>NC_051849.1:221457406-221790054 GCF_905115235.1 Hermetia illucens | reverse complement strand
TTATGTTTTATGAATCTGGGTTGATTACAAAAAAAAATATATGACATAGAAACTTTCAATTTGGATATTTTGGTTGAGAAGTATTGTCTTTATTTTAATAATGCATCTTAATAAAAAGGAACAGATTTTTCATTCCTACAGACCAGTGATTTATTTGAAAGAAAATCAAATATTATTGAAGTGTGTTTTGATATGATCGCAAAACAGAGAAATTTAATTTTAAAACGTGTAGAAATGACAAAAAAAAATAGGTACTTCCATCAAAATGATTGACAAAACTATTAGAAGAGAAATGAGCTACTATCATGAGCTGCACACCACTAACGGAGGATATAAAATTAATGCGCTTAAGATAGGTTAAGTGCATTCAGACCTGATTAATGTTAAACCAATTAGAAGGAGAAACATCTAACTTCCGCTGCTAAATCTTCTTTTCGGTTGGTATTTAATAATATATGTAGATATCAGTAAATCATTTCATGTTAAATGAAGTCATTATCATATACGCATTTAAACTCATATTTAATATCAAGTTCGTCGTTTCCAACCCGGCTGTCAGATATGTATATACAGATATAACTCATAAGATATTTGTATTGTCACCTATTAAATGGGAAATCATATGAACGCCAATGATATGAAAATAGGAAGATCTTAGTCAAAGCAAACGCACACTAATCAAGAAAGCAATTAATGTCATTAAAGAATTTTTGCTACCGCTTATAAGAATCATTGTAAATCAACGTAGGTTCACCTAATTTATGAAGCTAGATAGGGCACATAATCATAACAGCTGCGAGGATTATGTATCTTTGTGTTCATGTAAAAAGAGTATCAACCCAAATGGAGATGTATACAATAATTGAAGCTTAAGGTTTTGGGGTTTACTTGAGAAATGATATAAATTGAATAATTTAAGTTCCTAAATCGATATTTCATATAATTTCAAATAATGTAGTTAATGTTGTTTATGTGTTTTAAACTCATATAGAAAATCAAACTTTCAAATATATTTGGGACAATTACTTGCTTGAAAACAACAGAACCCTCAATATAATTTCACATCACTTGGAACTATCACATTTAGCTCAAAATTTATTGGTAGAATGACTGA
Organism: Hermetia illucens; assembly: GCF_905115235.1. NCBI lineage: Eukaryota > Metazoa > Arthropoda > Insecta > Diptera > Stratiomyidae > Hermetia > Hermetia illucens. The sequence goes on along the minus strand of NC_051849.1, from coordinate 221,788,940 downwards.
TGACGAAGAACGGAAATCTTAACTCATCGTAAGTTTTAATGGATCTAATCTTTTATGTGACGATTAGAAATCGTAAAATTCGTATTAAATAATATTAGGGTAATTCTGGTCAGAAGTCAATCCAATAGGTTGGGAGTGATTTTAAGAGATTTTAGATGCCAATGGACATTCTAATTTAAAGATTGTGCATTTAATCGAACTTGACGTTTTCTGGAAAATAACATAACTCCTTCTGAAATATATTATATTTGATGGCGGAAAACACTAGATTCGGTCTTTGAGTTGAGAACGTCGAGAAATTTTTCCGAATATATATGTATGTTTTCAGACTGTCCATTATCTTTTACTTATACCCAATCTGAATTATTAACTTCTATAATAATTAAATTTAAACAAAATACATTTAAAAATGCATCATCAACAATTTTACAATAAATTGCTTCCAACGAGGGAACCTCTGAAATTTATGCGAAATTCAAAGCATTACGTGACCTCATCAGCATCGAAAAGGGATCACGTAAAAGGTCGTCGCAAACAAGAGGACAGGAAATAAACTTTAAAGAGTTTCTTTTTTTACAGTGAACGCACACGCATATTTGCTTTTCCAGGCTAAATACGATTAAGTATTTGATGCTTAATGAAAAAACGATGACGCTAAGGGATTATATGTAGAAGCATATCGTTACTGCAACGAAGTGAACCTGAAACCATTATCGCAATGACCGGACATGGAATTTGCATTTAAAATGGGCAACAAGCAGTATCATAGAAACGGTAATGAGGCGATGCAGCCTCTAAAGTTTAAGGAACATGGCGGTGAATTCAGCGGAACTTGTAGGTTGGACAGTAACTTGACCAAGCATTCCGAACACCTGAAGTTGAGGTGCGGATGTGAACATTCGAAGTAAAATGAATGAATTACTTTGCTGAATACCAGGCAAGACATGCCGGGGTCGTTAAAAAACCGTGTGAGCGTAAGGGGAGTTCTGGAGTGGCGACCCCATTTCTCCTTTCTATGAAAGTAAATCAGGACTTCCGTAATTAGTACTACACGTTTCCAGATAGGAAAGTAAAAACTCAGTAATTCTTAATATAAAATCTATTCACAGGCCAGGGCTTGTCGTTACAATCAAATCCTGTTACCAATAAGATTCAACTTCAGATGCAGCCGACATGATATTATCCGTAAATGCTCTCAGTTTTCATTTGGTAATTTTAAAAAGGAAATACAACCATTAAGTAACTTTATGATGTCTTGGAAAAGTGCTCATTGTTCCAATGTGTGGTCAGAGAATTTACTCCTCTTTGAACGAGAGTGCTTTGTAAGTAGTAAATGCATTTACTAAAGACCAGCGTGTTCGATAAGTAAACCGGATCAACCGCAAGCTAATTTTAAAAATACCTGTAACTGTGTCGTGATATTACTTCGACAGAAACATTATTTTCACAAAGGAGTAGCTAAATTGTTCCTCCATTTCGCGACTGGATGCATGAATTGATTTCGGTTAGTCTTAATACAGCACGAAAGTCGACATTCAATCAGTCTGGAGATCCTTCAGTAGCGGCGTTGGAAGGCTAAGATACGATCCCGTAAGAAAATGTATAGTTTTGCAATGGTAGCTTCCTTAAATATTTACTCTATGTACGTAGAGTGAAGTTTTCTTTCGTCGGTTAACATGATTCAATGCAAACTTCAGGTACGTCACTGGGCGACGTGATTTCTCTTCAAAACGTTCCGCCTATGATTTTTATTGTCGGGCCCAAAAATGATGAGTGCCAAAATGCAATCTTTGCAATGTCGTAAAACCGAAGAAACTCGGTCGTTAAACAATAAGGTCATCCTACATATAACCTCAAGTTTTTAACTTCTTAACGTTTAATCATACGTTACGATCCGTGTGGGTACTTACTTAGCAATGCCCGTTGCAAATTCCTGGACAAGAACAATCCAAAGATCTGGGCGAAGTGACTTTTCGGCTTCCAAATATTGAATTATGAATGGTGATGATTGTGATGAAGGTCTCATGGCACCGTGTAAAAACGACAGATACGGAATCCATGGAGTTGAATTAAGAAACCCAAAGGCCATGACCGCGCCGTGGGCATAAAAAGTGTTGATTCTTCCGCATTGTCAAATGTTTCTTCCTTGTTTAATATGTTCGGCCCACATTTTCAGAAGAGTCGAAGGAGAGGAAATGAATTTACAGCAAACAGAACATATTTAATATTTTATTAAATGTTTTCTTACCACAGAAAGTGCTCACATGAAAGCATGATACAAGCAAACATAAATTTAGAATAATTGACTAAAATTAAATAAGAATCTATTGATTTTTGAGATTCCAGTATCAAATAATAAAATTTTTAAAAAATTCAAAAGGAACATTAAGCGTAGAATACAACCCCTACTAGTGCTCGTTGAAACAGCTAGATTCGGATCTTCTCGCTTTTATTCTTTATTATGGGCTTCATTGACTGTTTACTGAAATGCTTCCTCATGACCTTCTTGAGAAGTAGACACTTTTCACTAATATACTGTCCCAGGCGTTTTTAGGGCGATCCACTAATCGACGTCTTTGAGATAATGGATTCTATTGAATAGCATCATAAGCGGTGGAGTTGTCGCCTTTCCTAAAAACGTGACCTTCTTACTGCCACTTCCGCCTTATAATCAATGCATCTAGTGGCATCTGACCCGTATGCTGAAGTGATTCTTTGTTCAAGATAACGTCGAGCCAATGTATCCAGATAACACCGTAGACGGATGTTAACGAATGTCTAGCGATCACTTTCCACGTGCGGCTTTCATATAGAAGCATAGAGAAAATACTCGGATGACACAACCTCAACTTGATATTAGTATCGAGGCATCTGCATTTCCATAGTACGATGATGAGATGATATAAACAAGTTTTGAAGAAGGAGCTTTTGAGTAAGAGAAATGCATGCCAATGAATACAGATAGAAATTGTAACTGGTCAAGTTAGACTGAAAATGTTGCTTTTGTTGGCATTTATCTTCAATCCACATCTACTTACTTACACTGTCGAAAGTCTCTTCGAAATCGTTGAAGAGCGAGTGAAGTGGAGATCTAAACTTCACTCACTTCCCCATAGTGATCCGTAAGGTGTTGTTGTGCATGACCTAGAGCTAAAGCCAGCCTGATTCTTCCAAGCTTCCAATTCCACGTTTCAGAGTTAGTTCCTTTCGTTTCCGCAAACAGCCAGATTTCATCCAACCGTCGGCGGAGGCAGACAGCCTGACTTGCACCAAGGAAAAGCCCACTTTTAATGGCAACCCAATACTGATAAAGATCCTTCGACAAACTGTTGAAGGTGCCTGCCGTCCGGTCAGAAAGATAGTTCTCCCACTACACAACGACAGCTATACCACGAAAATGGATCATATTGTCCTTCAGAGCTCGAAGCTGTCTACCTCTCCAAGTAACGAAGGAATTGTTAAGTGATGGTCTTACTTAAGGCCAATGCCGGTGGCTGTCTATGTGCACCCAGAAGGCAACTCTTAAATCTACTGTTGATCGCGATGTGATCCATCAGATTAGATTTAAAAACCAGTTAAAATCCAGCTAACCTTATGATAAGCTATCCATTACACTCAACGTCACCTCATTGAAAGATTCCTTCTGTTTCGTTTCAGAAGTTAGCAGACAGGGCCAATATTCATTATTAAAAGTTCCTAGTCATATGCTTCAATTCCTTTTACGACTCCCCGAATAACCTTTACTCCTTCCCTACTCCTCTACGACACACCCATCGATAATCCGAGAATAGTAGATTCCATTGTATGACGTAACCGATAATGCTATACTAGATTATTTTTATTTTCTAATCAATAACTCAATGAGTATCTGCCTCGTACGTTGAGGTAACTCTTCGTTCGAGGTGATGTGTCATTTAGCCGCACCGAGGAAATATTGGAGAGAAGTCAGAGAGCTTCATAGACTGTAAGAAGAATTAATAGCGATGGGAGAATGCAACTTTGTTGGACTCTGTTTTGGATTTGGAACTTCTCTGGGATGAAGCCTCGCTTGTTTTTTCTGCTGTCATGTGACGCTCTGGCACTTTTAATTTTGTCTCGGTTCATCTCTTGCTATGTATTGGTTTTAGAAATCCATGAAAAACAAGGTGTTAATATGATCAACATTGGAGAATGAATGACGCCCAAACTTTCGCGATGTTAACTTAACCCTGAATTATTTCAGTTATTAGCTTCACAACACCAGCGAACACGCAAATGTATCTCTGGTCATCGGATTCATAGTGGGTGCCCACAAGTTTGATCAGACGAAAGCAGCAGCTATAAAAAATTACAGGGGCCACAAGGAGCTTCGCTGAAAGACCGGAAAGCCTGACGGTTTGACTGCGTTTAAGTGGATTGATTTTTAAGATGATTTGAATTCTATTTGGAACAGTAACCTGTAATAGGCGCTGAAGGCGAACAGCCTGGTTACTAAAAAATTTACAATTCAATGCAACTTAACTATTGAAATTAGTTCTATGATCTTGACAAATCGAGATCGTGCTATGAACGGTTCATTTCGTTTCTTTACTATACTGAAGTTGCATATCATCAGCATATCAATCCACAAACTAAGCTGTCAACTTGGCGTATTGTCGGCAAATATCAAATTTTTTTGATATTTTCGCGATCATTGCTGTAGCTTGCCCACAGCGGTGCAATTTTGCTACAACTTGCAGCTTGATTAGCAATCAAGTGGCCCATCTGTAACAATATAAGACTTATGTTACATCAATAAAAATCATAACTTCAGGATACTTTGTGTTCCAGGCCATGCTGGGTAGGAAGGCAACGAGGCAGCAGACGAACTAGAAGAAGAAGTTAGCAGGGACGTCTTTACTCTAGCCTGACCCTTCTGTGGAATCGGAAACGGTTTCATGGTTATGACACTAAAAAATGAAGAGGAACGGTTGAGGGAGTTATACTGGGCGGGCCTACCAGGGATGGAGCAGTTCAGGGTGCTTATTGGGGGATACGAACCTATGCGCACAAAGGATTGCTTAAGCCGCTCCAGAAAAAACCTCCGAATCATAGCGAGAATTCTCACTGGTCACTGTCGGCTAAACAATCACCTAGGAAAGCTAGGGATATCTACGGATACTCCAGGTTTTGCAGGTTGTTGCGGAGGTTGTTTTGTGCGGAGTGTGACGAAACCTCTATACACGTTCTGGGATAGTGTCCGGCACTTATGCAAAGTAGGTCGAGGCATCTGGGAGAACACTTAATACCAGATGAAAAGTTGAAAGATCTGGAAGTAGGGAACAGACTAAAGTTCCTGACGGTTATAGGTTTGCTTAAGATACTATGATTAATAGGTACACTATAACCAGTAAAAGGATCACAATAGTTCTTTAAGAATGCGGTGTGACTTTCCCTTAACAGAATAATAATAATAACTTCAGGATGGGTGAATCCAGACCGAAAAGGTATATGGAGCAGTTGCACAATTACTGGCAAATACGATTGTATTATACTATGAAAGAATGGGACAACATGATTTGGCCTGCTTCTGATGAATGGTGGTATGCGAAAAGACGAAATACAATACGTTGATTTCTTATGTAATGCTCCAAGATGGGATGGTAACACCTTTATTTAAACGATTTTCCCCTAAAAAAACTCTTAGGAATACATATACTACTTCCTAACAGCCTGGTTAACGTCATTTCCGAATAAGTTGGAATTTCTTGGAAATAAACTCCAATAGAACACATAATTTATTGACCCAGTTTAATCGAAAAGAATCTATGCATAACATAGACATGGGAATTTGATCGATGGTGATATCGAAGAGGCCTCAATCAATAAGTTCCTTATCAACTGACAACAAACCGATCTTCTAATCCGATTAGCATACAATCGATTTGTCGAGGAAGGTGTAGGGTGCAGGTTACTTATTGTCAACGTTCCATTCCCACCGCTGTTAACAACTTTTCGAGGAAGGACTGAAAATTTCAGTGGCGTCCCTTTTCTTATAGTCGTTGGGTAGCACGAAGAATCACCATAGTTTTAGATTGAACAAAGTTATTTTACTTATAAATCGAACCTATTTCAATCTCCTGAACAACTCCCCACTTCACTGGTTAAAATATCCTATTCAATATTTCTTTCCTTCAACGGTCTTTAATACAATATTTGGAAGAAGAATTGGATAACATACTCGTCCGTATCTCACACATAGAGTACAGAAGGATTTTTTCCTGTGAAATGATATTTGCATTGACAACATGTGAGTGTGCTAGACTGGAAGTGATAAAATGTGATAAAATTGATTTCGAAACCGATGCCGTGATAAAAATTATAATACGTGTTGGTGCGCTATGCGACATAGGCTTAGGTCTGATAAAGTGTGTTTACTCAACAATAATTTCACATTATCGACAATCTAACATCCAGTCTACTACCTGACTGATGAAATAGTGATAGAAGCGATCTTATCAGTATCGCCTAGACTGTTTGAAGAATAATGTTTATTTTATGCATTGAATTATTGACTGTTGACATTTGGGTTCATCTGCATTTGGAAATGCATCAATGTCGTCAATATGGGATAATGAGATCAGGTGGGGTATCGACGAAACAATGCGTGTTTTTATAAATTTGGTGATTTTACCAGGAAAGTTTAGTGCATTATATCTCGTTTATGGTAACGCCAAAGTCAACTATGTAATTTGTTTTTGATGGATATAAAGGTGTATACATACCTAACATTCATCAACCGGCCATTCATCAAGAGGCCATATCAGCAAGGACTGCGAAGCTGACCCAAATTGTCTACTATGCAAAGGAAAGGAGGGTGTGGACCATCGGCACATTGCGGGCAGCAGCAGGTGCCCGGAATACAGGAGAGCCCTTAGCACAAATCGCAGATGAGGTTGATACAAATCAACCTCAACCATTGCGAGGCGGCGCAGGATCTACTCGCGCAAACCATCCGCGAGAAAAACATCGATGTGGCCATACTAAGTGAACCATACCGAAACCGCGGTGGTAGCGTTTGGGTCAAAGACCAAACGGGCCAAGCAGCGCTGTGGACTTGTGGAGAACAAGCCTTCCAGGAAATAATGGAGCACCCGGAGGAGGGCTTCATCAGAGCGAAGGTGAAGGGCACTCACATCTACAGCTGCTATGCTCCACCCAGCGCTACACTCGTCGAGTATGAGCGGATGCTTGCTGCTCTTGTTTTGGATGCAAGAGGGCGTTGGCCGATCATAATAGGAGGCGATTTCAATGCGTGGGCTCTTGAATGGGGCAGCCGGATAACTAATGTCAGGGGACGTGTTCTCCTCGAAGCATTCACGGAGCTGGACGTGGTACTGGCGAATGTTGGGTCTTCGTACACTTTCCGGGGAAGGGGCCTGGGGTCTATAGTGGACCTGACATACGTGAGTGCCACTTTAGCCAGTAGAATCGCTTGGCATGAGGACTATACTCACAGCGACCACCAGGCAATCTGCATAGAGATCAAGGGCGGATCGAGCTCGAAAAAGAGTTTTCGCAGAATGCCGGGTGGTATGCTTGGCTTGAAAGTGAAAGCTTTCGAGGGGGACACGTTTTCCGCGGTGCTCAAATCCGACATATCCCTGAGTGGTACGGCTGGAGAGAAAGCCACCCAGATTACTCGATGGGTGACGGAAGCATGCGATGCTACTATGCCAGAAGGCGATTGCTCCCCAGTAGGCAACCCAACTACTGGTGGAACAACGAAATCGCAAGTTTGCGAGCCGCATGTTTTCGGGCAAGGAGGCTTTGCCAGAGGCTCAGGGAAAAACCCGGTGGCGACGGTCAAGAGAAGGCACACAAGCAATTGCGTGGCCGCTTAAAGGAAGCCATTCGGAGGAGCAAAAAGAACTGCTTCAAACAACTGTGCGAACCTTGGGGCGAGGCTTACAGAGTGGTGATGAAAAGGCTGCGGAAATCACCCCAGGTGACCTGTCCGCGCCTCCTGAAACAGATTGTTACCACTCTGTTCCCTCACCACGAAAATAGGGGAAGACAAATTTTTGTCCAGCTAAATGACGGCATAATACCGCCTGTAACTGTGGAGGAGCTGCGGGAAATATGTGGTAGGTTCGGTGACAACAAGGCCCCAGGTTTGGATGGCATCCCCAACCGAGCTTTGAAACTGGCAGTGAAGACTAGGCCCGAACTTTTCGCCAACACCTTCGAGGCCTGCCTAAAAGAAGGAATATTCCCTGCCCAGTGGAAAAAGCAAAAGTTGGTGTTGCTTCCGAAGCCTGGCAAGCCACCTGGAAACCCAGCGTCTTATCGTCCTATCTGCCTGTTGGATACAATGGGGAAGATGATGGAGAGAGTCATCTACAACAGACTCCTGCCCATCGTCGAAGCCAGCAATGGTTTGTCGGAACGCCAGTTTGGTTTCCGACGCGCCCACTCTACGGTGGACGCAATTGGCATGGTGGTAAACCTGGCAAAAGGTTCACTGATTTCTGGCGGCTGCTGTGCAGTGGTGGCGTTGGATGTCAAAAACGCATTCAACTCGGCCAACTGGAATAGAATTAAAGGGGCGTTGGCTGACATAGGTGTCCCCGGATACTTAGCGAATTTGGTGGAAAACTACCTCTAAGGGAGGACTCTCTGGTACGGGACGGATGAGGGATCGGTACTTGGTCCCCTGTTGTGGAATATCATGTATAATGGGGTGCTTGCTCTTCCCGTCCCAGAGGGGACTACGATTGTCGGCTTTGCTGATGACCTAGCTGTGGTTGTTGCAGCAAAACACCCAGAAGATGTGGAGGTTTACGCAACAGGAACAGTGAGAGCGGTAAAGTCCTGGCTAGAAAAGGCCGGGCTGACCTTGGCGGACGCGAAAATGGAAGCGGTCTTAATAACGAAACGCAGGAAAAATAACACTGTAAAAGTGGAGGTCGGTGGACATACGGTCGTATCAAAGCCGGCTATCAAATACCTGGGGGTAATAATTGACACCAAATTGAGTTTTAGGGAACACCTAGAGTATGCATGCCAAAAGGCAACCAGTGCCACCACGGCACTTGCAAAAATGTTGCCAAATATTGGTGGGCCGAAACATTGCCGGAGGTTGGTGCTAGCCGGAGTGGTGCGCCCCATCCTGCTCTACTCGTCGCCTGTGTGGGCAGAGGCACTTGCAAGCTCTCAAAGACGGAAGCAGGTGAACTCGGTTTACCGGTTTAGAACCACATCAGATGAGGCAGTATTGGTGGTGGCAGGCATGATCCCGGTTGACATTCTTGCCAAAGAAATGAGTTTCCTGTACAATGCAAGATATATGCAGGGGCATGCACAGCGTAGAAATGCGGTAAGGTCAGAGTCGCTTGATCTCTGGCAACGCAGATGGGACGAGTCTGCGAAAGGTCGATGGACGCACAGGCTCATTCCCAACATTAGGGTGTGGCTTAAGCGAAAACATGGGGAGACCAACTACCACATTACCCAGTTCCTCACGGGACACGGTGGTTGCTACAGGCAGTATCTGCACCGCTTTGGGTTGGATGATTAACCAAACTGTCCCAGATGCGATGGCATACCGGAGGATCCAGAGCATGTGATGTTTCACTGCCCACGATTTGCGATGGAGGGAAGGAGCTTAAACCAGGTGCTGGGCAGGAGCGGAACCCCGGAGAGCTTGGTTACTGAGATGCTGGAGTCCGAGGAGAAGTGGCTTGCGGTTGGCTCCGCAATCATCCAAATGCAGGAGGAGTTGCTGCAGGAACAAAGAAGGAGGAAAGCTGCAAATAGGAGAAGGATGAGTGCCTAAGAGCAAACCTACCCCGTGAAGTAATACCTCAATGGTGGTCCCGCGGGGCTGGGGCTGGAGAGACCGGGGGTGGTTTTTAGTGGGTGTGAATCCTACACGCGCCCGCTGTAGTTCCGCCGTTCGGGTGGCGGAGCTGCGGCGGACGTGTCTTTCTAAGATTTTCCACCTCCGTGTACGCACAAAAAAAAAAAAGGTGTATACATACCTAACATTCATCAACCGGACAAAATCCTTTCACGTAAGTAGCGCATATGCGTTTTTGTCGTCAAACACCCAAATGCAATAACTGCAGGTGCTTGCGTCTGCATGCGTATATGCTATGTAAGGGTTCACAAATGTAGGCTACTCTACTAGGAAAAAACTGAACGAATATTATGTTTATCCTATTGGATCAATAGTAGAAGATACGCACATGCCGAAATGGCAATAATACGGGTGCAGATTTCATTGCATATGTCTACCTGTACTTGCACAGTGATCACCTGCCGCATTCCTGACTAACTGAATTGTTCGCAAGTTATACACCTCTTGAAGAAATGCATTCTATTGTCCAACGATTTCGTAGGAATCTACCTAGGAGTTTTCCTCATGATTGAAACAATTTCCAGAAAGGTGGAAAAGTCCTTCTAAAAGGACGCAAGTCATTTGGTTCTTGCAAGCGAAGTTAGAATTTCTTGATAAATATTTATTTTTTCATAAGTTTTGAAACTAAGGCTGCTTTTGAAACTAACCCTATCAATGGATTGCGACTTACCCGACAATTTCTTAATCGCGACATGGAATATGTTAGAAATTTGTCAGGTAAACAACTTTTACTGAATTTCGAGCAATGCTGTAAACTGCAGTAAGTGAGATTGCAATCTGCGGCAACGTATACAATACAAGCATGCTGCATCAATCCACTTTATCCCATTTTTTCCTCCCTCTTGGTATCACATATCTATCGGTTTTACAATACTTTGTTTGGTCCGCATCTTTTGTTCAAAATGAAAAATTTGCTGGCCGTAGCTGAAGTGGAAAATAAGCATTCAAGTCGTTCTGAAGCAATAAAAGACGAAAAGTGCATAAGGTTAATCTTTTGTATTCTATTTTAGTGCACCGTCTCTACGCGGAATAGCTCCGAAAGCCTGCGAGGTGAACAGGTTGCGGATAATGTCGTATTTTTCTCTGTACCTCTTTTTTATTCTCTTCATTTATTAACCCTTTGCAGTTGCATAAATATTAAAGAAATTTACTATAACTCACAGTGTAAATAGTTGATTTTCTTTCAAAAAACTGGTCGCATTCCATGGATGCTACTTCAGATGTGCAAAATTTTGTGTTCTTTTGATTTACGAAAATTGGAAATCTCAGGCAGGCTCAGTCAGAAATTCATTTTCTATAAAGATGTCATATTTTAAATGAGTAAGCTTGCGATAATACTTTGACATTTGATTTGATCTTTTAAAGTTCAGTAAAAGAAAAACGAAAATTTGGCCTATTCTCACTTAATTAGTGATAATAACGTTTACATCAAACTTGCGGTATCATTATATGCAACATGCTTCCAATCTATTGTAATGAAAAAATGCGGATGGGCGATGTTCCATTGACCATCCTGGGTGGCTGGAGACGATCAAGAGGAGAGAGCTATCCCAAGAACCTAAAAACATGGCGAAACTGGCTGTGAAAGTCCGGCCACAAATATTGAAGCTCTATCGAAGTGTTCCTTTGGCACATGCTTTCATGTCTATATGCTAGCCAGGCTTGGGAATGTGGAGAGTCCTTTAAGGCCTTCGGATCGCTTATGTGCCATTATAAAAAATCTACAGATATGTAGGGGACGCACTGGATTCTGAAAATTTAGCGAACAGGGGAACATCGCGGGCAGTTGTCGAACGAAACAACATCCCAGCTAAATGGGAATTGAAAAAAGTATAGAAATAACGACTCAACCGCATGCGTGGAGTCGTAAAACTCCGCTCCCTAGTGCGAACCGCGCGATCGAAAGTGAAAGTCCCACGACGAATCGCATCCTCAATCGATGCTTCTACTGCCTCCGAAGGATTGTGAGGAGGGCCCTTCAAAGTTCCTGCTTTGCACTTAACCTCCAATAGAATGGCCTGGGGAGACCAAGGCAGGACGAGAGACTCGCAGCTCTGGCCTAGCTTTGTCTAAAGTATGGGCGGATTTACGCTCAATATAATTGGGAATCATGTCATGTTTTTCGAATTTAGCAGGAAATACAATTAAGTTTTGTGCGTAGTGCGAACGAGACAAACTCCGCAGCTTCAATGTACAAGGAAGATTTCAGGTCGGCAAAGTTCGTTACACGACGGCAAGGTTCGTTGGGATGACAGATTTCGCAATGAATGAATTCGTTTTGAGAACTGCGGAGGGCAGGCACTATTTGCGATGCAAGTGCTAATTATTAATGCCATTTGCATTCGTCCCGTCCCTTCAATTCATAAAAATTGAATTTAAACACCCTTAGCGTCATCAATTGTATAATTTTAATAACATGAAATATGTAAGCGGGTAGATCATGTCCGCGCAAAATCGGGGCATTGCATATAATCCAATCTTTATGCAATTAGTGTATGTATCTTCTTATATTTTATGTTACGAAATTCATACAATTAAATGCCACTAAGAGTGCACATACCTCCGGCTTACATTCAATTTTTATGAATGGAAGCGACGGAACTAATGCAAGTGACATTAAAAATTAGCACTTGGAACGCAAATAGTGCCATCCGCAAGTCTCAAAACGAATTCAGTCAAATTAATTAGATTCAAAATTAACTGTCGAAATCGAGAAGCGCCGTCAAATTGCAAATGACGTAAAGTGTCAACAAACTATTATCCGTCACGCATCGCAAAAGTTCACTTTTCTGAATTTTTTGCGTGCCACATTGCGCATCGGTCTATATTGCTTCATACAAGTCCACGTAATAAACTTCATTTGAGCTCTCTCGCTGCACACGCACGCATTCATTCCGCTGTTGTGTTTTCCGCTTTATATAAAGGAGCGTTCAACATCTGCGAACCGAAAATAATATTAATAATTTTTAATTTTTTTTAATAAATTATGCGAAAACAAGGGTTAGCTCAGAAATATTGCTATGAAGATTGAGTAAATTGATAACATAATTAGGGGCAAGAATTCTACATATTCTGGAAGATATACTATCTCTGGGAACAAAGTAAGATGACAATGAGTCTGGATCTTTCATCGTTACTTCCAAATGAAACTGTGAATAACATTAACCTTAAAGGGTCAGCTGTGTCTTTGCAAGGTTAGTTGTCTTCATTTATCTATTTGAATGTAACGTGTCTGTTTACTTTCATAGCAGTTATTGCAGATTGTATCGAATTTAAGAGGATAAACTAAATGGGAGTCCATCCTTATGAATAATTTGAAAAAAAAAACAGAAATCTTATTCTGCATAATTGCTTCTGTCTTATTTGTTGCATGCAGCTTTTTTTACTGTTCGGCGAAAGATACTGGGCTTAGCTTATAATCAGTTAGTCAAATATCATAGATTTAATATACAGTGACTCACAAGTCCGATGGAATGATCACTTCCGTCAAGTAGGTGTTCAGATTAGGCTATTATCATTTGTGGAAGACTTGAAATAGATCGGATTTATAAAATTAATAACAAATTCTGGTCAAAATAAAAATCCATACATTCGATCAGTTGTGTAAGTTTCAAATGTGTAAATTAATTAGCCAAATATTCGAGTCTATTTTGCAAGAATCCTTTTTTTTTGGCTCAAAACTTTCTTTGGATATTTTTCAAGCATTTTTGACTCAACAAGAGAACAAGAGATTTGGTAGATTTGGTGCTCTATCTTATAGCGTACATTTTTGTAAAATTTGGTGATTCTAAGATGAACTTAAGGGGGTTTTGCAGCCAATTTCTAAAAATTATAGTAACATTCTATTGTCTATTTTATTTGAACAGATATCGGTATCAAGGGTATGTCGGGGCCTAGGTATAATATAGTGGCAGCCTCCTGACTATTTTCAGATTTTTCAGTTGGGTAATTTTTGAGAATGGATCCGTGGAAAAAATGATCATATTCGGCCCTCGCACTCCCCACCTTTCCAACAAATTTCAAAACTAGGACCGGCATCGGAAAGTACTGACCGATACCTTTCATTTCACACATTACTATGTTTGGTAAAAAAAGAGTTACACCCCCACTTTGCATATATGGAGACTCCCCCTTAAGTTTGACATAGAATGATGTAATTCACTGAATGCGTTCCCATTTTTCTACCAGATTTGGTGTCAACCGCTGCAATGGTTTCCGAGAAAAAGTATAGTTCACTATTGAAACCTGGGAAATAAAAATAAATAGGTTGAAATTGTAGGGTGTCGAAAATATAAAGTCAATCCTTTGAATGTTTCGACTGGGCACCACGGTCGCCGGACTTAAATCCGATCGAGTACATTTAGCAACAGCTAAAATGCAAAATAGTGCTCTATCCTAACCCCGCAAAGGGATTTGCATGAAATTTATGCACGCGCTGTTACAGAGTGGAATAAAATTGAACCAGATAATTGCAGAACTCAGTTCACATGTTCTGCCAAATTGAAACAATTTTAAAAGCAAAATGCGGAAGTAACCGTTAATAGAATATCCCAACACCGCTTCGATGGTACCTTGTTTGACTATAAATTCAGCGAAGACTGTCTGCAACTATAAAGCGTTTAGCAACGTAAGTGTGGGACAGGTGCAAGATATTAAATCACTTTAACACAATCAAGTTAAGTGTGAAGACTTCCTGTTAATTTGATCTGAATGACTCTATCCATAGTAGAGAGTCGATCAGTTACAATTTGAAACAATCCAGTATTCAATAATTCGCTTAGATTTATCAAGCTGCTTGAATTAGGGTACCCATGAGTCTATGACCCTTCCTATTAATGAAATAGCACATACATTTCCAAATTAAATTATGATTGAAGTATGATGGAAGTGTGCATAATGTACAAATAAACGAGCCATTCCATATCAACGAAAATAAATTATCAAATTCCGGCCGATAGCCTTCGAAAGATAAAAACAGTTAGAACAGAAATCGTTAGGTTAACCATTTAAGAATTTCCGTCATGAAAACTGAAATTCAGTGCATTTAGAGAGAATTGCACAAATTAGATTACGCATTTTATTCAGACTATTGTGAACATTTCCTCATAGCTTTATGAAAAGCATCAATCAGTTTGTGTGAGAATGTAAAAATGTCAGAACTTTTTCTAAGCTAGTTTAATATTTTCAAGTGCATAGTTTTTTTCGTAAAGAGGAACATTTTCTTCTCGTATTTAAGGGGCAATCAATGATTTCTTATCACTCAAGTACAGTTTCCAAAGCTGAGTAACTTCCAGAATATAAAATTTGACTGTAAAATTTGACCCCTGGATTCCAGGGGTTTAAAAATTACAAACTTAACATATTTTGTATTTGTGAATGTATACTTCAAAACGAAAGAAAAGGTAAAAATGCCTTTTTTTTAATCGTTTGCTTTTCGGAATTCACAATTTCTCAAATGAAACTTTTCATGTGTCTAATATAGGTGCCACTTTAAACTTTCCGGCCTGCAACTCCATAAAAAGCTTACAGGGAATTTTCGGTACCTCCACCGTTTGAATGGACAACGCTGAGCTCTAGCAATTATTGCAAGTTTGAAACACGGAGCTGACTGAATACGGTTGGAAAAAAAATCTTTTATCTGTCCACGGTTTGAGTGAAGAAAATAGTCAGAAATCCGGATACAGATTGTAGTATAATAATTTTTATAGATTGAAATTTTAGACGTTTCAACCGCAGGAAAAGAGTTTTTATAGATGAATTCAGCTTCAATCTATTAAATTTGTTATTTTATCGCGTCAACGAGCGCCTTTGGAAGGTCATTTATTCGTTGTTATTTAACTCATTAAATTCTTTTGCCTACTTATTATAAGTGATAAATCTTTCTAAATTGGGGAACGGGTTATATTATTTGAGCTAGACGAAGAAAGGATACTTATTATGGGCGTTTATATATGATCGCCAGAGCGGACATGTGCCTCGGGTATTGTCTCTTGATTTTAATCCTACGAAGCACTAGGTCTCTACAAAATCTGAACTCAATATGCAAGAAACAAAGAAGCATCCTGCCGATCCATGTGCCAGTATTACTTAGATCAGTATATAGGATCGTAATGAAAATTATTTAGAAGAGGATTCTGTATTTAATCTATTACTTTTCGATTTGATACTGTACAACATACAGTTAAAACTACCACTTTACCCTCTGTTGCCACGTTCCGTCTTGTACCTTATGAACAAAGGAATGAACAATATCTTAAACCGACGCTGTGCCGGTCCTTTGGTATTTAGCACCACTGCAAGGTGTACGACTCATCAATAGATTCAAAGGCTATACAATAACTTCGTTGACCCCTATCAGTGAGATTTTACGGGAATATTGACTAAGCAGAAAGTGAGGCCAACACCGACACCTGCCATCTGATTAATCAATAATGAAAATGATTGGTTCTTTTTTCATGACTGCGTCACAACGCGCCGTATCTTTTACACCTTCACATGATTACCATTTGCGATAGGGCACCATCAATTACAATCAAATTTTCGGTTAGTTTGTAATCTGTAATTAAATCTGCTGCGGCGGTGCCTTGCCTGCTATGGATAATTAGATACATTAGTGGTCTATTAGAAAGATGGCTGGCAAATGGGTCATTATGGCCGGTGAACGGGTGATCCAGTTGCAGCGTTCGATATCGTTGGTCTGAAATTGGATGACCTGATGAAAACACATTCTAAAAATTGAGAGGGATGACTATTAAAAATGATCACTTCAATTCTGGAATGATTGAGTGTATGTAAAATGTGTTATTTGAATTGTACTTTTAAAAGAGATTCCAGGAAAGGAAATGAAAATTTATTTGTAGTTGATTATTTGATTTGTGTTCTGCGAAATTAAAATGGGCTAACGCCTTTTCGTCCCAATAATATTTCCTGAATTTTGATTCTGGGATTTTGTATGAAATAAAACTTAGTTTAGATCGGTTTACTGGTATTTTACAAACGAATATAAGCTTGTGAGGCAACATATTTAATTAATACTTTAGAAAACGGATCTAAATTCCGACATTGCTTGCGCAGGTGTGCACTCAAAAATTACAAGTTAAATGGAGTAGCAGTCGTTCTGAGAAACTATGTAATCGAAAAATTTAAAAAATAACATGATTATGCCCCTAGGTTCAATTGTCACTCAAAAACAGTTAATGGTATATTACTAGATTTTCAAATTTTATTAGGTAACTCCCCTTAAATTAATCTTAGAGGTATAATCTGCTGTAATATAAGCAATAGTAGGAAGCATGCTATTGCGGAATTTAGGGCAAGGTAGTTGAATGAAATTGTCAGTAGCGTATTGAAGTGAATACTATGACATTTTAAAGACCCCTAACGATATAAAATATTATATTTATATATATATTTTTAGCTCCACAGTATACAGTACAAACTAGTATTAGAGAATAAGTCGGAAACCGGAAGCTTGACATTTCAAATATTAAAAGGTTAGATATCTCAGATCATTCAACAAATGTAGCGATAAATTACTGATAACAGCTAGTTTCTTGTCCTTGTGGGAAGTGTGGTTCCAGTTTTTTGATAGCAGCACTATCCAATACTGCTGGCACTCAAATTGCTCATTTCTGTCCAGGCAAGGAAGAAATTCAATTCTTAATTGCTAAAGCATACGAGATTTTATTCCTCTATACGACACAGTGACCGCAGTATTGAATTTAGATATAGAGTTCAAATGATTTCTAGATTTTTGAGTTGATCAATTTAACACCCTCAGAGTAGCTTGATAATTGCTGCAGGCTGTGATACGCATGTTCTTCTGTCAGTCGTCAAGCACCTAGGTTACTGCTTTTAGGATTTCCCACACTTCCGACTGAAAGACCATTGTAGATTGTCTCAAATATATATATGTATATTTCTACAAACAGTTTTGAAGTCCCGATCAACAGCTAGGACAGTCACGTCATCCACGTAAACCTTGGCGTATATTAACGAATTTTGTAGTTTACCTAGTTTACCTAGTTTGAGTCACCCCAAGTGGCGATAGCATACTTTCTTGCGGGTAGCCTCGCATTGTTCCTATTATAAGGCAATGAACAATAGAAGTCGCTCTATGAACTTTATACTCTCCAGTAGCAAGTCTGGATATATGCTATCCACGACCCGTAGTGTTCTAGTTCTCGTAGTGATCTAGTTCCCTTTGTAGTACTTTTGTGTTGCAAGGTTCGTTCTCTGGTGGATTTTACAAGTAAACTCTGGAGTTTCAGAGACTACAATCCGATTATTCCCTGCCTTCTTCTGCTTTCCGGTTCATCTTAGTATGTTTCAGTTACTCATAGTAGGTTCTCAAACAAAGATAAAGCCTACAAAGTGTGCAGGGCAATTAACTTTTTGCTCATTTTATTTAAGCTTTTCGAAAAATATTATTTGACTATACTGAAACCGAACTTAGGCAAAGCTTAATTGTTTCCTTACTGCTAATCCGAATTCAGAACCAATCATGATACGAATGAACAGATACATATTCTGATAGAGCAACGGTGCAGCCAAAAATATTACCAAGTCGAAATTACGGAAGCTAGACGGTTCGGGTATAAAGGTTTTGTGCTCATCTTCTGTGAAAAATGTCCTATGCAGGTTTTTTCATTTTACATAGTCAAAAATTCCAAATATTCCTCGATATATCCAACTCCGCTTTTTGTATGTGTTCACTTTATATGAACATGACGTCACACACTTCTTAGATTCCGATAAATTCGTGTGGAATTTAAAATTTTCCCTTGTTAATAATAAATACATTTTTCAAACGTTCCAAAATTGTGTATTATATTATTACTTAAGATGTACCAAGTTTTGTATCTGCAAAGTGAACCTAATGGAGGTTTTTCGAGTACATGTCTAAAATATGGTAATATGCTATTATTAACTCTACTCGAGCAAATATCAGAATGGAATATATTGTGATTTTTTCAGATTTTTCGGTTGGATGGGTTCTGAGAACGAAACCTGTTACACTTTTCGGAGCCCCCCTATGTTTCACACAATACCACATGAGTATATTCTATGAAAATATAGGTACACTCGTCTTTCATATGTAGTTCCCTCCCCCCCTTAAACTCAACACAAAATGACGCCACTTGCTGTATGTAAAGGGGTTCAGAGATCATATGTTCCCGCCAAATTTCGAATAGATCGGGTGTGATAGGCAGACAGACGGAGAGGAAGACATTAAATCGATTCTAGTAAGGTTTTATTTCACATAAAACTTCAGAAAGTATCACACATACGTAGTGGTATGCCAAACATAAATATATAGAACGAACTTATATTACTCTTGTGGTAGTTCAATGGAAGATCAGTAATTCATATGGTCAAGGAACTAACGGCTTGGTTCGAATTATCATGAGTACCAACTATCAGGAGTACAAACGCTTGGAAATGTCACTTAGCTCAAAGGAAGCATATCTAATATCAGAGCAATAAAATTCCTAAAATTCCTCTTTGACTCTGTAGGAATTTTGTAATTTTATTAAAACCATTTATCTCGCAGATTAGAACAATACGAACTACTTGTTTTGTATGAATAAGACGGAAATACAAATAATCGGGATACAAAATATCAGGATTCCACTGTATTGCACCTATTGCAATCTCCATATCTTTGCTCGTAACTTTGCACATTCTCTTTGAAAAACGAATTAATATTCCCAGATTTGATATCTTTCTGTTACTAAATTGGATTTTTTCACCTATAATCGAATTATATTTGATTCCCAATAAACTAAGGTACGTCACATTTGAAAGCAAATGCAGGTATCGGATGTTAGGTTCGAAAAAAGATTAGATCGGCAAGCAATCTTTTGACTATCTCAAATCTTCACTGTACCTGCGCTAAATTCTGTTCTACAGGTGTTCCCGACCGGATATTTTATTGTTTTCATTGAGGAATAACTTCCTCCCACTCGTATAGAACTCCTTACAATCTTTTTTGTCATTCGAAAATTGTAGTAATCTCGTTTGAGTCTTTTATGTAACAAAAATTTTGCTTATTTGAAGGTGTGTTCGCATGGGCTATATAATCAACTTAGCTACAGACTATCCATAGTCCTTAACCCCAAAACCGGAAACGCTTCAGGATATGAAATCAGGACATTCTTCCTTAGGAAGAATTTTTTCGTTCTTCTGTACAAAGAGCGGTAGTGCATCAGTTGAATTGCTTAATGCAGGCAGGAAGTGGATTAGAATTGAATGCACAGGTAGATATTTTGGGCGAAGATAATCAAAATGCTGGGTTTATAGAACATTGGTGTGTAATATTTTTCAGCACATTGCCTTTTGCTTAAACTGAGGGCACTTTTTAAAATTTTCTGGATTAATTATTCGTAAAACTTTGCAATTGGACTTTGAGTAGAAAAATATGAACGTGATGTTAATGCCGAACTACCTCAGGAAAGCGAAACGTTGTCACCATTGTCAACGCTTGGGTGGTGCAAATGGAACAAAGTGCCCAAGACGCACTTTTGTAATACCAGAAAGAAATTTAGTCCTCCTAAATTGTTCTACTCTTCCATTAGTTTTGCCATTTCAAGACAGTTTTTAGGTTGATTTCGTTGAGTTTAATTGCATAGCATACTCAACAAAACATATTTGGGATTTGGTAGCGTTCCAAAATAAAACAATCATAATTTTACCCGAAGGCTTCATTCTTGTCTCCACGGAACGAAAGTTGCAAAATATGTATATTATCGTTACGAAAATACTAGATTTCAGCATAATTAATGCAGAATACTGTGATCAAAACATAATATCTGCACCTAGCTGGAAGAATCAATTTGACAATTAATACTAAATGTTACTGATTTCTTCAGTGTAAAAATAAATAAACATTATCGAATTTTCCATTGTTCTTTCTAAAACAAGTCCCTTTCTTATGCATGGTGGACTCTCCAGGAACGCTTGTATTTTCTCCAACATGTGTGATATCTTAAAGGCTACATATTGTCCTCGTGTAGGATATGTCTATGTCCTGTAATTTCTCGCTTGGCGGAACGTTGGCATGCGCCTAAGAGACTTGTGAATGGCACACGCTTTTTATATTACACATTTTATTAAGTAGCGCAATGTGAGTCCTCGATATGGTGGCTGATTCTGGTTATCTAATACTCCGTTTGATCACCGATCACTGGAGCGTAACTTGAACTACTATTGTTTCATATGCATAACGTTGGGGCAATTATGTTCTTTGGAAATTAGAATTAATTTTTGTGAGGATATACATAGCCTGTGCCTGTGCAAGATGTAAAAATAATTCATTATATTAAAAAAGAAAAATTATTTATTAAATGATTATCTTTTATTAAAAACACAAAAGGTCCTGTTTAGAAAAATGTCCAGTTCTTCATGTTTTGAGGTAATCATATCATCATCATTTGTAGATGAACTAAATTTGAGAATTACTTACCTACATACGTAGAATCTTTAATTTGTTATTCCAGCTTTCGTTTTTTGATTAACACGAGTGCTGCTGGCTCTTTTAAAGATTTAGAAGGTTTATCATGGCTTCAGTCTGAAAATGTTATCTCATTGGCGGTATTTGATAAAGTGCTTGAAGCAAACTCGGAAACTCAAAGGAAACCGTAAACTTGAGTTATACTATTATGTTTTTAATAAAGATTAGGAACTATTACCGACCACCCACGCCACTTTTCCAACATAACAGGGTGGTATTATGAATATGTTTAAATTGATTATGGTCGCTGGCCGAGATTACCATCATCCATCTACTCAACTGCGCTCTATTCGCATGCTTACTACAACATCCGGAGGGCTTTTGTTCGCTTCATAACAAAGCAAATCAAGAATAACTCGAACAGGTGAATATGTTCTGGACAAAAATTTTCTTTCCTATTCGCCATGGTGAATGCGACGTTCATCACGATTTACATTGTCTGCGGTGTTGACAAATTCGTGACTTCTATTTTCGATCTAATGCGTGCCTGGTATTCAGTATTTATATTTCTAGGCATTCGAAAAAAGATATTCAAATCGACAATAGGTAAAATAGTACAAATCCGAAAGCACATATACTCCAACGTCCAGGATATATCTCATCTAGCCAGCAACACTGATGCGTGTTACTCCTACCTTGATCTTTACCTTTATACCTCATTCTCTTTTTAACAAGACCGTAGACATCGAAATCGATCGTAAATATTAAATTTGCACTTACCTTCGTTTATAGTATAAGAAAAATATTTTGGTCTGGGCAATTTACACTTAGCACCAGATCGTCGTCTTCGGAGAACCTGCTTCATTCACTGCCAATGCCCACACATAATCCGAACGAGTGAGGGAATGAATAAACGAACGAATGGACACCATGATTTACGTGCAAGTCGCATCAATAGAAGGAAATCCGAGATCATTCTTTTATGTTTAAATTGGCTATTTTAAAAATGCTTTCAGTTTTATTATTTAAGATTGATTAAATTTGCTATAAAAAGTGTGTCAATCCGCTGACCATCAGAACTTTGGAGAAGAACCAGTGGGGGAAATTCGACTTCATTTCCTAGGATGCCTAATTACAATCTCATCTCAAAAATCATAGAAATTAAGTATGCAAATCTTGCTATTTTCATTGCTTTTAATTTTTTACAATAACTGGGCGAATTAGAATAATTTTTAGTTATATGTGATCCACTTCACTTATATGTCTGTCCTATTCTCAGTACAACTCATGAACGTGAGGTAAAACTCATTGCAATTCTTCATTCTACTGATAAGTAGCGTTTCCTAAGTTCAATCCTTAAAGGTAAAATACATTTGTATAAGTGAGCTAATCCGTAGTTCAATCATTTTGCATGGTTCACGAATATGGTCCGATCAATATCCTTTAACTTCCTTTCTTGAGGAATTTCTTGACGGAGTTCCATGGTTGAGTAAAGAGGAGGGAGGGCTAGCTGGAGCCCGAATGGCTAAGTTACAACTAAGCGTCTCAGGTGAATAGGGTGTTACGAACTACGTAGTCAGACCTAAAACATAGTAGATAGATTTGCCGACAACCGATTCATGTAAAAACTATGTCATGTCAAGGAGCCCGAAATATTTGCCTCGAATTGGGCGGATAAACGACGACGACCAAGCAAATATCTAACGGACTGTTCTATCGGATCCAAACCAGGGACCGCCAAGGCCCTCCTTCAATAGGTCAAGATTTATAGATTGAGCATGATTGCAGTCCAGGAAATAAAGTGACAAACCATTTGGTTACAAGGAATTTGCAGGCGCATTTATAGTGAGCAAGCAGTTCAAGTCGCACATCATCGACTTCAAACCTATCAATAAAAAGCTGTGCGCGATTCGCATCAAGACTCGTTTATTTCAACCTCTGCACGCTCCGACTGGAGTCATGGAAGGTGTAGTGAAAGACGAGTTTTATGCATGCCTGGAGACACTGTTTGACTCACTCCCAAGAAACGATGTCAAAATACTTCTGCGGGATTTTAATGCAAAATTCGGAAACGAAAGCTGGCATCGGGGAATCACTGGAGGTCGCAGTTTCCATGAGGAATCACGACGGTCAACAATTAATTGACTTAGCCAGCAGTAGAAATCTTATCGTAAGCTTCACTTGCTTCCCTCACCGTCGTATTCACAAACAGACCTAGATATCACCAGACGCGTATACCGTTAACCAAGTTGACCACGTTCTCATTTGTAAAAGATGGGCATCCAGTCTATTGGATGTACGATCCTATCGAAAAACAAACTGCGATTCAGACTATCACCTGGTGAATGCAATATATCGGTGCGGAATTTCCTCAGCAGCAACTGGGAATTAGTCGAACGAAGCCTGCAGACAATATGTCCAACGTGCAACCAGATCCAAAAAAGAAAAATATGACGAGCTATGGCGAATTTTGAATAGAATAATTAGACGTAAGGAACGGAAATGTTCTGACAAGTAGTTGCTGAACATGAATGTAAACCCATCTAATAGAAACACCAGATAAGCATATAGACTAATGAATATAATTAAGAACGGTTATCAACCCAGGACTAGCAAGGGCAAAGATGGAATCATAATCAGCGATAACGACAACATCAAAAAACGCGGGCGTTCTAGCTTCTGAATTCGACACCTAGCGCCCCCATACAAGTAGCCTAAATTGATGGCGATATTGATGATCCTGGTCCCAGAGCACATCCTCCGATAGCAGAAGAAGTTGATTTCGCCGTGTTGTCCCTGAAATCAAACAAAGCTCCGGGGGTGGACGAGATTCCCGCCGAGCTGTTAAAATCCGGTGGAACAGGTCTACTAAACACAATACATCAACTACTGCTGCGAATCTAGGAGGACGAGGCGATTCCAGACGACTGGCGCAGAAGCATCATCTGTACCATCCACAAACAAGTCGGGAAACCGGAAGCTAGACGCTTCAGGTAGGAAAGGTTTTGTGTATTTCTTTGATAAAGAGATTTGAGTGTCCATTTGTCCCATTAGTATGTAGCACTTAATATATGCATATATTATGTGAGAATATCCACTTTGAGTGATATTGATATTTAAAGTCTTGAATTTGCACAGAAGCGACAGCTTTGACCTACTATAACTTTGTTAGTAATAGTGCGATTTTTACCAAATTTGGCAGGATCATGCTCTACATTGCAGCAAAATTTTGAGATTCTAGGGTGAACTTAAGGGAGGTTTTCCTGTCAATTACTAAAAATTATAGTAATATACTATTATTAACTTTATTTGAACAGGTATCGGTATGGAGGGTATTTCGGATTTTTCGGTTTGGTAGTTCCTGAGAATGACTACTTTCAACCCCCCCCTACTCCCCACCTTTTCAACAAATGTCAAAACTAACACCGGCTTCGAAAAGTACTAACCGAGACCTTTAATTTGATACCCCACATGACTATATTTGATGAAAAAAAAATTTACACTCCGCTTTTGCATGTATGGGGACCCCCCCTTACATTCGTAGTAAAAGGATGTAACTCACTATATACGTGAGCGTTCACAGTTCCCACCTTTCTACCAAATGTGGTGTCAATCACTAGAACCGTTTCCGAGAAAATTTCGTGTGATGGACAGACAGACAGACAGACAGACAGACAGACGGACAGACAGACAGACAGTAAACCGATTTTAATAAGGTTTTGTGTAAACACAAAACCTTAAAAAGGAGGAGGTTGCGTTATGAAAACTACAGAGGCATTTTACTAGTCTGTTCGTCTTATGAAATTTCTGGAGAATAGAATAAGACCATACGTCGGCGGCGTCACATTGACGAGTACCGAGGTGGTTTCAGGCCGAGATGTTTCACAACTGACCAGCATTTTAACGTTTAACTAATCCTGCAAAAGTGCTAGAAATATAATGTTGACGTGTATCAAATCTTTGTTGACTTCAAGCAGGCATACAACAGTATAGATTGTGGAGTACTGTGCAACATAATCGATCGTATCCTCGAAACGAAATGAAAGATTTAAGCCAGTAACCTTAAAATGGCAGCGTAAACTAAAAGAAAAATAAAAGTAAAGAAATTAATTCATATTTCATTATTTTATTATAAGCAAAGTTAAATAAGCTCAATATGACGAAGTGAATTTATCACAAACATTTCAATCAACGTGGCGGTCAGCCCCTGTCCATTTTTTGTGGAATATTCTATTTATCATTCAAATATACCAAACAGTGGAGATGCTTCTCCGTCTCCTCATCTCCAAAATTAAATTCCGTTACGAAGAAAAGAATTCCTAGAAAGTTAGAAATCGGCCATACTGCCTACGCATTAAAGTCTTACTAATCTCTGGTTTAGTACTTTCAGCAGAACCCTTGGCTGGTGGCGGTTAGTGACTGCTTATATAATCTAATGAGATAGTAATTGATTGAATTATCAGTTATAATGTGGAAAAGTGTATGTTACATAGCCACCGTATCGGCAAATGGTAAAAAGTTTCAAAACTGATAACATCACATAGAATATGAGCACCCCTATGACAAAATGTGCCCTCCAGTAGAGCATCCCTCGCACCTGAATGCAGGTGTTGTTGGTTCATCAGGTACTTTACGAACAATGAGTGTATTTGACTCGTTCCAGAATATGATTCCTTAACAATAATGTGGTCTATTGGCACAGCTGACAGTTGTTGAATAGTATAGTCCGGAACTTTTACCATCTCACCATATACCATTGGATCGGTTCCAGCAGATAAGGGTGAATCATTATTTAGAACGAGGAGTATGCTAGTGATGGCACAGGGAAAAGTCGTTGACTCGAAAATTGAATGCACCCCAAGTAATTCCGACAGCGTGCCCATCCCATATGTCGCGCCGGTATGATATTCAGTTTGTGTTTTAACGTTCCTTCACATCTCACTGAGTAATTACTTGAACTGCGTTACTAGCCCATATACTGAATTCATAGACGCTAGCATTGAGTATGTATTTAAGGATACTTGGGTAAATTGATGATGTGGCACGCTAAAAATTTCTGTCTATGGTGCCTTCCTGAAAGTTTATCTGAGAGAAAACTTCTTGTAATGGAAAGAATTGTGTCCTATTGCTGATTGTCGTGGTGTCTTATTGCAGATTGTCTGACTCTATTCAAGTGAAATATGTACATATACTTTCCAATGTTCTAAAATTTCCTTATATCGTAATGTAACTTGACCAGCTACTGCAACTAGACCAAATCAATTGCGAATTAATAACCTACCACTGCGTTCTTTTTAATGTTCTCTTGAAGACGTTTTCCACGTGACAGCAGAAGGCAACACACCATTAATCATGCGTAGGGCTGACATTCGGTATTAACGTGGACATTAAGAAAATCCTTGCTAATAATTTATCTTAAAGAATCTATACCTCAGAAACGTTGAAATGCCAGAGAGCGTCGGAGAACGCCAAAGATTCATTGCGGACAGGCCAATTAAAGACGATGCAATTAAACGGAAGGCAAATTGAGAGTATGTTTGAGACATGCTTTGGCAAATGGTAACACTCGATACCAACAGCAATTGCATGTGATTGGGAGTGTTGTCTGCCGTGAAGGTTGGTTTCTTACGATGTCCTTCATAAGCGAAAAGCTTAACTGGGATGCAAAATTACTTGAACTCGGAATTTACCATTGTTTGGACTGAAAAGTTGGGTTGCCTAGAGCAAAATATGAATGGTGGCTCGATTACAAACGTATTAATCAATACGTCCCAAATATTAATTCACTTTTTACTCAATTCAGGACAGTCTAGTGTTTAATACTCACTTCAATGTCTTGCTTACTGTAACCCTTAAATCGTCTTGATTGTACCAAACATTGAAAGTCCTGTGCAAGGGGATGCTACTTGTAGTGTCGATGCCACTGTCACATTGTGCACGACCCTCTACTTCAGGTGTTTGGCAGTGAAATTTGCTTCACATAAATCGCTGCCAATCTCAACGGCGGTAATGTGAGGAAAAAACTCGAACGCAATTAATTAACTGACAGAGGCACTTGTTGCATTTCGTGGCACTCGAGTCTAACTCGAGCCAAGCATCCCACGGGGTCTCGTAAGGCTATCGATTAGGACCAATGTTATTCGCATCGTCGTCTTCTCATTTTACTAGTTGCTCTGTCGCTAGTGCCACCGCCATCGTCGTGGCTGCTTCCAGTGCCAATGATGAGAGAATGTTCATTGGCAATTTAACAGGTAAGCAAACTACATGATCGGTGGCCGAGGATGTTGTGGCTGCTTTTAGGATTGTTAACGTTTAGTATTATTGCTCTTGGGAAAGCGTCATTCCGCCTTTCATACAAAAAGCATCAGTAATTCGTGGTGTTGAGATAATCATTCTGTGAACTCATTGGCATAATGGAAGAGCTACTCACAATGTTTTGACATATTCCAGTTGTAACATAGAATGGTCCACGAAGGTTATATGTAAATGCAAAGAAATGAAGCAGGTTCTGATTGCAAGAGAAACGAGTACATTCTCTATACGTATACTAATTCGAAACTTACAATATGTTTTTGAAATATCCTACTCAACTCAAATTTGAATGCAACAACTTATATAATTGGGTTCCTCAGGAAATTAGAACTGATCCATATGATCTGTTTTAGTTCGCATATATCATTTAAACAAAAAAATCCAACGAAGACCAGTATGATACGGTCTACTTCACTTGCTTCCACCCTATCTTCATATTATCCGTTTGGTGGACGCGTGCCAACACATTAGGCACGTGCAGTCACCCGTGCGAAGTTGCGCACAAGGTGCGCATAGTGCATAATAATTTACCTGCAATCGGAATACTCAATGTAATAAACCACTAAGCGAAGAGCGTGTATATGGGTATGCCGTTGAAATAATTATAGAATGTTGGCAGGTGTACTTATGACGCTGTACTTTGCTGAATATGGTTCGTGAATGAGCAGCAAGTGTGGCTCCTTAGAAAATTAACGAGACATATGCAAAGTGGAATTATGCAGAGCCCTCATAAAGAAACCAATAAGTGAGGTTGCCGCAAACTTCTATGTAGAGCATAGCACATCAGCTGGGAATACTCCTGGAGGAATCTGTACTTTCCTTTAACTACTCCACTCTCCATAGCTTGACCTAATCTTACCAGTAAAGGAGATTCTACTGTATAGTATACCAACTAAGAGAATTGGTGTTTCTTCGAGATTTGGCCCATCTACGCTCCCCCCCCCCCTCCCCCCACTTTCGTCTTCACATCAATTCGTTCAGTTTATCTTAGTGCTGCATCGAAAAGTGTGTTGGACCAAAGTAGCACTTATAGCGTACAGTTTTCTATCCAAACTTGCTAGTAGCATTAACGGTCAGTTTTCACTGACAGGCAATTGGGGAAGAAAAACCCAAGTTAGATACTTGTATTGAGATGATTGCAGCAGAACAATCACGTTTACCACTGACTATGCGTGAAAGGACATTGAGTTGATACCCACTGTCATTAAAACAACTTCTCTTAAGTATAAAAACTACCTATTCACTTGTATATTATGTCTAAGTTAGTTTCTTTGCTAAGTGTCTCCATTTTGACCATTTAGCTCAGTTTATGCTTTCCATTGAAGCTTCTTTTAGAGGCCCTTCCAGTTTCTAGCACATTTCACAACTCGGATGTTTGTTGTTGTTCCCTATTTTGCCAAATTCACTATGATGTTTTACCACTCTTTGTCGTACTGAGTGGATAGTTCTCTGCAATGGATTTGATATGCTTTCCAAGGATCGTGGCTCGGGGAACCAGCTCTAGTTTCTACATCACCCAATCCACCTTCCATTAGTTTCAAAATGGAGCTGATACCATGAATAATTAATCGCTATTAAATAATCTAATGGTTTGGGTACCTTCGTGTTGACATTAGAACTTCGTTGGCAAAAATGATAAGTATTAATATCACATCCTACTGTACTCTACACTCGGTTCGGATTTGGCAACGGGGTAGTGTAGTGGCTGCTTTGTAATTCAGAAGATCTTCCGGGCTCCACGTCGCTTTTACTGGCTTTAGGAGCTGATATTTATAACATGACACTCCCAACACCGTAGGGAAGATGGCAGCTTGTTTGGTTCTCAATCTTCTAAACATCGGGCTCATAATAATAATAATAATCGTTGGTGCAACAATCCAATTGGATCAGGGCTTTGAAGTGTGCTAGAGCATTTCATTCAAGACCGTAACGATGCACTACAGAATTACAGTACCCTATAGGAGGCAATATGGTCAGCATTGCGCTAGTCCGAGATGAGTACCCTGATTTGACTCAGGCACTGATTTACAGCTGAGTCGACTGGTATCCGACGTCAAATCACAATACCAATCCCGCTGCCATCGGTGCGATTTGAACCGCGACCTTCCGTACGACAGCTTTATGCCTATCGGCTCTTTCTTATACTTCCCAGCCTAGCAGCATTCAGGTGGCAATGTTAAAGATATTTTGGTTGTTCCAGACACTCATCATCATTATTATCCTTAATCGCAAATAACAAAAAAAAAACCGCAATTAAACGGTGGCAGCTAAGTGACATGCTTCGTAGTAAGTCGCACTCTATCCAATACATCGTTAAAAGAGGAGCAGTACTCTGAGCCAATCGTTCATGCTTTCATCGCCAACTCAAAACTAAGGTTAATGCTTTGCGATGATGCAGCTCTTACCGCTGGGAGGAGTTACTTCCTAAGCTGTTTGCATCGGTCAGTATCGTAATCTGATTGTCTAGCGTCGTCATACAAGACGCTTTCAATGGTTTTAATAGCGACCATCAAAGGACCCCTGCTGCTTCGGTTTACCCTTAACTGCACATATTTCGAACGATTATTTCCCTTAGAATTTACTACATCCTAAAGGTTGTGATTTACCTGTTGTTTTGCATAGATGTGCATATAAGTATTTTGCCTGAAGGCGGTTTAACCAGGGGCGAAAGCTTACACGTAGGTGACGCCGATTTCAGCGATGGATTAAGAGTACTGACAAAAGGAACCTGCTTAAATTCGTCCGTTAAGAACTGGGATTTAAAAGATTTAATACCAATTTAAGACGTGGTGAATTCGAGTATAGATATAGATTTCCTATTGATTAACCCAGGACTGCGCCTAAATTCAGGATTAGATTATCACAGTCAAAGTTTAGTTTCTTTGTTTTTCTTTCTAAGATTTTGTGTAAAACAAAAAAGCGGTTTAGTCCCCGTCTGTCTATCTGTTTGTCACATACACTTTTCTCAGAAACATGATGAATATCAATTTAAATAAAATCTGGTGTGCATTATTATTACCGTTACTCTGTTAAGGGGAATTCGCACTATGTCCTTAAAGAACTATTGGGCCCTTTTTACTGGTTATAGTGTACCTATTAACTATAGTATCTCAAGCAAGCCTATAATCGTTAGGAATTTTAGAATATTCCCTACTTCCAAGTCTTTCACCTTTGCCTCTGGTAATAAGTGTTCTTGGACAGAAACTACAAGCAGTGTCCGTAGATATCTCTAGCTTCCTTAGATGATAGTTTAGCCGGCAGTGAGCGGTGAGAATTCCCACTATGATTTGAAAGTTCTTTTTGGTGAGATTTAAACAGCCCCTTGTGTGCTTGAGATCGTATCCCCCTATAAGCACCCTGGATTGCTCCATTCCTGGTAGGTCGCTTAATATAGTTCCCTCAGCCGATCTTCTTCATTTTTTAATTTCATAGCCATGAACACGTTTTTGATTCCTCAGGAGAGTTCTGGCCCGTATAAAGGCGTTTGGAGATTAAGGGAGGCACATCTCACTATTGCATATATTGAATTTTGGAATATGTTAAATGTTAACCTAAGTAAATTTTCCTTGGACCAATGACCTCGGTACCCGCTCCTTCTGCTGTGAGAGATCTGTCAGTGTAGCAAGTAATCAGTTGCGGGTTTAAGCCATATGTCACAGTTATGCTCTCCCAATTTGCCCTGTTACTCCTGTTTCTCATCGAAGTGAAACCTCGGTGTCATGTTATCACTTGGATATCATTGAATATAATTCGGGGCACCGCCTAGTAAGAATATCACCCTTCCTTCGATTTAAGCAGCTCCACGCCTCACTGATACTGCCGACTATCCTGAAGATTGCACTTCTTACCTGAATCTGTATGTGCAGATGGAGAGGGGTTAATCGCAGAAGGACCTCCGGCGAGTTGGAGTCTTTGTAGTTTGTGTAATTCCCTGGCTTCTGTGCTGAGTTCAGTTCTTTCTACCTAGATTACCGCTCCGTAGGTAATCATTGGCGTTAGCATTGCAGTGAATATCCAAAGTAGAATCTTCGGGGTGCAAACCCCTTTTTTTCCTATTATGGACCTACAAGTCATCAGAGCCCTCGTAGCTTTCCGACCTAGCGTAATTCCCAAATATTTAACCTCAGTTTCTCGTTTCGCCTCCATGTCATGTAAACTAATGGCTCTGAAGTGATCAAGCTTAGCTTTCCTAGTGAATGGTACTATGGTGGTTTTGGCTGGATTAATATACAGCCTCGCCTTCCTGCGCCAGGCACTAATAACCCTCAATCCAATTTGGATTCTATCGCCTATTTGCCCCTACAGAATAAAACAATGTCGTCCATGTGACCCTGGACCAGTATTCCAGTATTTGCTAGCACGTCCAGGAGTTCGGCCTCTACCATACTCCACAAAGGCGGTGATACTACCCCTACCTGTGGACAATCTTGAGAAGTATTCATGACAATTTATACATTTCGGTACTTCTATTCATCCACTCTTTAGCATTTTGCATATATTTTGTCTTGCCTTCATTGATGTGCAGCCCAAGATCTCGCCCCAATTGCCGCCTGCTCGATCTGGATGAGGGCAGTTTGTACGTCTCGGATGGTTCTTCCCATGATGTCGATATCGTCAGCATAGGCCAGTAGTTGGGTAGACTTGAAGAGGATCGTACCTCTTGCATTCACCTCAGCATCACGGATCACTTTCTCGAGGGCCAGGTTAAAGAGGACGCATGATAGCGCATCCCCTTGTCGTAGACCGTTGTTGATGTCGAATGGTCTTGAGAGTGATCCTGCTGCTTTTATCTGGCCTTGCACATTGGTCAGGGTCAGCCTAGTCAGTCTTATTAATTTCGTCGGGATACCGAATTCTCTCATGGCCGTGCACAGTTTTACCCTGGCTATGCTATCATAGGCGGCTTTAAAGTCGATGAACAGATGGTGCAACTGTTGTCCATATTCCAACAGTTTTTCCATCGCCTGCCGCAGAGAGAAAATCTGATCTGTTGCTGATTTGCTTGGAGTGAAGCCTCTTTGGTATGGGCCAATGATGTTCTGGGCGTATGGGGCTATCCGGCCTAGCAAGATAGTGGAGAATATCTTATAGATGGTACTCAGCAACGTGATACCTCTATAATTGCTGCACTGTGTGATATCTCCCTTTTTATGTATGAGACAGATTATGCCTCGTTGCCAATCGTCAGGCATTGATTCGCTGTCCCATACCTTGAGCACAAGTTGATGAACCACTTGGTGTAACTGGTCGCCTCCATATTTAACCAATTCGGCTGTAATTCCATCGGCTCCTGGTGACTTATGATTTTTTAGCCGATGAATTGCACGGACTGTTTCTCCTAAACTTGGTGGTGGCAGTATTTGTCCATCGTCTTCAGTTGGTGGGACCTCCAACTCGCCGATGTTCTGGTTGTTCAGTAGCTCATCAAAATACTCAACCCATCGCTCTAATATGCCCATTCTGTCGGAAATCAGATTTCCCCCTTTATCTCGGCAGGATGAGCATCGAGGTGTATAAGGCTTCATCCTGCTGACTTGTTGGTAAAACTTCCGCGCCTGGTGCGGTTGCTCAATGTACTTTTCTAGTTCACAGACTTGTTGGTTCTCCCAAGCTTCCGTTTTCCGTCTGTGAAGTCGCTTCTCCGCTCGACGGAGTTCGTGATAAGTCTCTGCGCGTGCCCGCGTTCTTTGAGAATGCAACATTACTCGGTATGCAGCATTCTTCCGTTCCGTTGCTAGCTTACATTCATCGTCAAACCAGCCGTTCCGACTCCTTTTGCGGTTGGGGCCAAGTATGTTTGTGGCCGTATCCATGATAACGTTCTTCAGGTGGTTGTGAAGATCATTAGTTGATGCTTCATCTCCAGGTCCTCTGTTGACTGCGGTTATTGCGGCACCCATTTCCCTCTTAGTCAAATCGGTCTGAAAAATGTAGGGTAGAAAGGATCCTTTTTACCCGCTTTCGGAATAAAGACTACTTTTGCCCACCTCCGTGCATTTGGTATATATCCCAGGGCTATGCTGCCTCTTACCAAACTTAGAAGAGACTCTATGATAATTTGTAGCCCTTTCTGAATTTGTTCTGGGAAGATGTCATCTACTCGGGGTGATTTCAGTGGTTTAAAAGTTTCTACTATCCACCTTACCTTATCTTCCGAGCATACCTGTTTTGTTAGCTTTCACTTTTCCTTTCTTCGCCTTTTATTAATTGTTGGGGTTTTAGGCAGAATGTTGTTGCCTTGCGCCGTAGGGTAAGATTCGGTAAAATCAGTTCTGAGAAGCAGGTATACCCTGTCTTCAGACAGATAGAGGATACTGTCCCGTCTTTCTCTATACCTTTGTATGGCCCGGTTGCTTCTGTTGTTTGTTCGATCTCTTTACAGAATTCTCTAAAGCAATTTCGTTTTGCTTCCCTGATCGCGTTGCTTTATGCAGTTAGTGCATTTTTGAACGTCGGCCGGTCCTCGGTTTATTTTGTCCGATTGAATTCCAGTTCGTTCCTGATGTCACCGTCCCTTTGAAGGTGAACCATATTATTGCTCAGGTGTGTTGCATAAGAATCCCAATCTGTTCTCCTGGGATCCTTTATTATTCTTTTTTTTTTCAGAGTTTCCCTCAATGTAGGATCTGATTATTCTGTGATCGGACATAGAGGGCTTATCCGCCGCCCTCCAATTCCCAATCAGCCGTTCATCAGCATATTCCCTAGAGTTACGTGTAATGCATATTGCCACTATAAAATCCTACTTATAGAGTGAATGATATGAATTAGTGTTGAATTAGAAGGAGGGCTTCCCATAGATGCAAAACAAGAAGTGATAAATTTTTTCCTACAAATGCACGCGTACCATGCTGATCTTAGTTTTGACATCCGACGCAAAATAAAAGAATAACGCGTCAAAAAGTACAAAGTTGAAACCAACTGGAGTCTAGACCTCAAAATACATCTCATCTACAATAAAGCTCAAATAAACTTAAAAATAGGACATTGCCAATTTTTTTTAAATTGATTGGAAAATACCCCTTAAGTTCATCCTAGTAGTACCAATACTGCAACGTTTCAAATATACATATATGTTATTCAGCATTTTCTCAGGAATATATGGAAACGATAACAATGTGAAGCTTCCAAAAATCTTAAAAGCATTCTAAACGGTGGCCCAAGAACTTCTAATAGCGTCACCTAAGTATTCAAATTCCACAATAAATAACTTCTAACAAGCATGCGTCTGTATTATCGAAAATAAGATGTAAATTTTCTTAATCTCGCTTGGAGCTATATTCTTGACACTGTCATAACCCTCATTAGAATAATTTTTCAATAATCGGCGCTTACCTACAACAGTCTACAATTCGAACTCACGAACAGGTCATCTTTAAAACTGATATATTTATTAAGATACATTAAATTATCTAAACAGCTGAAGTACCACACACATGAAAGTGGTATATGCGTGCATATCGACCGGACATCAGGCAGCCTAGCCCGCATTGTTTAGAGACCAACAACGGTGTGAAATTAAAATAATAATAGGATTACTTTTTCTCAGATCCTCACAGTATGATCCATTTGTGTATATTGGTGTAGCTGGTGTGAGACCACCTATGAATATGTCTCTCAAAGAGGGTGCGGTTTCAAGTACCTGTTTTCACATAACAGTCTTCTTCCAATGAAAAATATGAAGAATAGAAAAGAGACGAGTAACAACGAGATTTATTTCTCTTCTCATAATAATGATTCCTCGGGAAATAGATTATCATGATAATTATTAAGAAAAGTGCAGCTATTGCTTCGTTATTAGGAAAATTCCTATTGCAATGCATGATTTCCATACTAACCACCTGCACTGAAAACGGACCTTCGGACTTTTCCTATTGTTTCACACTTAAACCAACAGCTTTTCATATGGTCCAGCTTTCGTACAAGATGAATCACTGCTCCACAGAAATAATTTCCCAGCAACCTGTTCATTTCAAGTAAACCACTACAGCTTAACGAGACCTCTTCATGTTTGGCAATTATATTGTGGAAGAAAAAACTGCGCGAACTATTATGGGCAAAAATGGTAGCATGCAACAAAAAAATGAGACCGGCTGGACAATAGGCTGTCTACTATAGCAGGTACCAACAGAAGACGTCAGGTGAATAACAGGTATATGTGAGAGGGATTATTTAAAAAAAGCAAAGAAAATCGATGAAATCATGGCTTCATGAACAATGAGCAAATGTTTGAGTCCTTAGAGTTCCTTTTAGTTCATGAATGGGTTCCTTTGTGAATGGCAAAAGAACACCAACAATGGTTTTCCCGGTGTTATGGTTTCTTCTCAGATAGCAGGTTACCTGTCTATTTGCTTTTTTAGGGCATCCAAACCTTTCGTAGAAATGTATTCATTTTTGATATTGGTCCAGTGATATTCTGTGAATTGATTTCGTTGTTGAATGTTTTTTGCATGTATCACTGCTCGCATGAATTGTGACCTAAAATTAGGATGACAATGAATTGGAAGCGACCATAGTTTTTTAGCAAATTTTTTCCTCAAGACCATAAAATTTATTGAGGGCAATTGATTCCTTGGAATAGTTCAAACTACAAATTGAAGGAAATACCTACTCTACTCTGTAACGTCCTGATGGATGAAAAGGAAACAATAGCTTCTTAAAACAAAGGGTAACACTTTTCTAAATTCAAAACCGAAATTCTCGCCATAGACTGTGGGAAAATAGGCAACGAGATGGCAAGTAATGGACTCTAAGTGACAGCTGATTAAATCTTTGCTTCGGCTCACATTCATAGGCGAGATCGTGGCGCGTTAACCTTTTTAGCACTGTGATGAACATTCACGTTTTTGGCCCTCAACAAAATAGCCCGTCCTACAACCTAGTAATAATCGCCAGCCGCTAGTTTCGTGTTAAAACTAGAACAAGTTTATGTAGGTGAGACCTGGTCATTCCATGTCAGATGGCTGTCTTGCTGTCTTACTCAACTGGTTCAATACAGGATATAGCATTAAGAAATTAAGACGCGTACATGGGTCCATTTATTTTTTAAGCTGTTTAATGTTTGCTTAAATATCAAAATTCGACCAAAGATAATTGCTTTATCCATTCGTTTCGTTCTGTTGCAAACTATAAACGAAGTCATCTTTACATCATGATATAAACGGTAACCCATCTTCCACTATAGTTTTCTCATATGGGTCTTTGTAAAACTTGTTCTACTTTTCTCGAGAATACTTTTCGCTGCTCCGAGGAGTCTATCCATCCGTCTACCGAACCATCCATCCACAGCATCACCTTTTCGTTATGGTGCAGTTTACGTGAAGAAAAAGATACATTCGGCGGTACGTGGTTTAAATAGATCGGTTCAGCGGCCCCTACGATTGACCTTTTAGGCTAGCCGTTGTGCCATAAGTAGTCCATAAAGAAGGTAACAAGCTTCACAAAATTGACAATCATCACGACGACATAATCCTAAGAAATTGAAAAAGAAAAAGTAGCGAATAAAGACAAAACTATAAAGCAGCCGACAACCTTAATTTCAATGTGTTGAATTGTTGTTTCTTGGTGTTGCTACTTGTGAAATGATGTGGTACCTGCTAACCTCCGCCACTTAAACACATATATGCATACATTCATGGGGGACAATTCTTAGAAAATATTTTGAAGATATTGTCGCGGTACCGAAAAGATCAAAATATTTAATGGTACTTAATCTCACCTGCTAAATGATACCCTCCAAAAAGTGGATCTCGCTTTCTGAAAGGTGTGTACGTTCACTAGCGAACAATAAAGTTCCAAAGCCACGGAAATGTCTTTTTTATAGACAATATCTTTGTTTTTTAAAGCTGAAAAATGCACTTTTAAATATACAAATTCATTTAAATTAATTCTAGCTTTAAATATTATATAATATATATGTAATATATAATATTTAAAGCTAGAAGTATCTAGTGTTGTATTGCGCAATAAATAATAGAAATGAAAGAACGAAAACAAAGACTTATTCAAATCCCACCCGGGTTCTCCTCTTTAATATTATACAAAGGTCAAATAAATTTCCTACAAATTCGTAAAGCAACATTTGTAATAGTTTGATTAAGGTATTCTTCCCCAACAAATTGCCGCCTACTTATCCCTATCTTACTTATGAATTACCTGGCCCAATCTAAAGATATTATCATAATGGCTGCATTCGTAGATAGTGTGCAAACAACAAGCATTCTACAATACTTTCGACATCTTTTCCAAATTTTATATATCATATATTATTCCTTTCGCTGGAAAGAAGCTAGAGATCTTAAAGATTCATCTGTTACTCAACATAACATTTTTATATTATCTCGTGGCTTTAAATAAAGTGCAAAATAAAGTAATTGGATAATTTTGAGGTTGCATTTTTTGTAGAAATTTGTGAAGTAATATGGTAGCGCTGAATAGACGGAAGCCTTTCAGCTTGCACAACTGCAAAAGAACAAGAAAGGGTAATAGTAGGTGCTAGTCCAAACAAAAGTTCCGCAATACGTCCGCCATTGATGGGAGAAATTGGTAATATAAGCCTAACAGCGATAGATTGATATGTTAGATGGTGATTTTAAAACCTTGCGAATTCACCCGGAGTGACGCACCCGATCTAGATGAGCCAATCCCATTACCAAACGGCATAAAGGCAAAGGAAGAAGAAGGAGATATGAAAAATGGTTGCCTATAAGTCAGCTGGTAACTGAGTACAACTCGCCAGAAGTAACAGTTGGTATTGGAAAATCCAGTATTACGCTCAACGGTTATGATCGAAATAGGAGAGAGAGGAGAGGAGAGAGCATATAAAAAGTTGTAACACTGAGAAATTAGATACGTGCCGTGTCCATCAGGTAAACGCGGCTGTACAGTTTATCTCAAGGTTGTACACTATATATTGCGAAGATAATTAGGATTTACAATGAATGACGTATTCATAGAAATAGAATCCCCAGGGGCTGGTGCAAAATGCAAAGATTATAACCGTGGAACACGCCAAAGAACACTTTGAAAGCCTAGAATAGGCAGAGTTCCGTTTTAGATTCTCCTGTATCGAACATGTGAAGCAGTGTACAGAATTCACGTCGCCGTTTCACATGCTATTCATCGTCTTCGAGAAGGCTTCCGACAACATCAACAAGAAGTGTATCTGCCGGATTAACGTTGGAGGGTGACTTTGAAGAAACTAATGGTTAATAATAAAATGAATGAATTTCACGTCATTGTGATAAAATTTCAGAGAAATCCGAAGTGCAAAGTGAAGTTTTCCAGGGTTTCATCCTGACACCTTAGTAATTTCTTCAAGTTATTGGTTCTGTCCTCCAATGGAACCAAATACCTCGATTTTGCAGATGACATCTGGTGTCCTAACATCCAAATGGCTCTAAATTTGGAAAAGGAAGCATGTAGAGTTGGACTGAAAATAAATACCAACAAAACCATGGTCCTCAGTCTGGCTTGTCATTGAACTCTCGCTATCTACCTTGATGGACAAAGCATTGCAAGCGCCAATCAGTTTGTTTACTTTGGCAACGCTGTTTCCGCTGAACATGGCACTAATTACTCTACTAATTAGTAGTGCTTAATCCGCCCGTGTCGTTTTTTTCAAAATCCTGAATAATTCGAAACCAACGTCAAGTTGAGGGTGTTACTAGATGCATACCCTAAAAATACATGGTACAGAATAGTGAAGGCGAGATACAGGCTTCTGAGGAAGATCTGATGCGTAGGTATGGTTAATGTGCTATGTGCGATTTATGGAATAATTGAAACCATACAGAAATATAAAGGAACATATGAAATGGGATTGCTTATCGAGCAGGTGAATAATTAATTCTTTTGCCGAATCAGCATATGCTAATATGTCAGTCTTCTGTTCGAAATTACATACCTTTTTTTTTAGGTTTTTGTATATCACTATCAATTACTTGAATTCAAATACATATAGGTATCAGCGGTATTGTGTAAATCGGGGATATTCAGTTGAGTGAGGTCGATTTAGCTATATATGTATGCATCAGCATGCAGTATTGCACATCTCAACCGCGACGGGAGTTCCGCGAGTAAAATTCTGCGCATAAGGGCTGGCGTTAGTGCCGTGTATGTGATGCAGTGCGTTAGTGGTTGCGCGCACATGGCTCCGAGTTGCTGCGAGCAGGAGGCAGCATATATTATAACAACAGCTGTTTATTGCTTGCCATATCCTAGTAGCAATCAAAGGTATAACTTCCTTAAAGATTCTTTTCTGGTTAATGATAATGGATCTTAATGGAAGCCTGGTGGAAATAAACATGTGCAACATTCTCGCGCAACATTCTCGGCAATGGATCCATGTTTGCTCTCCTAGGAAGTGAAATGGAAATAAGTAGATGCATGCAAGTGCATGTCAGATATCAGTCGACTCAGCTCTGAATGAGTCAAATCAGGGTAATAATCACGGGGGAGCCAATGCTGACCCCGGGTCGTCTAGGTTCCAGCATTGCGACTCGTTTGTATCTGTTTAAAGTGAACTTCTGCATACTTATGTACTTAAGCTCAAGGCCCACTGTGAGGGTTTTGAGTAAATGTGCACATTGAATTTTTAACTTCGTTCAAGTGGAAATATTGTGCACCAAAAGTTTCTCATAGAAGAAATCACAAAACCTCTTATACCTGGGTCGCCGCTTCCTAGTTCCACAACTGGTTTCCCATTTGATTTTCGGTAAGACTGTACTTCCGTTTTATTGTCATCTCACTTAATGCTCTGCAAATGATAAACCTACATCAAGCAAACGGGAAGCAGGTATTAAATGTATGTATATTCTATACCTGAAGTGGTCAGCTTCCAGTTTCCCAACTGGTTTCCTACATCAAGCAAATGGGAGTTATTAAATATATATATTTATACTCTATAGAATATTCATTTGAATATGTTTCAGCAAAATTTTTTTCCGAAAAAAAAAAATTGTGTGAAAAGCGGTCAGCAAATATCAACCAGCTCGAAAAATAGTAAAACCTTGACTTCATTGGGAATTTCATCATTCATTATTCCAAATTCATCATCCATTATTCTATCACTTTCGGAGGACGAGAGGTCAACGTTTACTATTTCACTTGTGAATATATTATACATATAGATACTTCTCCTTTCCACAGATGAGTCCTACTTTAAAACAGGCTTGAATAAATTCTAAAATCCACTACTGTTTATATTGTACACTTTCTTAATAACGACCTGTTAATTACCCAAGTCGAATCCGGTGATATTCACATGCCAGGTTTGTCTCAACTACCTGCTCTCAGGTCCGCCCTGTAGCTAGTGCCTTTCAACCAAATAGCTAGCCAAAACAAAGTGACATGCTTATTTTACGAAGTTTCCTCATTTCTTCATTCATCCCAGTCTTTCTCTAGCCTCTTTTCACGTGATAACACTACACTGGATCATTGGTTCAAGGGCCTGTCAAGTATCGCGAGCAATCCCCTTAATTATCTTTTCGGGAAATCATAAACACGTTTCACATATGAAGATGGATTCAACATATAAGATGCTGACAATGGCAGCCAGAATACATGAAAACAACATAGAACACAAAAACAACGTCGGATGGACAAGTACTCAGAAGCTCCTCACAATTGCCAGGTACCAGGCACATCCATAAATGAAAGACTCGCGCGGTCACATCTCGCGGGTTCAGTAAAAATAAGCAGAACAGGTGAGAGTCAAGTGTCATTTCTGTAAATAATTCAGATATTACACTGACTGGAAAAATAAGAACAGAGACAATGACGGCGCGAATAAGAGAATGCCACTTGATTTGTTGTTTACATAATTTGGAAGTCTTACGAGGAAGTCTGCGGGAGCGATATTATTTTAAAGTTCATTTGGGATTCAACAAGGTTCTGGATTTAGGCTTTCTACACTTTAAGTTCAAGGAGAAAAAACATCACTAGGCAAACATGGTGATGTGAATATATTGAAATAGCAGGTGTATTTCATCACAGCAAAGTACGCATGAGTTTGCACTTACATTGCATTAATGTGTGATATTGAAGCGGTTTAATGCAGAGGATGACTGATGGTTTCAAATGAATGTCACTACCTTTAGCTCGTTTCCCATACTAACTTACGAATTCAATTTTCTAAATCGCTCCCCCCAAACCAAAATTGTGCCTTAAATCTAATTCTCCTTCGTAGAAGAAACAAATGTGTCTTTAGAATATAATCTCACAACCCTTTGTAATTGTATTAATAAATTGGGAAGGAATAGAAGCGATTAAAAATTCATCTAAGCGGTATTTTGATTTGATATGATATACTAGTTTTGTACATATGTGTCACTTGTCGAAAAATCCCTTATAATTTTTGGTGACATAAAAATCAATTCAAGATTTCAGAGAGTTTCAAATGATAAGGACATTTTTGTTATTCCTGAATAAAAAAAAAATAACCTTTACACTAATTAAGAGTTTTATATCCAAGGTAAATCCTATTTTCCTTCAACATTTGGTTGCATGAATTATGGTCTCCGAACATCTAGTGCGAAGGTACAGAGTAATAATATAATTTAGAATTAAAATATGTTGGGAATCCGGAAACTGGACGCTGTGTGTTCTTCAGCGGTTCTGCCCCGTTCAGAAAGGGGGTCGGCTCATGTGGATCGGCTTCGTCATTTTGCTCTATCTTAGGCCTGAATTGGATGCAGTCGCGAGGCTTTCAAATCACTATCCAACGTATCAAGCCACAGTTGTTTCGAACCAATTTTTTCCATTTCCAGTCGGCTTTGATCTTCTGACCAATCTTGACAAGTGAATTCTGGTCAGTGCAAATTAGGTGACCATACCATCGAAGTCACCTCTCCCGCAATTTTTCCATGATCGGTGCAATCCCATATCGATGGCGGGTATCCTCACATGGATGTGGTTAAGGCGTGTTATGCTACTAGTCCATTATTGTCTCCATTACCGATATCCTTTAGATATTTCCAAATTCCAAGATATACATATCTACATATTATGGTCTTCCTAAACAAACAAACAAATATTATACATTAGTGTTTATTGAGTGCGTCGTTTAATGCTCTGCATGATCAAATTCTAAGAAAAAGAATGTACAGCCCCCCCCCCTTTCGCATGTAACTCACTATAAAATTTTGCCACTCACTGCATATAAAAGACCCTATATATGAGTCAATATTCTTTAGTATCAACAGCTTGAGCAAGTGCAACCAATTTGCTCAAGAGAAGAAAGCGAAGGGTCAAATGGCTGCAAAAAAAGCTGGAGAACTTTGGCACCCTACACTCAGTTTTAGAAAATTTTTTAAAAAGTAGTTGCAAGTCTATTTTATCATAAGGACGATGGTATTTTGCCTAAGACTCTGGTATTCCGAATCGTGCCCATTTATCCAAGTATTCCAATTTCTTTTTCGTTCGGCTTTGTCCACTTCGTCTTATTTCATCATCATCATCATCAACGGCGCAACAACCGGTATCCGGTCTAGGCCTGCTTTAATAAGGAACTCCAGACATCCCGGTTTTGCGTCGAGGTCCACCAATTCGATATCCCTAAAAGCTGTCTGGCGTCCTGACCCACGCCATCGCTCCATCTTAGGCAGGGTCTGCCTCGTCTTCTCTTTCTACCTTAGATATTGCCCTTATAGACTTTCCGGGCTGGATCATCCTCATCCATACGGATTAAGTGACCCACCCACCGTAATCTATTGAGCCAGATTTTATCCATAAGCGGACGGTCATGGTATCGCCCATAGATTTCGTCATTGCGTAGGCTACGGAATCGTCCATCCTCATGTAGGGGGCCAAAAATTCTTCGGAGGATTCTTCTCTCGAACGCGGCCAAGAGTTCGTAATTTTTCTTGCTAAGAACCCAAGTTTCCGAGGAATACATGAGGACTGGCAAGATCATAGTCTTGTACAGTAAGAGCTTTGACCCTATGGTGAGAGGTTTCGAGCGGAACAGTGTTTGTAAGCTGAAATAGGCTCTGTTGGCTGACAACAACCGTGCGCGGATTTCATCATCGTAGTTGTTATCGGTTGTGATTTTCGACCCTAGATAGGAGAAATTGTCAACGGTCTCAAAGTTGTATTCTCCTATCCTTATTCTTCTTCGTGTTTGTGTTTGACCAGTGCGGTTTGATGGTGTTGGTTGATTCGTCTTTGGTGCTGACGTTGCCACCATATATTTTGTCTTGCCTTCATTGATGTGCAGCCCAAGATCTCGCCCCCATTGCCGCCTGCTCGATCTGGATGAAGGCAGTTTGTACATCTCGGGTCGTTCTTCCCATGATGTCCATATCGTCAGCATAGGCCAGTAGTTGGGTGGACTTGAAGAGGTTCGTACCTTTTGCATTTACCTTGGAATCACGGATCACTTTCTCGAGGGCCAGGTTAAAGAGGACGCATGATAGGGCATCCCCTTGTCGTAGACCGTTGTTGATGTCGAATGGTCTTGACAGTGATCCTGCTGCTTTTATCTGGCCTCGCACATTGGTCAGGGTCAGCCTAGTCAGTCTTATTAATTTCGTCGGGATACCGAATTCTCTCATGGCCGTGTACAGTTACCCCTTTTACCCTCCAACAGTTTTTCCATCGCTTGCCGCAGAGAGTTATTTAGTTAATGTTATAACTAAATTCCGTAATATCCTAATGAGGTACTTCTTATTCCTATTGCAATTTTAATGTTTTTCCCTTTTTGTGCTGTAAACTCTGGAGCAATACCAATTAGACCTCGAAGAAACCAACAGAACTGACTCTTACATGGCTCTTACATCTTGCTTGTCTTCTATTATTTGAAAGGTGCAATTTTTCCTTACCACTCTCTGATGAAGGCTTTACCTCAAGCATAAAAGTCACATAGGAGCATGTACTTCCGTCTTCGTCATTTTGGCCCTTTTGCAAAGTCATGTTGTTCACTTAATCT
The DNA here is from genome assembly GCF_905115235.1 of Hermetia illucens. Taxonomy (NCBI): domain Eukaryota; kingdom Metazoa; phylum Arthropoda; class Insecta; order Diptera; family Stratiomyidae; genus Hermetia; species Hermetia illucens. Next base: position 221,744,369 of record NC_051849.1, on the reverse strand, counting down.
CACGCAATCTGATCCTAAGCAGCTAGTGCAATAAAACCGCCGTTTGCCCTTCATTATAGTTTCGGTGACATCCAAATTCTCGCTGTTTACTTTTTCATGATGTCCCCTGTCGTTGCTCGTGGCACAACCATCAAAACAACGTTCATTTTCTAAAGCGTTGAACACATATCTACCCACTTGTAAAAGATCCTGTCGTCGTGGCGCATAAATCCTAGCTATTCAACTTTTGGCCTTTAAATCATCCCGGCTTCCTCTTTAATTGTTTCCTTTACCCCTTTACTCAAAGGGCAAGTCTTTCTCTACCGTAGCAATCAAAGTATAAACACCACTGGATGGCTCTACGATATTCACTCGTGTATCCTTCTTACTTTTCAATTCTGCTCTATTTATTACTTCGCTTTCTTCATAGTAATTATCCCAAAACTCTTGCCATTTCCGTGTCCATTTATCCATCCCTTCTGATTCCTCCCACTTCCTGCGACGTTTCTTATAATTTTGTTACGTACCTTCCTCGACTTCAATCATCATCTCGATTCTAAAAATACTCATAAGTATTACGCTCATCAATTTTATATTTCGGCAAACCATTGCTTTCAACTTACTAGCTGAGCAAGATTCCTTGCCGTCCAGCTTATGCTTTGTCCTGAACGATCTCAAGTTTTTCTTCTCAATCGCTTCTTGCCTCTTCACACTTTCCGTCTGCTGGTGAAAAATCACCTCTTGAATAGTCATTCCCTCCGGTTTTGGACTACGCTGCCAGATATTCCCACCCTGCTTGCAAATATCTACTTGCTGTTTAATACCATTTCACATGGCCGCCCCCTGCCATTTTACATCTTCTGTTATGACATTTTTCCCATGGCCTACTGCTTCTCCGTAATTTCACTCTTGCTCTTTAGCTACCTCCTGTCCGATTACTTCTTGTAGTTTTCCAATACCCCGACTGGAATCCTTATGCAATTTCGCAGTTTCTTATCGCCTCTTTGCAGCTTTTGGATAGCATCCTCCTGCAGTTTCGGAACCTCCTCCTTTTTGATGCATAACTTCTCGCGTTCTTCTGTGCCTGATTTTTATCAATTCGTCCCTCCTGTTTTTGAATCGCTTCGTAGGTTTTTTCTTTTCCTCCTATCGTATGGCTACCTCTTCGTTGTGCTCTTTTTGCGATTTCCTTTCTTTCCTCCTTTGGCAATATCACCATTTTCTCCATCTTCTCTGAGCTTATCGTTTCCCGGGTCAGATTTCACTGCCGCTTTTTATTTTCTCGTACGACCTTTCTGCTGTCTTGCCACCTTCCGATTACTGATTTTTTTAAATATCGGCCTTACACACTACAGTTTCCTTTTTTCTTTCCTGAAATTCTTCAGGGGAATCTCCCAATCATTTTGTAGTTTCTGCTATCTGTTCTGCTACCCTCATACTGCGATTTTTCATTCTTTCGGCACGCTAATTCCTGAGCGCCTTCCTTTTGTTTTTCGTTCACCTCATTTTCATTCGGTTTGAAGAAAACCGTAGCATACGCCCGCCGACTCCAGAATTCCTCGAACAACCTTACACAATCCCAGAAGAAAATTTTCCATGAGGACGATCCTTAATGGTAGTTTGCCTAAGACTCTAATAAAAAATACTATTGAATAAAACTTCCACAATTTCCATTGTGTATTGTTCCGAAGGTGACATTGTGATTTAGGTGGAAAATTTGAATGTCAAATTTGGCTCTAATAACAACTTGCTAGAGCATGTGATGGTAAAACAAGATATTGGGATCGTAATGACAATAAGAGAAGGTTTACGGATTTCTGCAGAGTGCGAGACCTTGTCATTGGCGATACTTTAAAAGAACCTGCCAAAAAGTTTTTGGATTCCTTTCAACAGGTAGCAAACGGCTAATAGATTTGACCAGATAGGGGTCAGTAGACGATTCAGAAGTTTCTCTCTGGATATGTGCAACAAGGAGAATGTTGGCATCATGCTTGTATTCACTTACATGTTGTCTGTTGTCTGTGCTTATTCCAAAGGTCAGAAAGCTTGAGGTCTGCAAAGTGAACACGGACCGCTATCACAATCTACCTATTGTTCTTTAACCTGAGAACTATTTTTATAATTGGACTGCAACGTTCTGGTGCTAAGTAAAAGAAGTAAATGGACAGCACCTCGCGGGCGTAAATACAGAATGCTCTTAATCGCAAACTAATCAAGGATACCCTGTATTTCTGGATGGGCAAAATACAAGAAAACAGAGTACCAACAATTATAAATTCTATTTTTGAGGTTCCGCACATTGGCATGGGTGTATAGCATATGAGATTCAAATTTTAACAAAATCGGTTTAGTAGTTTTTGTGAACACAGAGTGGTTTCCAGTAAAACCCATTTTGTGCGATTTTGACAATAGATCTTTTATTATAACACTTACTTCACAAATCTTTTCTCGTACACAGTGTCAAATTCTGATTTCAATTTGAGATTTTGACAGTACATTTTCAATATGTTATACTTTCGAAATATATAAACAAAAGAGTCCATGCTTTTGAAATATGTAAAACAAAGATGATTTTCTCAAATATTCCGGAATCACGGTACACTCTCTCAGTTGCTCTCGACGTCGCACACATATAATATCTGTAAAGAAGTTACGAAAGCTTTGATGATTTGCAGGTCCGCAGCATGAAAGAAATGCCTAACGGAAGGTCCCCCTGGAATTGAGTCTTCTTCATCTTTGCATATAGGTGCAGTCGTAATGGACAATTTTCAGAATGTTCAATGGGATCAGCAAGGCAGGGAGCTGCCAAAATCAAAATAAGATTTACATTCTTTCTGGGGGATATCCCGCATTTTTAATACCGAAACGGAGCATGAGAATGAAAATTCATTTCGGTGAGAAATTCGAAACTGAGCAACAGGGCAGACTGGAAGAATATGCCAGTGACATATTGCTTTAATCAACAACTGATAACCTGATATACCAACAGGCGCCTCACAGCAGAGGGAGCCGCGCAGGCATCATTGGTTCAAGTAAGAAGCACATTTAAACGATGGGGAAGCATAGCAATAAATTTCAGCCGTAAATATATGTTCTTACACTAGGCGAACTTACCAGGAGTGGAAGAGTTTAGGTGAGCTCATGGACACCAATGAACCAAAGCGTTCGCATGATTTTTTCAACACCACTAAGATGGACCTTAGAATCACAGGAGGAATAATCACAGGTTACTGCAGGTTACACTACCACCTGAAGAAGATGGGGATATCTACGTACATTGTCCATAGATTATGTAGGGAGGCAAAGAAATCCTTATATATTTCTGTGGTAATAGAAATGAGAAACATCCTGAAATTTCTGTCAATTATAGGACTGATCAGCGGTCAAAGGGTTGTATAGGTCCCAGGGCGAAACGTGGATTGGTACCCATGATGGAGCATAAAACCTGAGAAATGCCTGCTGAACCAACACCAACAGCTCTACTACCAAACCCTACCTCCACCTCCACGTATTGACCGCTGGGAACCCTTTCTTAACGAAAAGCTGTAGACGGAGAAGGATGAAGGCGAGTCTCCCGCGCCTAAAAACGGGACCAAATGTACCAACTGGTCCTCCAGGTTGGGGGTTGGGTAGGGCTGACAACCCTACAGGGAAAACAACTTGTTACGAACATTTTCTCATGGAACGTGCGCTCCCTGTACAGACCGAATGCTGCTGAGCAGCTTGCCGATACCCTGCCCCAATATGGGGCTGATATAACAGCCAATAAGTCAGCAGGATGAAGCCTTATATACCTCGATGCTCATCCTGCCGAGACAAAGAATCTGATTTCCGACAGAATGGGCATATTGGAGCGATGGGTTGAGTGCTTTGATGAGCTACTGAACAACCAGAACATCGGCGAGTTGGAGATCCTGCCAACTGAAGACGATGGGCAAATACTGCCACCACCAAGTTTAGGAGAAACAGTCCGTGCAATTCATCGGCTAAAAAATCATAAGTCATCAAGAGCCGATGGAATTACAGCCGAATTAATTAAATATGGAGGCGACCAGTTACACCAAGTGGTTCATCAACTTGTGCTCAAGGTATGTTACAGCGAATCAATGCCTGGCGACTGGCAACGAGGCATTATCTGTCTCATACATAAAAAGGGAGACATCACACAGTGCAGCAATTATAGAGGTATCACGTTGCTGAGTACCATCTGAAAGATATTCTCCACTATCTTACTAGGCCGGATAGCCCCATACGCCCAGAACATCATTGGCCCATACCAAAGAAGCTTCACTCCAGGCAAATCAGCAACAGATCAGATTTTCTCTCTGCGGCAAGCAATGGAATATGAACAACAGTTGCACCATCTATTCATCGACTTTAAAACCGCCTATGATAGCATAGCCAGGGTAAAACTGTACACGGCCATGAGAGAATTCGGTATCCCGACGAAATTAATAAGACTGACTAGGCTGACCTTGAATAATGCGTGAGGTAAGATAAAAGCAGCAGGATCACTTTCAAGACCATTCGACATCAACAACGGTCTACGACAAGGGGATGCCCTATTATGTGCCCTCTTTAACCTGGCCCTCGAGAAAGTGATCCGTGATGCTGAGGTAAATGCAAGAGGTACGATCCTCTTTAAGTCCACCCAACTACTATGCCTATGCTGACGATATCGACATCATGGGAAGAACCACCCGAGACGTACAAACTGCCTTCATCCAGATCGAGCAGGCGGCGCGAAATCTTGGGCTGCACATCAATGAAGGCAAGACAAAATATATGGTGGCAACATTAGCACCGAAGACGAATCAACCAACAACATCAAACCGCACTAGTCAAACACGAAGAAGAATAAGGATAGGAAAATACAACTTTGAGACCGTTGACAATTTCTCCTATCTAGGGTCGAAAATCACAACCGATAACAACTACGATGATGAAATCCGCGCATGGTTGTTGTCAGCCAACAGAGCCTATTTCAGCTTACAAAGACTGTTCCGCTCGAAACGTCTCACCATAGGGTCAAAGCTCTTACTGTACAAGACTATGATCTTGCCAGTCCTCATGTATTCCTCGGAAACTTGGGTTCTTAGCAAGAAGAATTGCGAACTCTTGGCCGCGTTCGAGAGCAGAATCCTCCGAAGAATTTTTGTCCCCCTACATGAGGACAGACGATTCCGTAGCCTACACAATGACGAAATCTATGACCAATACCATGACCGTCCGGTTGCGGATAAAATCCGGCTCAATAGGTTACGGTGGGCGGGTCACTTAATCCGTATGGATGAGGCTGATCCAGCCCAGAAAGTATATAAGGGCAATATCTATGGTAGAAAAAGAATACGAGGCAGACCCTGCCTAAGATGGAGCGATGGCGTAGGCCAGGACGCCAGACAGCTTTTAGGGATATCGAATTGGTGGACCTCGGCACTAAACCGAGATGTCTGGAGTTCCTTATTAAGGCAGGCCTAGACCTGATACCGGTTGTTGCGCCGTTGATGATGATAATAGGACTGATCGGGATATTATACGCATGATATAATTAAAATTAAAGCTAATTAGTGTTGTTACTTTATATATGTAGTTTAAAATATAGAAAAGGGACGATTTTTTTGCAATAGGTAAACAAAAACTTAAAAAAGCTAACATATGCTTCCACGATGAATGTATACGCTCGGAGACCAATTCAAGAACGTGTCATAAGCAACATGGTATTGTCTTTAGATTTCATAAGCTTCCGGCGTGCTAATTCCAACGAACACTAGTTCCGAACAAAAATGTGCTTCTAAGGATGACATCATCATCCACCTACCAGATTATAACCAATCAGCCTGTAACATAGAAGCTGGAAAGCAAGTATTCAATTAGCACAGCCCCTTGTACCGCAATTTATATTCTAATCAAAATATCAACATCAATTCAAATTAGAAAAATATTCTCAAGTACTTAAAACCAGTCCATCAAATTTTCAAGTTATTGTATTTCTTAGAATGGCTTAAACCACAAGAAACAAACACTCGGCAACTTAAATTGCCTTCAGTATAATCAACTTGGGTCCTCCTGTTCTTCCCTGAGTAAACCAACCATCCAAGCGTCCGCCGGTGTATGGTGATTGTGGATAATCAGTGCTAGTGTATTTAATGGGATTTCTTTTTACTCTGGCGGATTAATCAATCATCAATTCGATGGCGTTTTAAGTATCCTAACACCAAACAGCAATTAATCTTATAGTTGAAGCTCACGAGCTGCTGCTGAGTGCAAAGCTGACGACGATGAAATGTTGGGGACTTGGAGGCTGGCAGGCTCGAATTGCATCACTTGCGCCTGGCTGCGGTAACTGAAACACGTACTAACAAAGGTACTAGTCACTTGTAGGCACTTCAAAGGCTTAAAGAGGCTCTGCCTAGCATAATAGCGAGCTGTTTCTTGTAGAGGCTGTATCATGCAATGCGCATTAATGGTCGGTATCTTCGCGCGTTTACAGGTAATGAGTGTCTCTTAGGCATGCTAAGCGATATCCAGCGGAAAGAAGTATGTGTTGCCAGTGCAATTATACGGGAACTGAAGAAGGAGAAAATGGTTTTTGTTCTCCTGTAATATCTATGATGGCCATTATTCGAAAATCGCGCTGAACTCAATGTAACCTCTTTGATAATCATTCAGTGGGCAACCAATTCAAAAACAACGCCGGTAACTCTGAAACCGTAGAGAAAAGGATTGTTTATCAGTGGAATGTTTCAGAAGTTGTTTAAATTGAAAAGCCGGAGTAACATTGTACAGAGAAGATAAACTACAAGATACGTCCTGAAATAGTTTTGAAGATTCTTACGCAGAGGTCAACCTGTTGCAGCCACTGCAATGTACTACCACGTCAATCTGTCATGCAACATCATTTGGGTGCATTCAAGGTGCACTTTACTGATAGCATATCTCAAATACCTACAGTAACCAAAGTAAAATATTAAGAGCATACCATGAATGTGTTTTCAAGTAACCCTTTAATTGTGAGGAATCATTCATTGGTTTTTGTCCATTTCATTAGTGAAACTGTCCAAAATTAACAGCAATCCTAAATTACTAGTTTTTTCTATTTTTTAGTACAATATTTCGTATATGTTTTGAGAGAGTTTTATTGGATTATTCAATATTTGGTGTCCTTGGTTCTGCTTGAAATTTCCTTATCCTTAATTTGTTAGCAAACCGAATATGAATAGTAATATAGGAAAAAAGCACGAGCTTACCTGCGATTTAGGGAAGTAAATAACGAAAAGCATAAGCCGACTCAATTTATTGTACGCATTGATACAGCAGGGCTCTATCCAGGATCTACTAAACAGGATCATTATATCATAGAGGGAATTCCAATTAAAATGACCACTACTATGATATCGCTCATAAACAATATTTCAAATAAGACCCGTCCGGAATTGGATGATCATTGGAAACCTATAAAGATGGAAACTTTATAGCACTTTCAAGCCATTCTAGTCGCCACTGTTACACGCAGTAGCACTTATTCAAATCAGCAGCCAAATATATTCAAATGTGTTAATCCAATTTGCTGTATAGGCATACATGTATATATCAACTAAATTTCATGGGGGTAAGCTTTGTGAAAATCAGCGCTCTTCGCAACGAGTTTGCCGTGTATCCCTTAGTTGAGGAAAGAACCGGCTTGGACTATCGTGTCCGAGTCATCAATTGGAACTCACCAACTCACCTGAGTCTGAAATCAATTCCTAGTTATGATGACAACACGCACTTGTTTGATTTTATTGTCAACCTACACGACTGAGTTCGAACGGACGCAAGTACGCCATGACGACGCTATGGTTATAGCTTTGTCAAGGCCATTACACTTCCATCTATCAACGGTCGAACTGAGATACTCGATGCTCCATTGCGTCCTAAGATGGAATGGATGGCTATATATAGGGTTAAGAAGTTATTGTTATGGTTTTTATTGTTTCTTATCGTTACTTCTAGCGGAGCAAAGTGTTTTTGCAAAACCCTGGAAAGAGTAAGTCCTGTACAACTGAATATCGTTGGTGCCATACCAAAATTTTTCATGGAGAATATTTTACAGTCTACATGCTGCCTAAGAGCAGGCGTCGTAAATCATGCGGTCAAGATACAAGATAGCTTGATAGGCTTTTTCTGTGGTCTCTGGCAGCAGCGATTGTATATCTTAATTATTTTATGCTGATGACGATGGAACAGGTCCCCGGGTAGACAAAGATGGGTTCCATTTCAATTAGCAATTGAAGCTCCATTTGTTCTCTGATATTCCCATCTAGTGGAAGCTAAAAGAATGATTAAGTGTTTATTGAATGATATCTGAAATCCAAAATAGTATAAATATGTGTGTTGCAGGTTATTGGCAATGAAACTTTATTCGAAACTTGCCGGTAATAAATGCGGTAGGTCGGACTTGGCTGCCGGATTTAAAGTGCATTTGATAACTAAAGGACCACCCCTGTTTTGTCTGGTCTACATTTCTCCTGTACTTTAATCGAAGTAAATTAATTATGCTTGAAAAAGTACCTTGTCGACATTTTTGCAGAAAGTATTACCGATAAAATTACAAGTTGATAAATATCGGAAATTTGAGCCTATCATAACTAAATGAATAGTTTCAGAAAAAAACAAATTAATTGTTCACCTATACCTTTTATTTTGAGACAGAGTGGTCCTGAGGCCGCCATCTACTCAATGGCGTGCTGCACTGATTCGAGGAGTAACTTACTTCTTCGATGTAGTACATGGACCACTCTTTTTCTTGGACGAGTGACCAATACTTTCAATATATGTATACATATATTTTCGTTGACTCCAATCATGTTCTGGTTCCAACCATACATGCGACTGGTTTAGAAATAACTAAAAATGAAAAAATAAGTAATTTACACTTATTACTTTCGTCATATATGCATGTATACGAGTATGTGGGCATTTAATATGTTAGATTTACCGCTTCATCTAATAACCGGCATATGTTTTTTTTTGGCATGTAATAAGTCCACACAAAAATGACAAATTTATTCGGATATAAACTTGTTACCAACAATGGGACTTCTACCAAACTTTCTAAAATTATTACTTATATAATATTGTTGTTCATAATAATAATAATCGTTTTCGCAACAATCCATATTGGAGCAGGGCCTTGAAGTATGTTAGAGCACTTCATTCAAGCCTGTAACGGTACACTACAGTACACTGTAGGAGGCAATGTGGTCAGCATTGCCCTCCCCGGGATTATTACCCTGATTTGACTCAGGTGCACATCCACAGCTGAGTCGACTGGTATCCGACATCCAATCACGATAACAAATCCCTCTACCACCAGTGGGATTTGAATCGCGACCTTTCGCTACGACAGTCCAGCGCTAGAACGACTAGAACACTCGGGACACGTATTTTTGTATTATTGTTTATACCCATGCTAAATTTCGTACCTATACGATGTGCTAGAGAGGGATTTACTGTAAATTTCTAAAATATAATCATATACTAAGAGACTTGTTCCATTTTTGGGGATACACCTTTTGAGCCCCCCTTTCCCTATGTTTCGCCAGTTATCAGTAATAGGATTAGTTTCTGTGAATGCTTTGATTGTATAGCCAACGTTGCCACAATTTCAGAAAAAAAAAAAATTGTACAGCCCCCTTTCGTACATATGGGTAGTCCCCACTTAAACTCAACACAAAATGACGTCGCATCATATAAAGTGTATCATAGACAACATGTTCCCACTAAATTTCACGAAATATCACCACAGGTTAAATATTCCGAGGTTATGCGAGGTAAGATGGTGATGTTAGGCAGGTAAGTACCAGTAGCCGCTGCGAGGTGCCAAATTTGGACTGTGGTGCACCGTGTTTATTCCACAAACTCCTAAGACCATGATTGCCGGGGTAAGAGCAGATCTCTAGCTAGAGCTGAGCAGTCGCAAATGAAGTGCCTGATAGTTTCTCCTTCATCTTCGTAGTTTTGGTAATGTGAATTGTAGGGTATGCTGAGTCTGGTGGCATTGTCTCCTATAGGTCGGTGCAGACCACCGTAAACTTGTATGCATTTGTACGCGGCGGTTTTGTTATTGGCGGACCAAAATCTCTTTGACTTGGCACAGGTGGTGAGTCCTCCTGCCTGGAGGATGTAGCCACTGCGTACAAGGCCTTAATGGCCACTTGGCTATCGGTCAGAGTGACTATGTTACGCTTGCAGCTCGTATCATGCTCCAACCACCGACAAGCTTCCAGTACCGGAAATACTTCCGCTTGGTATACACTGGTGAATCATGTTAGACCGTACGATTCGTATACGCTGTGTGTATCCGAGAAAATTCCTGCACCAACTCCACAGAACGACTGGGAGATTCCTATTTAGAGTACGGAATATTTCAATAGCACGGCTCAATATACCAACTGATACAGCAATGAATCAAGCTTTCCATGGGTAACTAAATGCAGTTCAGAAAAAATTGTCTAAAGGGAACATTGTTATCGTGATGGGCGAACTGAATACCAAACAACAGAGAGTTTAAACGCAGGTTAATCCTTGACGCTCTCACCGGAAGATTGTACCTTGAAGCCTCTAGAGATTCTGAAGCGCTGATACCTCCACGTATCCGTAAGTTCTGGAAACTTGAGAGAAGGTAAAGGATGATAGTAAAAATTCCGGAGAAGAGCGCGTGTATGTTCTGTACTGTCGGAAAAAGCTCGAAAATTTGTGCGACAGAGAACACTCCTTCTACGCTGTTACCTATATTTTCCAGATGTAAAAGGAATCAAGCAGAAAGTACTCTGATGATAGAATTGATTTAATTTTTAAAAATAGCCCATTAGTAGTTATACATTCCCTTTACTACTCAACTAGAAATAGGTCTGTTTTTCATGTATATAGGAAACTTATTTTACAAACACATTATATGTATACATATATAAGTGTGTAGCCCAACCATAAATAATTGTTTGGCCCATTGGATAATAAATCACATCTCAAATGAACAGTGCATCCATATATTCACAAATCATCCCTTGTTGTCATCCTTCTAATTAAAATGCAAATCAAACTCGCCAACACAATGCATTAAAAGATATTCCGCCGGTGGATTGCATGCTTTGGAGAGACCTGTGCGCCTCATTATTTTACAACTCAATCTCCACATTTGCACTTATTGTGAAATGATCGCACAAACACCGCCCCGAACACGTGTACAGCATCAAATTATTTTAAAATATATTTTCATTTTACCAAGGAAATTGTAAATTCATTCAAATACTTAGATCTGACTACGCACAGTTGTTGTACTTCGGTATAACAAAATGCAAAATATGTACCTATTTCGGAAAATATCTTTTACTACAAACGTACAAATATCACGCATGTGCGTATAGATACATACGATTACGAATGTAAATTAGCGAATTGATTATTAATAATACAATATAGTGTAATATTTCCTTGTAGTGTACTGAGATTTTGTGGGACGAACGAAAGAGGTTGACAAAGTTAGGATCCGAGCTCAAATACAAGGAAGGAGGAGATGCATATCGATTTAAGTTGGTACTTGATCTTGTGTTTACATTTAATTAGAAATTCAAATTAGTCCGCCAACCTAGCCTAGAACCGGGAACAGTGAACTATCGGTCAATGATCGAATTCAAGAACTTAACTCGTAGTCGAAGTCAGCGTACTAAAATGTATTCAGATGGATTTTGGCCTTAAACAAGAAAATCGACTTGTCCCAGAATTTGCGTTTGATGACCTAACAATTATAAAAAAATGTATAAATATCATGGTTTCATAATTCGGCCTTGTTTAATGATACTACATTTAGGAATTTGTATTTTTTCTGTTCATTCCTTTTGTGGAGTATAGGGCATCTACAGAGTCTCAGGTTTCAATTAATTTCAGTACCATCACACCTAATGCTGCGCAAGTGATAAGCCTACCGTAATAGGAAATCAAATTTAACACTTTTGAAAATATTTACACAATCTCAAGCTTCATACCAAGTAAGGATTGAACCCGTATTCGGGGGATATGTCGGCAAACATAGTTCGCAGTAAACCACCAATTATGGTATATATGTTTGTTATTCACCCCCTGGTGGGGTGTAAGGTGTCAACCACACCTACACGCATCGTTCACGGTTCGCTGAAATGCGTTTCAACTACCCCCAGGACTTCTCAAGATGACCACACACCTTCTTCTCAACTAGGTGTTGAGATAAATGCATTTCCAGGCTTTATCTAACACAGCGAAAGCAAATATAGCGCTTTTAATCCCTCAAGCGACATATATGTATATCTAGATGAGATATACACACTGATGGGAGGGTGCGATGATGCGTCAGACTTGGAACCTTGGTATTCTTGTTATTTATCTTTCAACTCTACTTGTCTCTCTTTCCAAATCCAGGGTCATTTAGCTAGAATCCAGTATTCATCTGGCGAAATAGAAAGCAGATGTCATCAGCGTAGTCGAAGTGTTTGAGGAAAGATGTTACTCACCGATTAAATCCTCCTAAATCCTCAAATCCTCCATCCTCCGAACAAGGCAGCGTGATGAACATTACCAATCACAAGCGAAATTATATCGGTGACAAGATACCACCTTGACGGACTTCGCTTTGAACCTCAAATTCCTCTGAGATTTTGCTTCAATACAGCGCGTTACATTTTGCGCCATCATATGTCGCTCGGATAATAGCTATAAGCAATAGTTTGTACGGAATGCTCCTCCTGCGTAGAAGATGCCAAACATACTATCTGCTCACGGTATCGAAAGCTTTCTCAAAACTTAATGAAAAATAGGTACTGCGAAAATCTAAACGCCAAGCGCTGTTCCAAAGTAATCCGTATGGTGTTGATGTGGTCAATGCAACTTTCAAATCGTTCTTTGATGCGTTTCAGGATTATTTTAACCAATATCTATACGACGGCAATTGTCGCACTTAAAACGGTGCGATTCTTCTACTTCTACTCTGGGAAAGTCTTGGAGTTTTTGGATTTCCGTATGAGTGGAAGTAGTAGATCTGCGGAAACTGCAAGTGCAGCGATAAATAACTTTGCGGGATGACCGAGATGATTTCTCTTCTGTTTGACGAATGGTCCATATCCGCATGATACGAAACTTCACCAGATGTGGCACAGTTAAGATCCGTGGTGAAGTATTCTTTCCACCTCCTCAGTTGCTCGCAATCGTGGATGAGGGGTCGACTGCTAACGTCCTTCACAGGACCATCGAAACATTCGTGACCTCATGCAAGTTCTTTCGTATGGCGGAATATATTTCTGAAATCATTGCGTGCTAGATCTTCCGCTTCCCGAACCAGTGGCATAATAAATTCCTTTTTGTCACGGCGTCACTACGCTGAACTTCTCAGTATTTTGCTCGGTATCGGTCAATAGAGCATCGGAGTTAATAGAGCCTTCGAAGCCCTTTCGTTAATTGATCCATTTCCATGATTCTGCAGTTAGCCAGTTCTTATGAGGCCCCTTCGGGGCGTGGTCGACGACTTGATTAGCACCCGTGAAAAGAACATTTTCCATGGTCGTCCAATGCTCATCGATATTCTCAGTTGCTCAATATATCTCCCATCTGATTCAAACGACAACTAGATCATAAAAGCGGTCGATATTGAACTTGAGTGGTCGCAGCTCTTCAACCCCACCAGAAATGGCGGAAAATCAGACGTTGATCCCTTTCAAGGCCTCTTTTCTTAAGCACATCCAGGAGAAAACTCCTAAAACTATTGCTGATCGCAAAGTGGCCAATCTAATTGCTCGTGTGGTGTCAGTCAGTTGACTGATCAACACCAATGATGAAACCGTGAAATTTGCAGAAATCCACAAACATCCCACCATTATCGTTACGGTCGCCAAGACTATGTTTCTCTATCACATGTGCGAGCAAGGTGTTGTCAGAAACCACCTTGGCATTCAGGTCACCCATCACGATCACAATGTCACCCTTAGGAGGCCTCTCCTGAAGTGCATGTAATTGCTCATAGAAAACATCTTTTACCACTATATGGAAAGTGTGGGTTTCTTTATACTTTACTTAGGCCCAGAATATCCAGTTTATACCGTTGGAATTCTCGCCCGAGTTACTCTCAGTCTTGGGGAGTTTCGCAAAATATAGGGGAATAATATAGACACGAATCGCTATCTCGTTAGCGTTGCGCTCCGTGCCCGAATATCACCTCGGCTCCAGAACACGGCTGCAGATCCTGCCGCGCCACACACTTATAGGAAGGGAATAAATGCCGCATTAAAGGCTTAACTAGTGTATTTGCCTAAAAAGAAGAACTTTGAGGCCGTTGATAAATTCGCTATAACTTCAAAATGCGTACATCCGAGTGTGGCGCCAGAAAACAAGAATTATATGTCAAATAAATGATAGATAGGAAATCAATCGCACGAAATCCTAAATATATATATATATATATATCCTGCATTTTACTGACGTTGAATCCAGTAAAAATATCTAAAATCACGGCTTTACCGGTCGCTTGGAAAGACCGGGTAGAATCAAACCTGCATAGGCTTGTTGAGAGACAGACAAATGAGGAGAAGCTGATATACTCCCCCCCCCCCCCCCCCCCTATTGAACCTCACTACTCCGACGGGCTCTGCACGTTAGTGGCGTTGATTCCTGAAGATCGATAAGGTCAAATTCCTTCTCCAAGACCCCTTGAATCTTCTGCTTCATGGTGTTCTTATCAACAGGGTCGACCTGGGAGGGAGGTAATGTCGGGGGAAAGAGGCGGCCTAGAGTTGTTCGACGAGATAAGTTCAATATGCCATTTGAAATAGTGTGGCAAATTGTTCCATCTTGTTGAAACTAAACAAGTCTCAAGCCAGCCATGCGTATAGCGGCTTACACTTGGGCTATACCTGTAGAGTTGACCTGCATAATTCTTCCTGTCTAACCTGTTCAAGTCTCGCCGCCTGTACAGTTTCAGTGGTGGATGACACCTACGTTCTAGTCTACCTGCACAGGTATACCTCTATGTTTATTGTGAGCCTTATTGGAATCCCTTTAATTTTGAATCCGAAGGAGGAGAAATCCTTTGATATGGGGACATAGCGGCCAGCGCTCATAATCACAGTGGTACTGTTTTCTTCAAAGAACAAAAATCTATTAACCGTGTCCTTCCTACGGCATACCAAACTTTAACTGAAGAACTGCGTGGAGGTATCACACCCTGCCCCAATACTAAAAATGTTGCTTATTATCAAAACCATTCAATGAAAACGAACTTTATCGTTTGTGAAGAATGGCATTTACATTATCTTCAAATGCGGTTGTTATCGTCGGTTTTACGCTGGTCATAGTCCATAGGTTGCTAGGATATCATTACCATAATCGAAAAAATTTCAAATCCACTCTAAAAATTCAACGGGCAGCTGACGGATTCAGGTTGAGATGGTCAGCACGCAGTCAGGTGGGACTCCCGGTTTCCTGTCCCTCTCAACATATTCTAGCATTCGAGCTGTACAATCGCCCAACACCTTTTTTCAAAGCATCGCCTTTATTATTAACATTATCAACTCAACCCAAGAGTAAGCTGCGATTCGGGATCATTGACCTTATATGTATTTCCACTATATCCCTTATGGCTGCCTCCTATCCTAAGGGCTTTTCAGTTCGGTTTTGAGTTAAAAATTCGTTGACCTCCTCCTCTTCACTAGTGATCATGAATTAAGTTCCTTTTCCCGAAATTCTCAACATGGACGGAGTTATAAGCGTTTAAAGTTTTTCAAAAGATTCCATTTTGCGGCCATTTCCCGCCACCTAGACCCCCAATTTATATACCGCTTGGAAGTTATAATTCTCCTTGTCGTTAATGATGACGAATTAAGCTCCTTTTCTCCAAATTCTCAATATTAACGGAGTTTTGAGCGGGTAAAATTTTTCAAAAGATTCCTCCACTTTACGGCCATTTTCCCGCCACATGGAGAACATTTTCTGCTTGGCAGGTTCTGCATCTATTTTGGCCATTAAGTTCGTTTAGAGAAGATGATCACCTTCAACCTGTCTCCAGTCAGTTTTTAGATCGGCTCCCTTTCACAGACTCGATTAGTTGTTGCATCTTAGTTCGCGCGGATGATCAGGCATTAGACTTGTCTTTTTTCAGTGGCCTTCCACAACATATTTCCTACAGATGGACTTTGAATCGCGAAGGTCCGTATAGAAAGAAGATTTTTCAATGTTAGTTCTTCTAAACGGGCCCAGTAGTTCAAAAAGTTCTACTCCTTGAACCTTCCTCCCTACAAGTCTCTCCTCTCCCATTCAACTAAATTGTCACAATTTTTCATTATAACGTTGCTATTATTGATGTTAATTAATAAAAGTAAACGGCCACTTTCCATCGCAAAAGGAGCAGGACTGAAACCACGTCATGATGGTCAATATATAAAGTCGGCGTGCAGCCTGTGCTGGTCTAGGAAGCACAAGTATAGTGACCGATGGTGGAGATTTGCCTGCCTCAGTATTGCGGGTTCTATATGTGAGAAATTCGTAAAGCGAACTACTAGGTCAACAGAAGAGGAGATAATAATAAACCTTTAAAAACAACTTTGGTAAGACATACAATACCCGGACCTCTGGAACGCTTCCTACGATAGTCTGCTGAGACTCGATATGCCCGAAGAGTCGCGCCTGGTCGGTTATGCAGACGATGTTGCGGCACTTGTTGCCGGACGCACTGTTGAACAGGCGCAAAGCAGACTTGGCATATTGATGCGACGGGTGAGCGGATGGATGACTGCTCACGGTTTCAACCTTGCGCTGGAAAAAACCGAAGTAGTCATCCTGACCAGAAGGAGAATCCCGACCTTGCGTCCCATATCGATCGGCGAGTTGACTATAGAGTCAAAACCAGCGATTAAATACCTTGGTTTAATGCTCAACTCGAAGATGAGCTTCTTCGAGCAAATCAAAGCAGCAGCGGACAGGGCTGCAGCAGGAGTCGCGGCCTTGAGTCGGCTAATGGCGAATGTCGCCGGCCCTATATCAACTAGGAGACGTCTCCTCATGGGAACAACGCAGTCCATCCTTCTCTATGGTGCGGAGGTATGGGCTGATGCCCTTGACAAGGAGGTGCATCGTAAACGCCTCGTTCAAGTGCAGAGGCGGGGAGCTTTGCGAGTGGCGTCTGCTTATCGCACCATCTCCGAACCGGCTGTGATGGTGATTGCGGGAGTGATCCCCGTTGCCCTCCTTGCCAAGGAGCGCAAATCTATCTATCGCCGTAAGGGCGAAAACTCAAGAGAAGTGGTTGCCCGTGAAGAACGTCAACGTACCCTTAGCGAGTGGCAACTTTCTTGGCAAAATGAGCCAAGGGGCAGGTGGACTGCGCGGCTCATCGACAAATTAGACCCATGGTTGAACAGAAAGCACGGTGAGATTGATTACTTCCTTACCCAACTTCTAAGTGGGCATGGAGGTTTTCAGTCTTACCTGCACAGGGTTGGGAAGGCGCGATCTACTGATTGTGTGTTCTGCAATAGAGTGGCAGATGACGCTGAACACACCTTTTTCTCTTGCGAGAGGTGGGACGGCCTCCGCCAACAGCTTTATGCAGACACAAAGGAGTTCTCTCCAGACAACATGGTCAGAGAGATGCTGAAGAGCGCTGGCAGCTGGAATCGTATTGCGCATTATGTTCGGGCTCTTCTTACTACGAAGAAGATTGAACTCGACCGGCAGAGGGATCGAACGGTAAGGGGTTCCCTGAACTAACAACAACTCCCTTCCTCCCCTCCCCTCCCGTTGGTGAAAGGAATTCCCTGACTTGAAGGCTCCCAAAGCCGGGAGAGCGGGAGAGCTAGCCCGAAGTAATGTGTCAAACGGTTCCAGGCTAGTTCTCTGATGGCAGGGAGGTGTTTAGTTGGTAGTCCGCCAACGTGCTGTTGCGGGAGTCCAACACTCTGTGCGTAAACGCATTCACCTACCCTACTCTTCTTCACTTTCACTACTTTCTTCTTCATCTTTAGCCCAGCTTAGTAGTGGCCCATGCAATTTGAGTTCACCACTTTTCCATGAGCGTAGTTCTCCAGGAGTTGAGATTTTCGTAAGTCCCCATTTATTTGGATTGTTACCCATTCCCCTATGCTCAGGCCCATCTTAGATAGGGAGTTCTCATCAGTGCCATTTACATGACCATACCTTTCTTGTAATTATTCCATGATTAGTGCAATGCCGTATCGAACACAGGTGTCCTTATTTCGGACGTGATCATAGCGTGTTGTGATAATGATTCAACGCAACATCTTCTTCTCCATCGCCGCGAGGCGGGGCGGAACAATTGAGGGTGAAAATTCGAACAACTCTGCAGTGTATTTTGAATTTATGACAGTCGTTAATGCAAGCGTAAAGGACCCGAGTCTGATGTGGCATCATGGAATAAACCATAGCCGACTGTATGAAATATTTAAATTCGAACAGCATTTAACAGATTTTCTGTTAAAGTTCGTACTGTATTCAAGAGTAATTGCTTTTATAATGTCAAATCAAAGAAGGGTACAAAAAGATCATGGGTTCTGTGGAAGACCCTCGAAGGCGGTAAAACATACTTCTAGCGCGGCCAGGTGTTGCTGGTAACTTGGTAATTTTTGGCTAACCAAAACATTATCTTTTATTGCAACGGTGAATAATGGCTGGATCAATTATTTTATGCAAACTATTAAGCTTCAATGCTGAACCTGAAAAGTCTGATGGCATCTAGCTGATACGTTTAACCCGTGTTTCACAATTTACGATACCTTTACGGAGTTATTACTCATGTCCATTGTGGTTCCCTCTGTTGTGCAAAATTTCTTATAATAAACTTATTTTAATTGCTCCACCCAAAAAGTTCAGCTGGTGAAGGAACGCTAAATACAACATGTCATGGTTTATTGATGCAGTGATACAACACATTAGGCATTAAATTGTCACTGGTGCCGTTGTGTATGTTTAATGGAACTGTAACAAATCCTTTTATTAGCTTAATAATTTATTAC
Organism: Hermetia illucens; assembly: GCF_905115235.1. Taxonomy (NCBI): domain Eukaryota; kingdom Metazoa; phylum Arthropoda; class Insecta; order Diptera; family Stratiomyidae; genus Hermetia; species Hermetia illucens. Next base: position 221,725,365 of record NC_051849.1, on the reverse strand, counting down.
ATCTCGGTGCTGCGTTATAATTTATGTCACCAGATAAGCAACAATGAATGTGTAATGCAACTCTATTTAAAAATTTGGTCAAGGCAAGGTGTATAAAATGCGCCCAAGTTGCAGACGAAACGACGAGGGTTTTCTTTTATGATCCAGTTATTGTTACTTAGTGGATAACAACAAAATTTTAACGAAATTGTCGCAAGCACCTTTGCATTGAATCGGGCCTATTCGCCAAAGAAACGTGATATCTACAGGTCATAAAACGGGCCACTGCTTTTCTCGATGTAAATAATAGCCATAAAATTGTATAGAATTTATTTCGATGTCAAGTCACTTGAAAGTCTCTGGATAAACTTGTGATCTATGAGTGGCTCAAACACAGGGTGCCTTGATATATACCCAACAAAAAAAGCTGGATATCTCTCTGTGATCCCTAATTTTCTAATTATAATAATATAGTCACATATCGAATTTAGTATATGGAATGGAAGGTATTGTCATATACTTGAGATACTTTTTGGAGTTTTCGAATACATCCACGCAGCATCACAGATAATTAAAATGAAATCCATATAATTTATCTCAAATCTTCTTCGTTAACCACTTATAATGAATCTTTAACAATTCAAATCTCCTCTTCAGATCTTGAGTTAAATTAGAAAACACCCTACCAAATGAAATAATTCATTATTTTGTGCTATTCTTTGATTTTGGACCTAACACTATTAGCATTGCGAGAAATATACATAAAAAGAATGTCACCCACACTTAATGCGACAGGTTATTGTTGCACTTGTCTCCATTGACTGAATCGAATTTGGTGACATATCGTAAAAATGCTAACAAATTGGCTTACGGTTTCGAGGCGAGAACAAGGAAATCGTGACTAAACTGATTTCTTGAAAGCATATTTCTTAAATTGGGGACACAATTCGAAATCTATTGAGCATTTTTGGGAGGCTTTTAATGTTTAATTTTCATTGGTATATTTCGTTAAAGTTGAATGATGTAACGTTGGAATTTCCCGTTAGCCTTTCATGTTATGTTATATAAAGGTCAATGGATTTATGGGACTTGATTGATGGGAGTGCAGGGTTAAAAAAAGCTTCCCATGAATGTAATACATTTTGAACGGCCCACTTTAGGACATAATTTACAAAGCTACAAAGTAGACAAATTTGAAAGATCCATCTTTCTTATTATATCCAGTTCACACTTCCAATCATCTTTGCTTCATTACAGATGAAGAGGCATGTCTGTTTCTAATTTTCGATTTTTCCCATAACAACAATGAACAAGTCGGGAAACCGGAAGCCAGACGCTTCAGGTATGAAAGGCATTTAATTTGTAAGACACTTTAGTATGACACTGATATTCAAAGTCTTGGAAAGCTGTGAATTCGCACAAAAGTGACAATTTTGACCTATAACAACTTTGTTAGTAATAGTGCGATTTCCACCAAACTTGGTAGCGTCGTGCTTTATAGTATAGCATTTGATACTACAAAACTTGATGATTCCTGATGACGTAGGACGTTATCTCCGATTCTGATTGTATGGTCCTGAAATCCCGTTAGCATTTTCGTAATTATAATTATCTTGCTGTGCTTATGAATGGTCGGTGTTTCAATTATACTCATGGAGGCCTTATCCCACCTTTTCACACAACCTTCCGGCAATCCCATTCATCCTTGAATTTTGTTGAAATCCTAGGATGTGAATATTTCAATGTTTCTTGCTAATGACCAAATTGGTCAAAGAGAACGACAATTATAAGGGAAAGGTGGTCTAATTCAAATGACTGAAATGTTAACAACGCGTGTATTGAATCAGTTTCCCCAACCCCAGGCTGTTAACGTTTGCATTCCTAACCAATTAGTCACAAATTTCAGTTTATTTTAGATTCAGGTCACTTCATCTTCTTGATGTAGCATTTCAAATATGTGAATTTTTTGCCAAATATCTGTACTGGATTGCATCTTCGTCCATGTACTTTTTCTTTCGTGCAGAATGACTATTTGTTTGTATGACAGACAATTACAGACAATTAACATCGAGTCACCAGCAATGATGCAATCATCCTGGAAAATAGGACCCACTCCTGCTGTAATGAAATATTTATTTTTTTCGTTTATGTGGACAGGACCCTTATGCCAATCAGAGATCTTCTGAGTTAAAAGAAATGACATGGCGGAGAATGCAAGACAATCAAGATTGCACGGAAGAAAAAAACGGTCCCCACGCGGGATTTTACCAAGCAGTTCATACATTCCTTGCTACTTTCACTCATTCGTTAATTTTGAGAATCTGTGATCCTCCTGTGATGAGTAGAATGAGGCAGTGGTGGTTATGAAAAATGGTAGCCATCTTGAATATGGTCGCTCCCTGTTGTCGCGAAGATGGTAGCTAAAGTGATCCTATAATACATTAAGAAATACTTGGAAGGTTTAGGCGACAGGTAGCAGGTTGGGTTTCAAAACGGACGGTCCTGTATTGACCACCACACCAGGTCCATATACATAACATAGCATGCGGGGTTTATGATTCTGGAGTTTATAGCAATGAACGAAATGAAAATGAAAAATGTCTCTCCAACTGAATTTAAATCCGGACTCTGTTCTACGCACTTTAAGTATGCACATTCTTGTTGTGTTGGAAGCTTCACTTTTTCAAATATGGCGCGACGATTGTCAACAAAAATGCACAAATAAAATTAACTATGAATTCATCATCATCAACGGCGCTACAACCGGTATCCGGTCTAAGCCTGCCTTAGTAAGGAACCTCAGACAGCCCAGTTTTGCGCCGAGATACACCAATTCGATATCCCTAAGAGCTGTCTGGCCTTCTGACCTACGCCATGACTCCATCTTAGGCAGGGTCTGCCTCGTCTTCTTTTTCTACCATAGATATTGCCTTTATAGACTTTCGGGCCTGGATCATCTTTATCCATACGGAGAAAGTAATCTGCCCACCGCGATCTGTTCTTCCTGATTTTATTCACAAACAAAGAGTCGTGGTATCACTCATAGATTTCGTCATTGTGTAGGCTACGGAATCGTCCATCCTCATGTAAGGGGCCAAAAATTGTTCAAAGGTATTGACATTGGTTCTATCAACTTCGTCTTGCCTTCATTAATGTGCTGCCTAAAATGTTGTTGTACATCACGGGTTGTTGTTCTCATGATGTCAATATCGTCAGCGTAGTCCAGTAGTTGGGTGGACTTAAAGAGAATGGTGCCCTTTGCATTTACATCTGCATAGCGAACCACTTTCCCCAGAACAAGGCTGAAGAGGACGCATGATAGGGCCCTTACCTTAGACCGCTATTGATGTCGAAAGGTCTCGAGAGTGATCCTGCTGCTTTTATCTGACTTCGCACATTGGCCAGGGCCAGCCTAGTCAGTCTTACAAATTTTGTCGGGATACTAAATCTCTCATGGCCGTGTACAGTTTCACTCTGACTATGCTATCATATGCGCCTTTAAAATGATGAAAAGATGGTACAACTGATGGCCAGATTCCAACAGTTTTTTCATCGCTTGCCGTAGAGAGAAAGTCTGATCTGTTGCTGATTTGCCTGGACTGAACCCTCTTTGGTATGGGCCAATAATTCTCTGGGCGTTTGGAGCTATCGGGCCTAGTAAGATAGCGGAGGATAAGAATATTATAGATGGTATTCAGCAACGTGATACCTCTATAATTGCTGCACTGCGTTATATCCCACTTTTTGTATATGGGGCATTGATTCGCTCTCCCACACCTTGAGCATCAGTAGATGAACTACTTGGTGCATTTAGTCGCCTCCATATTTAATCAATTCTTATGGTTTTTAAGGCGGTGGATTGCACGGACTGTTTCTTCTATGCTTGGTGATGGCAGCATTTGTTCGTTATCTTCAGTTGGCGGGACTTCCAATTCGCCGATATTTTGGTTGTTCAGCAGTTTATCAAAATACTCAACTCATCGCTCCAATATGCCCATTCTGTCGGAAATCAAATTGCCCTCTTTGTCTCGGCAAGATGAGCATCTAGGTGTATGAGGCTTCATCCTGCTGACTTGTTGGTAAGACTTGCATGCCCGGTGTGGTTGCTCTCTGTACTTTTCGAGTTCATAGACTTCCTGATTCTCCCAGGCTCCCTTTTTCCATCTGTCAAATCGCTTCTCCGCTCAACGGAATTCGTGATAGGTCTGCGCGCATGCCACGTTCTTTGAAAATGCAACATTACTCGGTATGCGGCATTCTTCCGTTCCCTTTGCTAGCTTCCATTTATCATCATCATTTGTTGATTATTCATCTCCAGGACATCTGTTAGCTGCAGATATCGCGGCATCCATTCCGCCCTTATAGGGGCTGGCTGCATTGTGAAGGTCTTCAGTATTCATTCTCACCTGATTGTCAGAGGGTGGGGGAGGATGGTGTTGTAATTCGAGCCTAGGGCACTATGCCGGCGAGATAGTGGTCCGGGTCTATAGTGCCCCCCCTATATGTACATACATTCATCAAGGTTTGGAGGTGGTGGTGTTCGGTCAGCAATTTAGTTTAAAGCGGTCCCTTCTGGAGAGGCCCACATATGTTTGTGGCCGCATAATGTTATGGTAATGTTATCACTAAAAGGCAAACACTACTCACCTACTTGTCCGAAGTTACTGCATAATATACTGACCACTGTCTTCCCAGAGCATTGTGAACTATACAAGTCTTCCTGTAGTACATATAAACTCCGACGAAATTGCTGTAGTGGTCGAAGGGGAAGTTCTAGATGCAGCAAGGAAATTCAGTGAAAATAAGATCCCAGGGCTGGATAAAATTCCGAATATTGCCTTGAAAGCCCACGTTTTTACGGCATGCTTCATGAAGCAATGGGAGCTATAAAAGCTGATAGTTATTCCGAAGCCAGGTAAACCATGTTCAATACCATTGGGAAACTATTTGAAGCCAAACTGCAAGTCCAGAAGTACGCATCGTGGTTGAATTTCTTCTTGATCGATGGGGTGTTGATACTACGCCTTGGTAACAACGTGACAGCCATTGGGTTTGCGGATGATATCGCGATAACAGTAGTTTCAAAACTACGCGAAATCGAAATCTGCGCAAACGAACCGATATGGGAGATCAGTTCCTGGTTGACTATCACTTGCTGAACATGAAATGGAAATAGTGCTAATCGGCAAAAGAAGAAAGGATGAAACAGTGAAAATTAAAGTTGGCGGACAATCAATTTGCTACCAACCACCGCTTAAATACTTAAAACTAATGATTGGTAAAAGGCTCAACTTCAAAAAACACATCGAATGCGCTGCAACTAAAGCATCCTCCATCGCCCTCTCTACGCAGATCCAGTTTGAGCAACTTTTCTAAAAACAAATTAAACTGCGGAAAACTAGGAATGGCGTATCGACTAAGTGCACTTCGGGTATGCAGAGCTTATCGAACAATATCAGGCGGATCAGCATATGTACTATTGGGGATAACCCCCATTTCCATCTTGGCGAATGAAGGTCGGCGTCTCTACAACAAAACGTATGCAATCCCAGAGTCTAGCGTATTTCGATGGTAATTAACATGGCGAGCATCCATCGTAAAATGACAAAAGAGACAGGATGAGGCACAAACTGGTAGTTGGACTTACTGCATCATTCCGGACATTCGAAAATGAGTCGAAGGAATTGAACGCGCTAACGCAGCTCTTAAGTGAACATATCCGGCTAATCTATATCGGTTTGGTCACGACGAGCCAGCATGCTGCCCAAGATGTGGTAACGTGGCCGAGAATACGGAGCATATTGTATTTGGATGCGGTCACAGACAGGCATTTGACACCCGAAAGTATTGTGAAGTTCATGTTGGAGTCAACGGAGGCTTGGAATCAAATTGTAATGGAGGTGATAACTACTCATCAGCAGCTTAAGTAAAAGTAGCAGCGAAGAAAACAAGAAAAGGAGAGAACCACAATGAGCCGCAGTTAAAAACTGATCCAGCCCTGCGTGGGGAGAGTGGAAGGAGAAAGAGGTGGTTTTAATGAGTAAGCGTCTCATATAACTTCATGGCAGGAGCCAGCAGTAGGTTTTGAAGCTTTCAACCTTACAATAATGAAAAAAAGATGGACAGACAGTGAGTCGGTTTTAATAATGTTTTGTTTTACACAAAACCATAAAAAGAAAATAAGTGGATATAGAAATGTTGACTACTAACATCTAAATCAGAACGTAACCCCCATAAATTGAGTAGGCAGGTAGATAAAAAGGTCTGGTCCGGAAGGCGGAGCAGCACAATTTGCATTGTGATGTGGCATCTTGAAGCTACGACTCCCGGACCACGACCAGTACCTCTTGCTGGTAGCTATGATCTTGCATATCTTCTTGGTAAGCTCCCATATTCAGGTTTTGTCGTATGAAGGGCAAATCTTCCACGAATAAACACAGGTTGCGAGCTTACACTACCTGGAGTCAACAATTAAGTAAAAGTAGATTCCGCTTCTGACCATAAGCAGCAAGGTGCAAACTGCGTCCACCTGGCTCCAGCCAAAAGTGTAACCCCTTCTGGCCAGTTCATCGACTTGCAAGTTCCCTTTTATATTCATGTGTCTAGGAAACTATAGACAAACACTGACCCACCTATTTAGATGATACCGCTGCTGAGTCTAAAGCTTTGTTGGACTGTCACTCATAATAGCTATATTTCGGAATATTTGGAATACGTTGACCGAGAAAACTGCCAGTTCAATTTCACAGTTCACAACCTTGCAATCGGCAGTAGTTGATAAAACCGCAATGCTGGTCTAAGATATTGGTACAGCCGTAAGTATTTTGGTTCAGGGAAAGTGATAACACTGCATGATATAACATGGAGGTCGCGCCGGAATACATCGACGTCGAATACCAGTCGACTCAGCTGTGAACGAGTATCTGAGTTTAATCAAGGTAATAATCACGGGCGAGCGCAATGCTGACCACATTACCTCCTACAGAGTAATGTAATCCTGAAGTAGTGTACGGTTACGGTTTGAATAAAGTGCTTTAACCAACTTTAAGGCTCTGATCCAATTGGATTGTTGCGCCAACGATTATAATTATTAATTTAACTTCAAACTAAGGAGCAAACCACGTGAGGAAAACTGACAGTATTTTCAGTTCATTCAGTCGCAGTAGGGAAAAATCCTGAATACTTACTTTAGCGCTGTTTTGGTTACGTTTACACCAAAACCACATTTATTAACTCACAGGCTCCCTTCTTCCAGCATTCCCTATAAAATTTCACTGACAGCATTCCAGATAGCAATATCACCACATCATAAGCATAGACTACCACCTTCATTCCTCTCCGCTAGTCAATTGTCCTTACGATTTTATCCGTGAATATTAACCAGAGTACCGTAAAGATTGTGCTACTTTCGGGTTTTCCTGTGCTCATGGTCATGGAGAAATATCTGCCTTCTAGTTTCAATAAATTTTTTGTGGTTCTCACTATACATACGCAAGACACCCTTCCAACCTTTTCATTACGAATAGCTTTGGTATGGATAGTGCTCCTTATGTTAAGATATTTAAGCAACAACAATTAGTTTTAGTCCTTAAAGCGTGTTGGAGTATTTCATTCAATTCCGCACCGGTACACTACATGAGTATAGGACCTTATACATACAAAGCAATGTGGTCAGTATTCCGCTTTGGGTCCTGATGGGGTTGACCGATTTCCGTTACCTTGCTGAGTGTTTTCCGGAGGTAAAGGACTGTGACTTCTGTTCGCTTTTCAAGCACTTGTTGTTGTATTCACTAATAATCGTCTGATATTTGCCATCGTCCTTCTCGTTCCGCTTGCGAACCACAACGGCCTCTCTTTTGTTAGAAATCTCGGCCAGAACATGGATCGTCTACCAAAGGAACCCAACGGTCTTTCTTTCTTTTCGATGTTTCTGGTCGTCATGGCGTCTTTTGTATTGATTTCACGGTGAAACACCGATGGTTGCCACATAGGTGTATTATAGTTGGTACTCCCTATACCCATTTTTGCAACAGTGGTTTTCAGACTAAACCCCAACAGTTTCACAATCGATGTGCTGCGGTTGGTTTTAGTGCAGGGACGCTGTGGTTGGTGCCCGCAGCGCTATGATTGATGACCTATCTACTGAAGAAACGCCCTTAGCTGATGAGCTTTACACCACCTCTTTTCATCTAACTTTTTTTTTCGTTGATCCCACAAGTAACACGGAAAAGAAGGCTACCCTGGTTGGTAGGTCTCCTTTGTAACCAGAAATGTCAACGATATTTGGAATCTGTTTACTAAAGACCAACCTCCCATTGTTTATACAGCTTTCGACGTATACTATTCAATCTTGGCTTTGGGGTCTTTTCAGCATCTTTTACACACAAGGAGAATAGTATTCGAGCTTTTACTATAGTTTATCCATCCGTTCCACTGTCCCCTAAGACATAACCAACAACCAACTTAGCTCCAGCCTAGTCCAATACATTCTTGATCCGACAGAAGGCAGTTTCCAGCGGCCACCGGGGGAAATCGTGTGAGGAGTTGTCTGCTGATACAGTCCTCACCTGAAGATCGTTAAAGAAAAAAGAGCAAAATAAAAATGAAAATCAATTGGTAATTCGTCTGAATTATATAAAGCATAAGGGGCTGCCTAACCTGAATGATGTTTATTTAGTACTGGACCCATTACCCAAATACATTTTTCGTAACAGTCACCACCAATAGCAGAACAGAAGTTTGCTTGAATAAAGATGCCTTACTTCAACGAAATCAAAACATTCTATAACAGCTTCAGATATACTGAAGGAATATATAAACAGGTGGTCACCACCGTTACCAACTATCACGACATGATATGCAAATTCGCCTGTGGGGAATATTCCGGAAGCGAAACTCGCACTTCACTTTATCATATTTCGAACGGTAGTAATCTCTCCTGAGTTTTGTATAAACGAATGGTTAAATGGGTAATTCGTGCAGTGCACAAAACACCTGATAACATTTTGCGCGCACACCGTTCATACGCGAAAGTATCCCTACTGGACTTGTTGCGCTTATCGCTTCGCCGTCAATATGTACTTTGAAATTCATGCCTTAAATTAACCTTTTTAGAGGTCCGTATGCGGTTCTATATGCGAACGTTTGTTGCTGAAGTTCGTTTGCCTAGTGGCTTAAGTTTATGCATATTTTCTTTGTGATGAGCACATCCTGCAAAAGAGCTTCAGACTCGCTTGATTTTAATTGACGCTTTCTATGACCTGAGACAATTCATTGAAGCAGCTTCAAGGGCCAGAATTCAAACTACATGTCTTTCTAGACTTTACTAAAGTTTTTGTGTGATATCACACTGATAAGCAACTTCCCTTCGTTGCTAGCACATGACGAGTAAACACTTAATAAAAGTTCACTGCATTCCGATAAATATCATTGTATTTGCAATTGCCAAAAAGGATCGAAATAATAAATAAATTACGCAGGCGTTAATTTGAAACTGAATTCTTTGGAATACCGCTCAGTGTACTATGAATCGATCGCACCGTACCGATCAACAGAGTGCATAAACCATATTTGGTAACGCATGATCTTCACGAGAGCATGCATCTTTTGAAAAAAGAAGTCCATTCGTTGTTGTCTCAGACTGGCTTTCTTCTGCTTTGAAGTTAAGGCTTAATTCAATTTGAGATGACCTCAGCCATTTCGTGTCAGATCCATTGTTTGAAAGGTTTGCGATGTTCAAGTTGATCTAGAGGTGATGGCTTCGGAGCACAATAGCGGGTAGTGCCTGCACGAGCATTTGAAGTCTTTTCGGAAGAAAGTTACGTCAGCGTCAGAAATGGGTGTTGAGCTTTTCTAAAATTGGTAATCAATATGTATAGTGACTACTTAATGATAGAGATTGCAATAAGATACATGCCATTTGTTAACTTGAACTCGAACCCTTGGTATCAGGCTTTTAGCCAAATATTAGTCAACATATGAATTCTAGCAAACCAAACTTCGCAATGATTTAACTCTTTGTAGCTGACACAGTAAATTCGCATTAAGATAAGATAAGAAAAGATGTTGATCTGATAGATTAACCAAACCAGGTTGCATCGTTTAATCAATGGGAACTAGTCTTTTCACCGGCATAAATAAGTAGCTGCACTTTTTAAATTTTGCAAAGTTACAAGTACCATCATTTCATTGCTGTTACGTGGCTCGTCATAAAAGGAGACAACATCTCGTTATCTAGTGGGCCAATTTTTTTTGACACTAATACTTAAAAATTCATCCAGAAATAACTTTGGGGGATACAAGAAAATGGCCAGACTATCATTATGTTATGACAGAGAGAAGTTGATAATGAATCCATAATGGATGGTAGACTTTAGTGAATCGCGAACATGTCTCAGATATACAGGAAGGACCCAGTATCTCAGAAGTGTGAATGACTGAACTCCACTAATCTAAGTATGCTCAACAGGTCTGACTATTCTAGTTTTTTAATTCCAAATATTGTTTGTGTTCAGCATTGTATAGCCACACTGTTGTACACTTATCACTTGCACTGTGTTAAGTTTGATGATAATGAAACTGAAACGCAGCATCGCTGATCAAATTCAAAAGGAGGGAATATGGTAGATATATTCGATCTTTCCCCAGTTACATCAACATCTGCTGGCTCCATTACCGATTCCCCACCACTATCCTGTGACTTACTTTGTTGCCATTTCTCTTCCATGGTTACCTTCTCATCTTCTCACTATTCCAGGAGTTCTGGGTCGCTCACCAATCATTTCTTGCTACGTCCTTCGTTAAGTTCTTCATCGGCAAACTTGACGTTTATATCGGACATGGTGTCTATGAATTTCACAACCTTTTCCTAGTAAACAGTAATTAATATTCCTCCCTCTAAGCATAATTTCCAACAAAATTCTGTTATTCCTACCTTCAATTGTGTTGCTTCGTTCTAAAGATGACATTAGTTGCCTGCCTGAAACCCACCTGATTTTACCAAATTTACCGCTAAATATGTTAATAGAGGTCTAAGGATTTTGATTTTGTCAAACACGTACACTTCCTCTTCCTCAGCTCGCTTTATTCAGCTTCTCCCCATCCGTTATCACATGGCTCACTTACTACCCTCCTAGCCGATACTTTTAATCACTGCTTCACTACTCGTTCTCTTATATTTTGCTAGCATGGTCCATAGGCACTGCAAGCGCAAGTAGAGAGCCGGTTGTTTGATTAAAAGTTATGTTAGGCTCCGCCAAAAACCGTGAAACCGTGCTAGAAAGGAATGCCAGCATCCAATCATCTACAGAAAGTTTGAGGTCATCAATCTTCTTAAACTGAAGTTGTTGTGATAATAACCTCACCAATTGCGCCACTGGAGATTTCATCAAAAATCTGTAGCTGCCGTTCGCCCTGTTATCCTCTGTGATTCCTAGCACTGACCAGACAGACAATGAACTGCACTTCATGGTAATGGAGAGAAAGTTGTTGCGTTGGATCAGTTCCATTCGGACTAAACTGAAGATTGGGAAAAGTCGCAAACTCGATCTTGATAAGAGGACCCACTACCAATCTGGGCAAAGGCTAAAGGAAGAAGATCTACTGTGCGCTCATTCATTTTGTGATGTAGTTGTTGACCTCTGGAAGGAGACTAGGTATTATGTGTATAGTAACAGATTATATAGGTGGCAAATATTCTCCTCAATTACCTGCGACAACTATACAAAGCCATTGTTCTTCAATTTCCACCTAAGCCCAGGCGGGCAAATCGCCTGGTTAAAAAAGTCAACTCAATTTGATCTTCGCCCTGGATAGAATCGCTATAATTTTTACCAGTGAAATTATACAGATAACAATTTGCTTTTTCCCTCTGATTTCGATCTTACTTTTATCTTGAATTTGGAAAATCTGTTGCTAGATTCCCGTTGGCTAGATCTTAACAGTTGTTTATTTCTTGCTACACCATTGACGGGTTTTCTCTTTGTTCAGTTGATTTTCATCGCATTAATTGCGCCGCTTCGTCCGAAATATGTAAATGTGGCCACCATAAAGTCGAGGTTGTTTCCACCAATGCAATGTTCTCGCTATGCTGTTATGTGGGAGTGCACATAGAAAATGACTAGCACTGTAATCAAAAGCTCCGAGCTACTCTGGTGTAAGGCAGACGTGGCAGTGGACAAATCAAGAAGGGGCAGCGGCACCTTTGCGAGGTATGCCTTGAAGTGAAGACTACTACCCCAGAATTATCGACGACTGTGTTGCACTAGGGCTGATAAAGAGTAGTGAAGGAAGGAAGCAGGAACTGACAGTGATGGTGAATAGGCGTGCTTGATGCACTATGTCCCACATGCTGATTTATAGTCACCTACATATAAGTTGGTTGCATCACACTCATCAAAACTTCTAAGCAAACATTTACTGCGTATATTTCAAAAAGATTGTGTAATTATTTTTCTGCAACATTCTATAGCAGCAAAAAATAATCTAGGACAAGCAAAAACAATGCATCATAATTAAGGCAACGGTCCCAGGATAGATGATTAAGTTGCTGCTTCTGAGACAGGTGAATCAAAGAAAGGTTTCTTGACCGCTTAATCTGGAACCATTGTGAACGCCACAATGAGGATCAGGTCCGATGTTACAGATACATGCAAATAAACACATTATGTTTATTAGAAAACGGTTTCCCTGAGTTTCTGCTTACAACAATTCACTTCACCTTTTAACTCCCAAACAGCTTTTTCGAACTTGATCTTATTAAGAAGTTTGAGGAGTACAGGAAGCATACGTGGGCAAGCAATGCCTCATGAAAAAACACCGAGTGAATCACCGCACTCTTTACATTGCATTTCTGCAAAGCATTTTCTGCATTTGACCGCGTGCCACACGAAGTCATCTGTTCTGCTCCACGACAACTCTTAGTGCCGGAAGAACTCTTGTGCTGGGTTCACCACTCCTATTTGTTGTTGTTATGGGCACCGTCACGCCCTGTACACTACTTTATGCAGATGATGTTTTCCTGCGTCTAATAGCAAAGATTATATTGAGCAACTTATCGAAAAATGGAATGACGGCCTCATGCGACATGGACTCATATTGAATCTGAATAAAACTGAGTTTTTGACAACCGATACCCATAAAACAGGCATAATCACTGTCAGCGACAGTGACCTTCCCAGAACTGAGCGATTTAAATATTTCGGGTCAATGCTATCAGCCAATGAAGAACTGCGTTATGAAATTGTTTCACGCATTAGCGCTACCTGGATGAAGTAGCGTTCCACAACTGGTATTCTTTGTGATCGATGTAGCAACGAACGTCTCAAATCTAAAATTTACCTCAATGTCGTCCGTCCAATCATTCTCTATGGTTCTGAGTATTGGCCGACTAAAAGAGACAATGAACGGCGTCTTGCGGTAATGGGGACAAGATGTTGCGTTGGACTAGTAGCGTGACACGTTTTGATCACATCCGAAATGAAGATATCCGCGGTCGATATGGGTTGCAACGATCGTGGAAAAACTGCGAGAAAGTCGTCTTCGATGGTATGGTCACGTAATTCGCGCTAAGAAGAATTAATTTCTAAAGATTGATCTGAACATCGACGTCGATGGTAAGCAACCAAAAGGTCGGCCGAAACAACGGTGACTTGATACGCTGGGTGAGGATTTAAAACCTCGCGATTGCATCCAGATTAGGCATTTGATAAAATAAAATGGCGAAACTGATGACAACGAGCCGACCCCGCTTGTGAAGGCCGACGGAAAAGAAGAAGATGCAGCCTATTCGCCAAATTTACTTCCCCGAACTTCTGGCTGTTCTCATACCTCAACAAATTCACACATGGTAAATAATTGTCATTGTAAGAAGTGGTAATAGCAACTGCGAATTTCAGGGGTGGAACCCAAAAATTAGCAGAAGAGCAGTTCAGATAGACAATATGCAAAAATAAGATGTACTTTAAACCATAATATCGGGTTGCCCTTATCCAACGACGACACTTATTCAACAACCTGATATATATATTTCTCCAAAGATTTTCTGGGAGCAGTTAGATCAAACGTTTAACAACATTCATATATTACTTTCATCCTTTTAAAATCTGCTCTATTGCTCGCCGAAAACGAAAATATTTCTGCATTTTGAAACCCAGTTCGACCCTCATGAGTTCATTTCTACGTGCTTGTATATGTGCCACATTGAACAATTTCATGTACTCAACTTTAAGAGCTGCACAAATTTCAAAATCCTGTTATGTGGACTATTCTTTTACAAATGTGGTTAACTAAAGAAGAATTGTATTGACTGCTATAATTTTACTCCATATTTATTTCGAGCAACAGCATGTTTTGAATTTGTGCATTGTTCTCCAAATACAAGACGACAATACAAACAACGACATCAGCCACAAACTACAAGCGCAATAACATTCAAATAGCATCGAAGTCGTTTGCGCAGTAACACAATAATTTGTTGAGAAAAATTTCCGACATGATCCACTTTGCTTTATCGACTTCATCGATTTTTAGTCACAATTGTACAATTGATTTCCTCATATGTATATATACATAAAAGTACAATACAATCGAAGTGACAAAGGAAGGCGAACATACATGATCACAACAATTACAGCTGCATAAACACGGAAACCATGTAAAATGCAAATTATGAAGATTACAGCCAATTTTAGCTTTCCTAAGGAAAATGAAACATTTTCCTTGGAATATCTTGTGTGATCTACTCAGATCAGGTACTTAATATCTTCTGATGTTACGAACAGAAAAGTTGCATTTCAAAAATGTTATAAAGTGATAATTTCATTTGTCTTCAAGAAGATTTTTCTTTCAAATTAGTCATAAAATTTATTCCAGATACCAGGCTGGCTTCTCACAAAGGTCACCCTTCCTAATTGGAAAGTATGTTACCAGACCTGAGAGGGGGTGAAAAGGGGGGATTTCCCTGGACACAGAGTTTTATGGGGGCCCGAAAATGAAATTTTAATGAAAAAACGGATAATAAGCGGGTCCGCATAATTTTTTTCTTCAAAATTCAATCGCCGTAATTTTCACTCTGGGACCGAATTTTCCCTCTATTTCTAAATCATACATGTACATATTTAAAAAAAATATATATATACTCATCCGCAACAACCAATCAATGAACTTTACCCCTTATAGCATGTTTGAGGCAGATTGTTGGTATGCTAAGCAGGATGATAGCAAATGTCGGAAGTCCTATACAGGGCAAGCATAAATTTCTAAAGTTGCCAAAAGCAGACAACCGATCAACGAAGCGGGATCCTCTTGGGTAACAGACGAAATAGCAATGGCGGTCAAAGATTAGTATAGATCGGAGGATGAAACGTGGCTTTGGTACCCTCGATACAGCACGAAAACTGGGAAATGCTCGCCCAGCCAACACCAACAGCCTACTACCAAACCTTATCTCTACTTCCGTGGTATGATCGCTGGGAGTTCTTTCTTAACGAAAAACTGCAGGTGGATGAGTCTCTCAGCCCATACAAATGGGACAAATTGTACAAAGTAATCACCCGATATTCTTTTGCTATATATTTTTAATGAAAACCTTTGGTCCTACTTGTGAAATGTGTTTATTTAATCCATTAGAATTTATTCCATCAAATTGAGGAAATGATATCGGCCAAACAGAAAGCACAAAGAATCTGAGGCATGTTGGCATAAACCCGCGACTTCAAAAGACCCCATAAAAAGAAGTCTGAAACGGGTGATCTGACCGGCCAGTGCAAATCACCAAAACGAGAGATTAACCCCAAAATGCTTCCTTCAGAATATCAGTTGTGGCTCGAGCTGTGTGCGCCATTGCACCGTCCTGTTGAAACCACATTTTTTCCAGTCCCATTTCATCCAATTGAGGAAGAAAAAATCCGTCGTTTGCCCGCGGGGAATGGCCCAATGACTCCTCCAGCTTAAAGCGTACACCACGTGGTAACTTTGAGCAGGTGAAATGGCTCTTTTTCGGTGATACACGGATTTTTGTTGCCCCAGAAATGATTATTTTGTTTATTCATGTAATCGCTAAGATAGAAATTAGCCTTATCGCTCGTGATAATTTTCGATGAAACATCGTCCTCCTCTTCATAGAGATTCACGATGGCTTGGGCGTAGGTTGGACGCGTTTCACGGTCAGCTGCTAATAGCTGATGCATTGTCTGGACTTTATAAGGAAACATCTTCAAATCTTCCACCACCTGCATACGGGCCGCTGGCTAATGCCCAATTGCGGGGCACGTCATCTAACAACCTTACAGAGTAAAACAAAGTTACGGCGCCACGAAAGGAGCCCCGAACTGAGCAGATTCTACAATGACAGGCCCGCAACGAAAATGGAAAATCGACTTTCGCATTTTCTCATGGCACGTGCGCTCCCTGCACAGAAAGCGACTAAATTTCGTACTCAGCCAAAAAATGTAACCTGCTATTATTGGCTAGGAAAATATAAACGAACGGCTGTCATTAACCTTCACGCCCCAATATAGGAGACTGCAGAGCCGGACAAAGATAACTTCTACGAGGCAGTAAATCGGACCTACGAAGCCTGTTCCAGGTGTGATATCAAAATCATCACAATTATAAGGAGGAAAATATATGCTCCAAATACCACAGCTAACAAAGTTCTTTCCTAACAACCGGAAGAAACTCATTGAAACTGTCACCAACATACTTGGCCCCAATCGCGAAAAAAAGCCGAAAAGACCGGTTCGACGATGAATATCAGCTAGCAGAGCAACGGTTGAATGCCGCATACTGGGAAACACTGCACTCTCAAAGAATGTAGGCACGCCCAAAGATCTGTCGTGAACTCCGTCGAATGGAGAAGCGACTTCACAGACAGAAAGAGAAGCCTGGGAGAATCAACAGGTCTGCGAACTGGAAAAGTACAGAGAGCTACCGCACTAAGCGCTGCAGTTTTGCCAACAAGTCAGCAGGATGAAGCCTTACACACCTCAACGCTCATCCTGTCGAAATAGAGGAGGAAATCTAATTATCGACAGAATAGGTATATTGAAGCAACCGGTCAGGTACTTTGATGAACTGCTTGATAATTAAAATATGAGCGAGTTGAGGGTCCTGCTTGCTGAAAACGACGGACAAATGCTGCCATCACCAGTCCCTGCAATTCATCGGCTTAAGAAACATAAATCGCCAAGAGTCGATGGAATTGCAGCCGAACTGATAAAAGGTGAAGGCAATTAAGTACATCAAAAGATTCATCCATTTATACTGAAGGTTTGGGGCGGCGAATCAATGCCTGACGACCCCATATATAAAAAGGGAATATCACGCAGTGCAGTAATTAGAGAGGTTTCACGTTGCTTAATACTAGTTATAATATATTCTCTGCTATGCTGAAATCCCGATGTCCCCATATGCTCAGAATATCAAGATGATCCAGTCTGAAAAGACTGTAAGGCTAAGAGAAAAGAGAAACAAGTCGGGAAACCGGAAGCTGGACGCTTCAGGTACGAAAGGTTTTGTGTATTTCTTAGTACGTGGCATGTAATATATGCATATATTACGTGAGAATATCCACTTTCGGATGATATTGACATTCACAGTCTTGAATTTGCAAAGAAGCGACAACTTTGACGTATTATAACTTTGTTAGTAATAGTGCGATTTCCACCAAGATGGTAAGATCATGCTCTATGTTATACTCTATATTGCTGCGAAATTTCGTGGTCCTAGCATGAACTTAAGGGGGGTTTGGAAGCGAATTACTGAAAATTATAGTAATATACTATTATTAACTTTATTTGTGCAGATATCAGTGTGGAAGGTATTTCGGAGCCCAGGCACCATATAGTGGCAGCCTCTTAATTTTTTTCAGATTTTTCGGTTGGGTGGTTTCTGAGAATGGCCCCCGTAAAGGAATGGTCACTTTCAACCCCCCGCACTCCCCACCCATTCCAACAAATGTCAAAACTAAGACCAGCTTCGAAAAGTACTAACCGAGACCTTTAATTTGATACCCCACATGACTATATTTGATGAAAAAAAAAATTTACACCCCCCTTTTGCATGTATGGGGACCCCCCCTTAAATTCGTTGTAAAAGGATGTAATTCACTGTATGCGTGAGCGTTCACAGTTCCCACCTTTCCACAAAAGTTGGTGTCAATCGCTGCAACCATCTCCGAGAAAAATGCGTGTGACGGACAGACAGACAGACATACAGACAGTAAACCGATTTTAATAAGGTTTTGTGTTTACACAAAACCTTAAAAAGGAACCTGTCAGACCCTGCCTGTGATGAAGGGATAGCATTGGCCAGGCCACTAGGCAGTTTCTAGGGATACGAATTGGACTTTGGTACAAAACCGGGATGTCTGGATTGCCTTACTGCGCTGTTGGTGATGATGAAGAGAAAAATTGAATAAATTTAGATAAGTAGGCGGCGCAATTCATCACTGATGTCAAAATAAGAAATAAGTCAGTTGGGTCAATTGGGCAGTTCTTATCCGGACATGTATATATAGGTTTTGCTAGTCTGATTCAGAATTTTCCAAAACAATTCAGAATTTTCCAAGCTAGCATCGGACTTTTCCATTTTCAATCCAGAATTTTTTCAATATTTTACTATCACATTTAATACCAACTTTTCACACTGGATAAGGATGTAGCTGGTATTCTTTCAATTGAGAAATTAATTTGGTAAATTCCGAATTGGCTTGGGAAATTCTGAATTTGACATACAAAAATCATATTCGCAAATATCGTCATAGAATAGACATCCGAGCATTTTTATTGATGTAAAAATATATGAAACGGAATAAACTTTGTTTAGCTGCAAAAAATGGCGAAAGAAGCTCGAGTCGAAAATGGAAGTATGCATTGTTAACAACAGTGTTGATTAAACCGAAGAGGACTGGAACATCACATCAAGATTTATTTAAGATGTTGTTCAAAAAAGGAAGGGTCGCGAAAACCAAATTTACTATGCCAATAGGGGTTTCAGTTAAAGTACAATGAAAAGTAATGGAAGTCCTGGGGGTTTAACGTGAGTACTGCCGTGTAGGCATAATCCCACCGTCCTCATCGTACACGGATTGAATTTGTGACCACAATCAGAGCCCCGCCATGCAAGCACAGCGGTCCTGATTTATACTGAGTGCAGGCTCAGCATTCATACCAGTGAATGCGAGGCCTATCTAACACCTCAACCGCAACTAAGGGGTACGGCACCCGAGTTGTATAGCGCAACTCCACGTTTGAGCTCCGAGGAGCTCTGCCCGCGATGTAGGCATAACCACAACCACCATGAACCAACTGCAAATAATCGGGCCGAGAACACATCCTCCAGGAATTCTCCTGGAGCAAATGCTCTCAGAGGGCCGCCCTGGTTCCCATGGTACCAGATAACCTCCGGTGAGGCTTCGTGGCCGAAGCCACTTCAGATGAGTCCCTTGCAGACTCGGGTCTGATCGCCCTCCTCGAGTACGTGGGGATCGAACTCCCCAACGGGTTAACTGGAATCCACCCGAGGCGGAGAACCGCAACGGAACCTTTAACCAGCTAACTGCCGCTCTGCGTACAAGACAACACAAAAGACATCACAAGACAACACAAACACAAAACACGCAGGACATCACAAGACAACACAAACACATAACACACAGGACTGGTGGCTATCCACCATGGCCACTAAAGCCAGTCACCCAACAACCGCAGGCGAAGCAGCGTCGAGAAACTCCCTCCTTCGTTGGAAGGCAGCACGCGCGAAAACATTAGCGCATCGAAGCGTCTGACTGCTAGCAAGGCACTGGCTTAAATCAAAGATACCGTTCACCACACGAATGCCCATGTCGTCTAGATTGCGGATGTCACAGTACGCCGGACAGACACAGAGAACATGGAACCAGTCCTCTGAGTCAGCCCCACACAGAACACAACCCTGACTGGAAGCAAGGTTCCGCTTGAAGAGAAACTCATTCAAGCTACCATGCCCCGTCAGGAGGAAGCCCATCTCAAGCCCAAAGTCCACGACGGAACTTCCTCGGGCAGACACATATCTGACGTACTTATATGTGACCTGACCTTTCCCACATTCGTTCCACCTAAGCTGCCACTTAAATATTACACTCTCGTCTAACACCTTTTTGACCGCAAGCGGCCCTAGCCCTTCAACCGGATTAACACCTACAAGATCTGTTTGCAGCAAAGGTACGCCCGTCCTGATCCTGTAGGCCGTGGCACGCCGGACTACCTCCAGATCAAGAGGAGGAACACCCAACAAAACCTGCATGGCGTCGGTCAAGACCGTACGACATACAGGAAGACACGATGACAACGCCACTCGCTGACAAGCGTAGAGCAGCTGCCTGCCCTGCACCGTCAACGCAAAATCATACAACAAAGGGGACCCATACGTACAACACGTCAGAAAGAGCCCCACATAAATGGAGCTAGCAGCTCTCCTGTTTAGAACCCACTCACACCTCATCACTCGCCTCAGCATACACACCAATTTAGTCAACCGTGGCTTGAGCTCGCACAGGTGTGACGCCAAGTACATGCGTTCCTCGATCGTGACTCCCAAGTATGTCACTTTTTTCCGGTATTTCAATGGAACTCCGTTGAGTTTAACACATGGCGTACGACGCAGGTAGCCTTTCAGCATCATCGCGACGGTTTTTTCCGTTGAGACCGCAACACCGACTTTTAAAGACCACGAGTTAACGATACGCATATACTCAGTACCCTGCTGCTCGGCCTCACGCCGAGTGTTCCCCTCAACAAGAATGAGGAGATCATCCGCGTAGGCAACACATTCAGCAACGGTCGAAAGCTCACCCAACAGTTCATCCATCATCAGATTCCATATAAATGGACCTGCGATAGATCCCTGTGGGCAGCCGCGCTCCACGTTCACCCACGCACGTTCATTGACACCTTGGACGAATGCTCTTCTGCCATGGAAGTAGCTCTTCCACAGAGCCAATTCCCGGAAGTCACACTCACGAATTTTGGACAACACAGAGGACCAACTTAGGTAGTCAAATGCGCCTTTGAAATCAACAAAGATTCCAAAGACGTATTTGCTAGGAAAACTGACAACAAGGTTCTTGACATGCATCAAGGCGTCGTCGGTGGAACTACCAGTACGGAAGCCATACTGCCTGTCAGACGTTAGATGGGATGTTTTCACCCCCAGTCGCTGGACCATAATCCTCTCCAGGACCTTACCAAGGGCCGGAAGAAGAGATATCGCCCTGTACGACCGAGGATTAGTCTTATCCTTCTCCGGCGACTTCAGGAGCACAACCACCCTGGCAGTCTTCCAGAATGCAAAGTAATGAGAAGTTCCGAGATGGAGAGTTGAGTTGGAAGAGGTATTTTTATATTTTTAGTCGACAACTTTGGGGAAGGAGTTCGACACAGCAGCCAGGTAATGACTGGTTGATATTGCATCAAGTATTTCACTATCTTACACACAAAAAAAGATCTATGGTATGTGTATATAGTGGATTTCTATTAAGGCTTCTATACTTTAAAAACAATAAACAAAAACAACACAACGCATCCATAAGTGTGTTTCTATAAAATGAAATCATTTACTTCTCCGTTAACTCCTCAGGATACCTTTTCTTTTCTCTAAGAGGACAATATATGTGTATGTAACGGTAACTATAAAATTTCTAATTTTCTGATTTATTGTCAAGCGAACAATTCACGATCTAGACGAATGCACCAATACCTACGATTACAACAAATAGGTAGTAATATATACGCCGTAACCTAATGAAAAAAGCACCAATCAATCAATTCTTTATATCATGTGTACTTTCTCAAAAATAAGGTCCACCTACACACACGTCACGCTTTTATCAATTGTTCATCAAACCGTTTTGAATTGACGTTCAGAGGAGTTGGTTTGTCAATTTTCGATCCGTAAACGGTTTTTCATAATCTTTTCACCATTGTTCTTCCTACCTATTAATTAAAAGGAAATTCGGTTTGACTTTATTGTTCGATAGCATAACGACGGCGTGGATGGTGAATGACTGATACATTGGGCGAACAAGTGAAGATTTTCATGAAATTTAATTTTCATAAATCGTTTAAGAAGCCTCGTTTGACCTTTGTTATAATTGATATTCTATGTCAACCAAAATGCAGACATGTTCTCAAACAAGATAGTATTCGATTGGCGTCAATTACGTTGAGATGCGAAATTTCATCCATAATCACCTGAATATTTTACAGAATTCAATACGCTCTGAAATTCATACATGTATGAGTAATTTTAATAGTTTTCTAATAAAGCACAACGCACGCAGAGGCGATTTTTTCAATCATCCCGGAGCCCTTGCCATCACCAATCCCATGCATTTCCTTTAATAGTGCGCCTACATCTGTCACGCGGGCTGCGTTGCACTTCGGTACGTTACCTGTGCGTTTGGACAACGGCATTTTACCTTTAAGATCTATAGGCGATGTTTTTCACTTTTCATTGCTTCAGGTGGAATCGCCTTCTTTTTGTTGTTGGACCTTAAGCGGGAACAGCACAGGCACAGAGCCTAGAGCTGCATTTGGAAGTGAGCGTACTCCTCATTCTGTCCGCAGATGACTTTCGTGCTGTAATTACTCGAAACGATTTATCGTCTTTGGATCGCAAGTTTTATCATCATCAGAGTCCCCGTGTTGATTCGTCCCACGCGTCATATGGCCCTAATTATTTAAATGTGCCCCAGGCTCTGGATACGGGCAAATCGAAGGTAAGCGAGGTGAGTTACTAATGCAGAGCGTTAATAATGCACCGATGTATATTCGTTCCAGAGTCAGTGCAGCACGATATGGTTTGGGGGTTACCACAGGTTGGAAAACTATATTTGAAAATTTACAAAATAGACTCTACAACGGGCAAGTAAAATTTCGCTGGTATAGTTAACGGCAACATGAATTTTCATAATGCTCTCTTAATAACAAAAGACTTAAGCCAGTAACCTGCTGAAATTGAACAATTTTATGATTAATTGTTGTGAAGTGACGGAGCAATTCCCACTGTGGCAACAACACTATTGTTTCCTTACCCTTGGTGGTGTATTGCCTTCTTCATGCTGCAGTTCGGGATCGTACGCGAAATTAAACATGGAAAAGGTAATCCACGGACAGTCACTGTTCTACCAATTCATATCGACCATATGGTATTTTGTGCACGTGTTCTTAGCGGAAAACTTATCACGCAGTTTTCACTTTGATGCCGCCTAGATGCGATGACAACGATATCGAAGGTTCCAGGAGATGAGGAAACCTAGAGGAAAATGTCGCTAACTAGCCTGCTACGAGCTATATAACTAGATAAATCGGTGCATTTTATTTTTTTGCATTTTCACTCGACAGTGTGCTTTCGCAAATAGGATGCTTTATCTTCAACAAAGATTAATGAGATCTAATCGAATTAAATGAGGCGATGATGGGATTTCGATCTATCTACCTCGTGGGCAGGCTCGGTTATGCGCAACGTCAATCAACCAAACGTTTGTTGATTGTTCGATGATTTGTGGATGACGGTCTTTGATTCAGCCTCGTGCCATAGAGTGGATGAATAGCCAAGGTGAAGCGTATGTTTAACGCATGGCTCCTCAATAAAAGTATAAACAATTTCTATTACTGAGGGAAATTTACGGCTGCAACAACAACAAAATTTCAATTGAATTCAGTTAAAATGAACATATACTCCCGTGTAATTCGAAATAAACGGACAAAGTAAATTTGAACTATTTTTTGTATGCATGTAATAAATAATAAAGTGTAGAAATTTAAGTTATCAGACATTTCACTCAGTTTGTAATAAAGCTTTGAAAGCATTGAGGTCGTCCATATTTATGTGTTTCATATGAGAACTTACGGAGCTAGTTGGTTATGCAAACATTTATTATTGAAAGCGAATAATTTTAATTTTCTTATTATTATTTTAAAAGCCAATTTTTTTCAATAGGAATTAGAGGATTTTAGGCAAAAAAGAAAAATTTTATTTATAATTTGAACCATGACTCTTTCTAAACCAAGGGATTTTTAGCTAGAAAGTTTCGAGTGAATAGACGCGCTTAGACATCTATATAAGTTTAGCAGTATCCGATCATTGCGTCATCATGTAGTCGGTAGTTGACATATCTACTGTGTGTTGGGCACTTATGCAGAAATAGCAGGGGCTGCAAAGATGGAAGAGATGAAGTCGATAATATTTGTAAGGATGTTCTTATACCCATGCTAAGATGGCTTACCATTTCATCGACCTATGGTGGAACTTCACCAGATATTATTTCGTTGCCATCACTGTTAATATAGTGCCTATCATTAACGTTTCTCACAGCACCATGGCAGGACTGAAGATCACTTGCAAGCTTTATCGTGATGCGATATATTGCAACACCCAAACAGCTCTTTATCTCCAAGGTAGCGTTCGTAATTTCTCCGGACGATATACTGGAGTATATAAAGAGCAAAGTTGGTTTACTTTCTACTCTGTCCTGCGTCAACAAAACCGACCGGGTGATTGCGTCTTTCAAGGTGACTTATTCACATGAAGTTGACGTCCTCGGCAACCTTTCTTTGTGGCCTGTAAGTGTATTCATCAAGGCATAGAAGCGCCCCAATTCGCGGGTAAATCTCAGGGCAACTCATCTGCCTCACCGAGCAATATAACTGGATCCATGTTTACTGTCCGTCTGTTTTATTTATAAGTTAGGGGTTTAAGAACCAAGCTGAGGGCCTTCAATTTATCCGCGCAGGCTCAGCAACAAAATGCCGTCTGTATCTCCGAAACCTGGCTGGCCATATTAAACACCGAGCTCCCCGAAGGGTACTCCACTTTCGGCTGTGAAAGAGACCGGAATACATTTCGTAAGTCCACTGCGGTGGGGTCCTAATTGCGATAAAAGATACACTTCCCGGCGAATTCTTCTCCTCCTCTGGCTTTCCTTTTGACTGTGTTGCTCTTCGTATCTCCCAGCCCAACTTCCTCCCATTCATTGTAACTTGTGTATAAGTCCCCTGTGCTTGCCCTTTTTACCTGTATGAAGAATTGTTTGACAATTTGTCTGAACTCTGATTCGCTTCCCTCCCTTTCTTCCTTTGCGGAGATTTTAGCCTCCCCATGCTCCACTGGCCTAATCATCCTAGCCTTCCAATTCCCATTCTTCCTTCCACTTTCTTCGTTTATGAACACTTGCTCTGCCGTGAATTTCAATACCACCAAGAACTCCTCCTTTCGATCTCTTCCTTTCCAACCTCTCCGAGCGCCATCTCTCTGTATTTCCTCGCACACCCCCGAATGTCAAAACTGACGCTCACCACCCCGCGCTTGAATTTGAAGCGGAGCCCTCTCGTTCAAACTCCAAAACTCAGCGTAAATATACTAAGTTCAACTTCCGCAAAGCCAATTTTGGCGGTCTGAACTCAGCTTTAGCATCTTTCAACTAGATATATATATTAAGCAACTCATCATGTGATCAAGCTCTAAACATCTTTTACAATATCCTATCCGATCTCCTCTCCTGTTATGTCCCTTCTTCCCCTGCCTGCCTACGTTGGTACCTAACTTGGTTCACAACAGAGATTTTTAATGAAACATACACTGCGGAGGAAGTTTCGGGTTTCTAGGAATGACGCCGACCTTGCTCGCTTTAAGGCTATGCGCTTTACTGTGAAGTCAACGGTTAAAGAAACGCATAAAAGGTACTTATTGAGCGTCGAGACCACTCTTGTCCGCGGTAATTGAAAACCCATTTGGTCTCACGCTAGCAATTCTCGTAATCCCTCTCAATCTCTCCCTTCCTTTATTATAATAGTTTTGCTAACTCCATTGCCAACTCCCCACAACAAGCCTGCGACCTTCTCTGCACCTACTTCTCTTCAGTGTTTTCTCCCTCGACCCCTCCATTCTTTACACCTCTCCTAACTGCAGACTGCTCCGAATCTCTGGCCATTGCTCTCCCTACGCCTTCCTTGGTTGAGTTTCTCATTGGTAATTTTGACCCCAATGTGGGACCTGGCCCTGATTGGCTTGTACCACATTGAAACCAGTAAGAGCTTCTGGAAGTATATTCGATAGTAGTGTAAGGTATGATACCTTGGCAATATACCACCAATTAATCCCTTAAGTATTGTCAAAATGAGCCGTCACCAGCGGCAATCTACATCAATAGCATTCAATT
The DNA here is from genome assembly GCF_905115235.1 of Hermetia illucens. Taxonomy (NCBI): domain Eukaryota; kingdom Metazoa; phylum Arthropoda; class Insecta; order Diptera; family Stratiomyidae; genus Hermetia; species Hermetia illucens. The sequence goes on along the minus strand of NC_051849.1, from coordinate 221,699,189 downwards.
GCTTCTTCTTTTTCTTCAGCCTTTGCCCCGTTCACAAGAGAGGTCGGCTCGTCGTGATCGGTTTCGCCATTTGTTTCTATCAAATGCCTGGCTTTGAAATCCCCATCCAGCGTATCAAGCTACCGTTGTTTCGGCCAGCCTTTTGGGCGCTTACAATCGAGTTCGATGTTCAGAAACATATTGGCGAGTGAACTCTCCTTAGCACGAATTATGTAACCACGCGACGCACACGAAGACGCACCTCGCAATTTTTAGTCGATCAGTGCAACCCCATATCGATCGCAGATATCCTCATTTTGGATGTAATCAAAAGGTGTCACTCCACTACTCCAACGCAACATCTTCGTCTCCATTACCGATCATTCTATTTTTTGACAAGTTGCTCGAGATAATTTTAATTTTTGTTATTAGACGCAGGAAAACATCATCTACATAAAGCAATGTATAGGGCGCTGGACGTGGGATGTCCTGTGTGGCGGTGCCCATAACAAGAACAAAGAGGAGTGGTAAGAGGGCGCTTCTTTGATGAACACCAACAGAGATACGAAATAATTTGGATACACCCGCCACACTTCGAACTTTACCTTTCGGATCGTGGTAGAGCAATTGAACCCAGGACATGAGTTCTTCTGGCATTACGTGTTGTCGTAGAGCATACTAGATGAGTTTGTGTGTTACAGAGATACATCCTATCTTTAGATCGAGAAATGCAATGTGAAGAGGGTTTCTCACGGTGTTTCTCCATGAGTAACCGCACAGCGTATATTGCGTCAGTAGTTCCGGAGTTCTTGGCAAATCCGGCTTGATTCAAGAATGCCACCATATTGGAACACTAGTACTTTCTTACCAGCCTGATATTGTCCTACCTTCCTCAATAACCCGACTGAAGAATTCATTTAGCTACAATGTTCAATCCCAGCTCTTTGCTTTCCAGAGCTCAGATGCGATGTCTTCAGGTCCTGTGGCTTTCCCCAATTTCATTCGTTTTATTGCTTCCTCGACTTCAGTTGCGCTGAGAGGTGGAACTGGTCCAAATGTCGGCAATGATTGTGGAAGTGGACGATGAACAAATTTTTCAGTTGAAGTCTTCTCAATATAGCCTCCGCATCTACCCATAACGGCTCGACGGTTGGTAAGAAAAGTACCGTTCTAATCTTTAACGCAATAGAAGTGTTTGATATGCGATGTGCGCATTCGTTTCGGGTTTTGGCAAGGCGATACAGATCTCTCTCGCTATCCCGAGCGTCCAGTTTATAGTAAAGGCTTTTGTAATGGACCCCTCAGGTGACAGCGATCGCTTTCTTTGCTTTCCGGTTGGCATTCTTATGAATTTGCCAATTGGTGGGCGTTTTATCGTCAAAAAACTTGTGAAACAGGTGTTCTTTTTGACGGACCTTCATTTCAATTCCAACGTCACTCCAAAGCAAAGTATCTCAGCTGATGTAGCGCTTACCTGGCTTGGTGATTCCTAGGCTTGCTGAGGTCGCTTTATGAATCGTGTATTTAATTTGGTTCCACGATTCTCCCACATTCGTAATGGTTGGTAATCGCGTAAGTGAGATCATACGCACCAGGCCAGTACGTTCCTCACACTACTTTATCGGTGGCTTGATTCACAGGACAGCAATCAACGGCCGGTGTTGACGTGCGATGGTCTCATAGGGAATGGCTTTGCAATCGGTGACGGTGCTAAAATGTCGGTGTCTTATGGGAATATTGTCGATTTGCGTTTTACTGTTCCCACTATAAAATGTAGGAAGATGGAACAATCAATTGTTGAACCATGTATTCATACGCACAAGGTCATGGGTATCCAAAAAAACGATTATACGCTCGCCACCCTTATTGCGCGCTCTAAAGCCCTTTCCCCCATGACGCCTGTTACCATCTGTCTTTCCACCTACATGATCCATATAGCATCAGGGAAACCCTCTGAGATGGCAATGCCAACATGGTATTGAGTGTTTGGGCTACCAAAACAGAGAAGTTTATAGCTATTTTTACCGCGTTCGCGTTCAATGTTGCAGCTTTTGGCATCAGACCATCGAGTTTCTTGCAAAGTGCAGATATCAATGCGGCTTTTCCGAAGAGCTCTTGCAAGTTCCTCGGTCTTTTCAGTTAGGGTGCCAACATTTAGCTTGCAGACACGTATTTGTTTTGTTCGGACTAACTTACTTACCTGACACCGTCCATGCGTCAAGACACTTTGCCCATTTCTCGACAGGTACTATACTTTATTTATCTCTTTCGTTGATGTCAGCATTTTATTTTTGTTTTACTGCGAATAGTACAAAGTATGTTGTCTCAAAGCCTCTTCCTTTACCTAGGCTTCGGATCAGCATGCCATATTAATGGCATAGTGAAGTTTAGTAGCATTCAATTATATGGCATTCAATTCCAGTTTCGCAACACTAGTTTGCGCACCCCTCATGCAAAATTTATAGAGCAAATTCAAAGAAAATTATCTTTTGAGGATCATAATTTAAGGGTTGCAGTTGCAGTAATGGATCGGATTCCCATACATTAGGCGCTATGATAATTTTTGATTACTTGGGTTAAGTAATCGGACCTGAATATTCTATTCTTTTTACTTTCATAACTGATCATAGTCAATTCGAATGGTGACCTTGATCATCTGTTACTTCCATGATTATGACAAGCTCCTTACGCTCACCAGACCGGCAGATTATCCAATCATGGCCGCCAAACTAAGTAGCGCACGAGAAAAAAGCATTTTCCGGTCAAAGTCTTCCTCCCTGCGAGAAGGCAAGTGACCTGCTGGTGGTGATCCCTCCCGGGAACGAAAGGAATGAAATCTCCGTATTCTCTTGTTGGTCACAATGTAGCTGGTCTGGCTGTCGTATGTAAAGCCAGCAAATTGAAATTGAACTGAAAAACAGACTCTGTACTAGAACAATATAGATTTCTGTGTCATCTGTATTGAAAGACTTGGTGGGTGTTACGCGGCTTTTCAGATTGTTGCGGCTGTTCCCTTCGCATCTCTCAAAAGAGCTTGGGACCACCTATAACAATTATAGTTTTATGTAGGTAGAGTGTGAGCCAAAAAAAAAGCAACAAGCTTTATAGACAATTATTCCTTCCTCTTCGTCGTCGGCCCGTCTTGAGCGGTTGCGGCAGTGCGGTCAAAGGCCTGATCTGGATGGAGTCGCGAGGCTCTCAAATCAGCATCTAGCGTATCAAGCCCCTTCCTCTATATATGAAAATTTAAAACTATGAGTTTCTCTCCTGCAAACTTTTATTCTCGTTGGCATGGTGCTCCGAGCTCGAATAACAATACCACCTACAATCCCCTCTGACAATCAGGTGAGAGTAAACACTGAAGCCATCCACAACACAACCCTCCGCGACACCTATAAGAGGAAAATGGATGCCGCAATAACCGCAGTCAACAGAGGACCTGGAGATGAAGTATCAACACATTATCTTCACAATCACCTGAAGAACGTTATCATGGATACGGCCACAAGCATACTTGGCCCCAGCCGCAAAAGGAGTCGGAACGGCTGGTTTGACGATGAATGTAAGCTAGCACCGGAACTGAAGAATGCCGCATACCGAGTAACGTTGCATTCTCAAAGAACGCGGGCACGCGCAGAGACTTATCACGAACTCTGTCGAGCGGAGAAGCGACTTCACAGACGGAAAAAGGAAGTCTGGGAGAACCAACAAGTCTGTGAACTGGAAAAGTACAGGGAGCAACCGCACCAGGCGCGCAAGCTTTACCAACAAGTCAGCAGGATGAAGCCTTATACACCTCGATGCTCATCCTGCCGAGACAAAGAGGGAAATCTGATTTCCGACAAAATGGGCATATTAGAGCGATGGGTTGAGTACTTTGATGCGCTACTGAACAACCAGAACATCGGCGAGTTGGAGGTCCCGCCAACTGAAGACGACGGACAAATACTGCCACCACTAAGTTTAGGAGAAACAGTCCGTGCAATTCATCGGCTAAAAAATCATAAGTCACCAGGAGCCGATGGAGTTTCAGCCGAATTGGTTAAATATGGTTAAATATGGAGGCGACCAGTTACACCAAGTGGTTCATCAACTTGTGCTCAAGGTATGGGACAGCGAATCAATGCCTGACGATTGCCAACGAGGCATTATCTGTCCCATACATAAAAAGGGAGTATCACACAGTGCAGCAATTATAGAGGTATCACGTTGCCGAGTACCATCTATAAGATATTCTCCACTATCTTGCTAGGCCGGATAGCTCCATACGCCCAGAACATCATTGGCCCATACCAAAGAGGCTTCACTCCAGGCAAATCAGCAACAGATCAGATTTTCACTGTGCGGCAAGTGATGGAAAAACTGTTGGAATATGGACAACAGTTGCACCATCTGTTCATCGACTTTAAAGCCGCCTACGATAGCATAGCCAGGGTAAAACTGTACACGGCCATGGGAGAATTCAGTATCCTGACGAAATTAATAAGACTGACTAGGCTGACCCTGTCCAATGTGTGAGGCCAGATAAAAGCAGCAGGATCACTCTCAAGAACATTCGACATCAACAAAGGTCTACGTCAAGGGGATGCCCTATCATGCGTCCTCTTTAACCTGGCCCTCGAGAAAGGGATTCGTGATGCTGATGTAAATGCAAGGGGTACGATTCTCTTTAATTCCATCCAACTACTGGTCTAGGCTGACGATATCGACATCATGGGAAGAACCATCCGAGACGTACAAACTGCCTTCATCCAGATCGAGCAGGCGCCTTGTGGGGCGAGATCTTGGGCTGCACATCAATGAAGGCAAGACCAAATATATGGTGGCAACGTCAGCACCGAAGGCGAATCAACCAACAACATCAAACCGCACTGGTCAAACAGAAACACGAAGAAGAATAAGGATAGGAGAATACAACTTTGAGACCGTTGACAATTTCTCCTATCTAGGGTCGAAAATCACAACCGATAATAGTTACGATGATGAAATCCGCGCACGGTTGTTGTCAGCCAACAGAGCCTATTTCAGCTTACAAAGACTGTTCCGCTCGAAACGTCTCACCATAGGGTCAAAGCTCTTACTGTACAAGACTATGATCTTGCCAGACCTCATGTGTTCCTCGAAACTTGGGTTCTTAGCAAGAAAAATTGCGAACTCTTGGCCGCGTTTGAGAGAAGAATCCTCTGAAGAATTTTTGGCCCCCTACATGAGGATGGACGATTCCGTAGCCTACACAATGACGAAATCTATGAGCGATACCATGACCGTCCGGTTGTGGATAAAATCCGGCTCAATAGGTTACGGTGGGCGGGTCACTTAATCCGTATGTATGAGGATGATCTCACCCGGAAAGTCTATAAGGGCAATATCTATGGTAGAAAAAGAAGACGAGGCAGACCCTGCCTAAGATGGAGCGATGGCGTAGGTCAGGACGCCAGACAGCTTTTAGGGATATCGAATTGCTGGACCTCGGCGCAAAACCGGGATGTCTGGAGTTCCTTATTAAGGCAGGCCTAGACCGGATACCGGTTGTTGCTCCGTTGATGATGAAATCTGTATGATTAGAATTTTTTGAGGTAATCTATTAAAATTAGAGAAACACTTTAGCTAATTATGAGGAGGAAGAGGAAATTATTGAATTTTTTAAATGTTTGAAAACTTTCAACAGAATTTTCATATGATTTGCACGTTACTCGAAAATAATAACAAATGTTTCCATTCAATCCGATACAATCAAGAGGCAAGGAAAACTTACTGAAGTATAATCTGGTCCAGCCCGTTTTACATTTGATTATTTGCCAGCTTACTGAATCGTTTACCACCATGCCACCGCTGTCAATACAAAGGTCTGATTTAACGGAGCATGAAAAGGAGGATCGAAAACTTGCGTTTACTTAGCACCTCTTAACGATTTCGTTACAAAACCACATTACCACATCGTTCCTAAGGTTGGCCTTATCAAAATACTAATAGCATTTTACTCTACACCTTCGCTCCGAACAAGAGCAGGGATTAAACGTGCTGCGATAAAAATCGCATAAATTGAATGTGTGAAAAAGCAATTTACTCACGTAAGTGGTACAAAATAACCATCACGGTGCGCAGTTGCGTCGCGTCATCATTATGAACGCCAAATCACATCGTTAAACCTGCTTCAATAGTTAGAGAGGAAACCAGTAGAGGAAACCAGTCCTGATTCTTTTAACACTCCTTAGAAATTATTCCTTGGCTTAACCCCTCAACGCAAGCATGATCGGAGGGAATTATCCCATTTAACATCAAATTTGGTTTTCAGGAAGTTTATAAGCTCAAACTGGGCTGTATGGGGACACGACTCTAAACGTCTCTACTACCTGCATATAAGACTTTTAGAGTATTCAGGATATACTCGTAAATAAAGATACATCTTTAAGTCACTAAACAACTTCCACTATGCGGGTTAACAGTTTAAAACAATGAGCAACAAACTATCCACTAAACTAACTCTACTTCACCGAATTAATATTTTCAATTAAAACCACCTCCCGCTCGAATGAAAGTATTAGCCAAGTAATCAAATTTATCTCCTGATCTTAAATTGAACACTTGTTCCATATGATTTGCTCTGCACTCCTGAAGTCGGACATGTCCACGCCAAGTCTCAATCCGAAAACAAGATGAAAAGTTTTTCTGAATCAAATTAAGTAAATAACGAACAGAAAAAAAGTTAAATTGTTCCAGTCCGAAGGGGAGAGTAATGTACCTGGTCTTTTGAATTTGTTGAAGTAATTTCTGTTCAGGTGTTTTACTTTGATTGAAAAATATCGTAACATCATAAATCATTTGTTTTTAGGATGCCATACTGTTACCAAGTAGATGCGGTTACCGTTTGCTCTACTTCTTCTTTTCTAACAATATTCGATGTGGGAGTGTTTTTACAGGTGTTATTCGAGATTGCAGATATTTTCTCATTAGCCCAAACTTTAAATGGTTTAAAGTTGGTTAATGCCGAAACTAATTAGAAAAATTGGGAATATAGATAAGTGGTTACAGGTGGTGTCGAACTTGTAATTTGATAAATGATGAATGATTATTTCGATAGCTAGCTTTCAATTTGAACCTTCTGAAAAGTTCTTATATACTTCTAACTCTACATACACATATATATTAATCTGTATTTATCAGTCCTGAGGTAGGTGGCATTATTGCCCCTGCTTTGCTCATATTCAGAGTATGGCCCATCCACCTGGTCGTCTTTTTGTTTCTCCAGCTATTGCGGTCTCGGTTGATGCCCACTTTCTTTCAATTTGGATGCTGAGTGCTAAGTAATTGGGCTCTTGTGAACCTAACATTAAAAGTTCTTGTGGCGCAACGACTTGTACTTTAAAATTAAAGTCTGTTAAGCAGCCCGAACAGTAGTGAACACGCACATGAATTCGTCTTCTGTTTCACGTCTTTGCGTCCAAATACGAGTATGGTACCCTCAACAAAATCCAAAAATCATGTCACATTAGGTTTATTATGAACTGTGTGGTGCAGTTAAAGCTATTTGATCCTTTATACGCAAAAGTGTTTCTATAATAACTTCGAGTAGTTTAAGAATATGGCCATATTCCTCCTTAAAAACTTCAACTTGGAAAATGTATAGTGAAAATCAGGACGAGACATCCAGCGTCCCGCCAAAGCATGACTACCGTGCCGAGGGCTCAATGGTCATGGGGGTTAAGATGTGGCCGTGAACGGTGAACTCTAGGTACCAGGTGAACGCAATTTCAACAAGTTTTGTCTCGGCAAAAAGGGGGTCTGCCGAGATCAACTTATTTTCGCCAGTAAAACAAAGGTCATGGCAGAGAACTTATTCAAGTGGAAACCAAGGCAATTCGGACCCAGTCCTTAACAGACGAACCGAAGCAATTCCCTTTTGTTAGTACTCCCGACCACGAGGACCAGTCGACGCCACCTGCTTAGGGTAAAGTCTTGACTACAGGTAAGCATCTGCCTTCAGGCAGCAAACAATCCCCCCGGGCAAAAACACTTCGCGCAAACCACCTCCAGGAAAAATGCAATCCCCGGGTTGTGCCGATGTTAAAGGGAAGGAATCGGTGAGGATATCTGCGGCTAAGGGCAAACCAAAGCGGCTGCGATCTGATGAACCCAACTATTCAGCCCAAATGGCTAAAAGAGGGCTCGGCCAGCAACGGCTATCGAAGCGGATGCATGGGTCTTACAAGATGCCACCAATCCATCCGAATACAATACCGAGCAGTGTGAGTAGCTTAGGAGGAAACTCCTTTCAGTTGTATGAGCTGCAAGGGATTATACGCTTTGAGTCGGTAGGTGCCTACCGGACAATATTACGGATAAACTTTGCCGACGAAAGCACGAACGAATGGCTCTGACAGTGCTGCTCATCCTTTAACGATGTGTGGGAAGGTGTCCAATTAGCCCAGAAGAGGGTTTCCGAGCTGCTATCGTTTAAAAAGTGTTTTTTATGAATTCCAGAAGAGGAGCGTAATGGTGTTAAGATCCTGGAACAGCTTGTTGTCCAGAATAACCTAACGACTATATTCCAGGAGGAGGTATATGCCATTTCATTAGCAGCAGAAGAATGTTTGCAACAAAAATAGAAACAGAACGACTGGCTCGCTAAGGTTCTAAATCCACAATAGTGAAGACGGAACCAGCATTTGGTATCCGGCCATCCACCGTAAAGAGTGAAATTGCAGGGATTCACGCAGCGGAATGGCGAAATGTGAACTTCTGTGAAGGAACCTGGGACCACTAGAGTGGCATTTTTGTTGCCCCTTATGAAGTGGTTTTATGTCCCAGTAGCCCTAGTAGGCATTTTAATGGGACATTGTTTCTTAACCTACTATATGGAAAAAATTAGAGTGATCGTTTCGGCTATATGCAGCCATTGTGAGGAAGTTAAAGAGCGGCCCTGCACTTCGTATGCAGTTCTTCGGCCTCCTCAGACTTCAGACGAAGAGTTTGCGCATTATCTGTCTCTGTAGAATGTTCTCAGATTTGAATTGAATAGGCGATCTCCGGATATAGTACCTTGGGCCTAGTAGAGGTGAGTACTTGGAGCGGCGACTCCCCCACTAAACTAAACTAACTGGATGCATTTTCGTACCACAATTGACAACGATTGAAAGAATGGCCGAAACAACGATGACTCGATACGATAAACGTTGATTTGAGAGCTTTTCGACTTCATCCAAATTAGGCCTTTGACCGATACGCTAGATGTTGATTTAAGGATCTCTCGACTCCATCCAAATTAGGCCTCTAACTGGGCAAAGTGCGCGGAAATAGTCAAGAAGAACCGACTCCACTTCTGAACGGAAAATAGTTCAATTAGAAGATGAAATGGGTTAAACTGCTGCTGAAGGTATGTTCCAATCACTGCTGATATTTCTTTTAAAGCCAATACAATGGCCAAACTTCGGAAATCAACTTCTTTTGCAGAAAGAGAATTAGTGATGCTAAGAGCACCGATGTACTATATAAATGAGAAACTATCACTAAGTATGGTCCATGAATTTTATTTTAAATTTACATTTCAAGGATTACAGCATGTTCGATGCTTTTCGACTATGATCAGCGAATTGACTCAATTTTAAAAAGAAAAACCTAACAGTTTCATTTTGCACGATTTTCATATTTTATTACGCATATTTCCGTTTACTATCCAGTGTAGTTGTTGTGAGGTACTGTGTAAAATAAAACATAATGGTCCTGAAGCTCCTCAAGAACTACAAAATGCAATTAGTTTACGTACAATACATGGGATCTGTGAACCCTTGCCCCAAATGAAGCTGTAGATATAGAGCAAAGTGGCGTTCATCGTCCTCGGTATAAGAAGCCTACAAGTCTTGGATACTTTGTCGCGGCTAAACCGTAGGTATTGTTTAAAACTTAGTTTGGCGTCTGTAATCACTTCCAAGTATTTTTAAGGCCGGCTTAGAAGTGAAGATATGATTCCCAATTCTAAAGCGGGGATCATTTCTCTTACAACGTTTGGTGGCCAGGACTTCTTCCGTATTTTCTTCCGCAAATATTAGTCCATTGATTACAATCAGTGCTTTGTCTACTCCCTTCTCGGTTTTGGTGTTGGACATGTGGATTTGCTGCTATATTACTCTCTCCATAATTTAAAAATGACTGTCCGGCGACCGCTGGGAATGAATTCATGATTAACGTGCTACAAAGTAGCCAGTGCAGCGCGGAGCATCCTTTTTGCAAATCCTGCTGACATTTCTATTTAGGCTTTTCAGGTCAGCATTGGGTTTAACCTTTTTCTGTATTTCCGCGTATAATAGGTTCCCTTGTTGGAGATAATAATCCCCTCTGGGCGAGTTAGTCCTTTGGTAAGTTAGTGCTTCATTTGAACACCTCTTTTCCCAATTCTAAATTTTGGTATTACATGCTAAGATGACCAAGTTATCCACCATCGAGGCACTGCTGTCGGCTTGTTCACTTCAAAACGCCGCCGATGCTGAGATTCCATCCTCCGCACTGAAATTTTCTTCTTTTCCTGGCTTCCACTTTGATTTTTTTTCTAGGTGCCATTCCCATGACCATTATGGTCTACACACCAGAGATGTACAAACTTATACTCATACACAGTCTGGAAAAAGAATATGAACACATAGTGACACATCAACTGGTAAACCCCTATCCGCCACCTAACTGTCCGCTGGTCTGTCTGTCTGTTCGTTCCTACTGTCGCACGCGTTAAGCGCATATACACTATAAACGTAAAGATGGAAAAAGGAAGTTGACCGTGCACCCAAATACTCTTGCATAATATATACATTCCATATTTAAAGTGTTCAATTAACATGGATTTCAGCTCACTAAGACGAAATTCGACCTCTTTTAATTTATGTTAATCTTTTCATTTTATTTCCTTAGTCAATTCTCTGCATCAGGAAAGTCCTGTATAGCTATTCACGAAATTTCACTATTATTCTAACAGTCAGTCAACAATAAGTTGGAGAATATATTTTCAAATTAAACGCAGGCATGCAGAAAATAGCATTTTTAGTCGCAAATTGCAATCATATCAATAAAATTCTTCCTTAATCATTGAAAAATGCATAAATGGGCATTGTCAGCAATTAACATAACCATCGCCACGTTTTCCATTTCCCTCATGCTAGATATAACATGGAATTACCAAGACCAAAGCTCCAATGGACTATCAGGGTTACCCTCGGACAGGAGAAACCAATCAATCAGCTCCCAATGAGCTCAAGTCTAGTTATCGTAATTTGTAGCCTTGCCTATTTCAGTTTTCACAACAAAGCATTGAAGAAGGATAGTAGGATTCATGTTACTACACTGAATGTATACAGTCTTTGATACAAAGATTTGTACGTTTGGTGTTTGTTCAGTGTTTTATCTTTCCAAGGGTCCTTTCAGTCAATATAAAATAGGAGCCATTACAGGCAGTCACTACGTTCAATATAACCCAGAGAATCTAAGCAAGACTAAAAGAGTATTTTCAAGTTTGCCTTCAAACCGCCCAACCTATTGAATATAGTAGCAAACATTGAACCCCTGTGTACAGAGCAGTGGATTCAAGCTATCCAGCTATCCATTTATACTTAAATATTCGGGCTACAAATTGTATTGAACTACTGTCTCGCAGTTGCCTCAAAGTTCAACTAATTCGTGACACGGTCTTTGGGCATTTCCTCCTAGACTGACTCCTGCAAAATTGCATCAAAATAAATCAATTGATTGATCTCGTTTTATTTATGTCCAATTGAATTTCGATCACTCGCTGCAATTCTCGAACCAACCATTGCGGCAGTAACAAATTGCGTTTAATTGAAACACAAGATCTTGAAATTCCAAAATATTCTTACATGCACAGAGCTATAAGGATCAGGGTTTCTGCTTTCGGGACTCGCCTTCAATGAACTGTCAGGAGTACGCTTGATATGATTTCAGATTGTTTTATTAATTGGCTTAGTAATACCGCCTTTACTGTCCACAATGAATCGTTTAGAAACCCAAATTGAAGAGACAATGTAAGCAATAATCGTTGAGATATGCTTTCATTCGGCTGCTGTTAAAGAAGAAATTCAAACGACAACTCTTGCAATGGGAATCAAATCTCCAATGGCCCCATGATTCTGACGTGCCCCATGCACTTTGGCATCCACCTTAACAACTGGACAACAGCAGGCGCGCTAGGCACCCAGAAAGATAAGTGCCATTGCACTGCGTGTACAATTGCACGGCTAAGCTGAGATTACAACCGTAGCCGTCTCATTATGTGTCCAAATAGAGACAGTTTATGGGGAAAATATGTCCTAGACAAGCTGCATTGCAGGCCAATCCCGCAGACTTGAAGAGACAAAGAAATCGCGCAATCCGAAGAGTAATTTCATGTTACACGCAACTTGCCATGCGCCATGGCTTCCCAACGACGTGGAGCTACGGCAGGTGAATTAACTAATTATTTGTGGGGAATTCGTTAAATAAATTGATTGAATTTTTGATACTATACATGGTAAATTGAAATTCTCCATACTGGCGGTCAATCTTGCTTGCTTAAGGAAGTAATAACGCATGCTCAACTTCACAGTACAAATTGTAACGAGTCATAATTGAATCAAATACGCGAACAGCAGATATAGGTGAATGCCGATAGAATGTCCGACGTTTTTACTATATTTTCGATTGCAAAATTGTTGAGCTATGCTATTGGTTTGATAAGAAACTATCATGTTGCTCCCAGGGCAGAGGTGAGGCAGAGCCTGACGCGTTGCTCTTGCCGTAGACGTCAGTTTCGAAGAAACATTTCTAGTCTGGAAGTTTCAGAAAAGGGTGTTATTATTATTCTGTTAAAGGAAAGTCGCACCGCGTCCTTGAAGAACTATTGTGCCCCTTTTACTGGTTATAGTATACCTGTTGATCATAGTATCGCAAGCAGGCCTGTAACCGTTAGGAACTTTAGTATGTTCCCCACTTCCAGATGTTTTAGCTTTGCATCTGGTATTAAGTGTTCTCCCAGATGTATCGACCTACTTTGCACAAGTGCTGGACACTGTCCCAGGACGTGTATAGAGGTTTCGTCCTCCTCTTCACAAAACCTGCAGGCAGTGTCTGTAGATATACCTAGCTTCCCTAGGTGATGGTTCAGCCGACAATGACCAGTGAGAATTCCAACTATGATTCGGAGGTTCTTTTTGGTGAGGTTTAAGCAATCCTTTGTACGCATGGGTTCGTATCCCCCAATAAGCACCCTGGACTGCTCCATCCCTGATAGGCCCCCCCCCCAATATAGTTCCCTCAACCGTTTCTCTTCGTTTCTTAGATTCATAGCCATGAAACCGTTTCCGATTCCACAGAAGGGTTCTGGCCCGTGTAAAAGCATCCCTGCTCCCTTCTTGGCTAGTTCATCCGCTGCCTCATTGCCTTCCAACCCAGTATGGCCTGGAACCCAAAGTATCTAGACCTTGTCTTTCAAGGCATTCCCATACCAGTTTAGAGTTCACCTGGTTGGACGTAAGTGCCTTCATCGCTGCTTGGCTATCGGTGAGAATAGCTATGTTCTGCCCCCTGTAGTTTCTTTGCAGATTAAAGGAGGCACATTTGTCTATGGCGTAAATTTCCGCCTGGAATATGCTAGTGTACCTGCCCATTGGCTCAAAGTACATTTTCCTTGGACCAATGACACCGGCACCCGCTCCCTCTGCTGTGAGGGATCCGTCAGTGCACCAAGTAATCAATTGCTGGTTTAAGCTGTATGTCGCAGCCACGCTCTGCCAGTTTCCCTTGTTACTCCAACGTGTTTCAAACTTCTTATCGAAGTGAAACCTCGTTGTCATGTTGTCCCTCGGTATCAGTAATTCGGGATACCGCCTAGAAAGGATATCAATCTTCCTTCGAGTTAGACAGCTCCCCGCCTCACTCATACTACCGGCCATCCTAAATATTGATCTCCTTCCCTGCATCTGTATGTGCAGACGGAGATCCCAGAATGACCTCCAGGGATGCCGTTGGGCATGTCCTCATTGCCCCACTGATACACACGCAAGCCAGCCTTTGGAGCTTATGTAATTCCCTGGCTTGTGTGCTGAGTTGGGTTCTTTCTGCCCAGATTACCGCTCCATAGGTAATCATTGGCCTTACTATTGCAGTATATATCCAAAGTAGTATCTTCGGGCTGCAACCTCATTTTTTTCCTGCTATGGATCTGCAAGTCATCAGAGCCCTCGTGGCTTTCCGACAAGTGTTTCCGACATGTGTCTTCCAGAGTAATTTTTGGTCTAGCGTGATTCCCAAATATTTGACCTCTGTTTCTCGTTTCACCTCCATATCATGTAATGTTATGGCTTTCAGGTGATCCAGCTTACGCCTCCTAGTGAATGGTACTATGGTGGTTTTGGTTGGGTTGATCCGCAATCCCACCTTCCTGCACCAGGCACTAGTAACCCTTAATCAAGTTTGGATTCTATCACATAGGGTATCTTCATATTTGCCCCTACAGATTAGAACAATGTCGTCCGCGTAGCCCTGGACTTGTATTCCAGTATTAGTTAACACGTCCAGGAGTTCATCCACTACCATACTCCACATCAGCGGCGATAGTACTCCACCCTGTGGACAGCCTTCATGATAATAAAATTTGTACCTGTCGGTACCTCTATTTGTCTGCTTTCTAGCATTTTGCCCATCCAGAGTGCCAGGGTGTTTCCTACTCCTTTGCGGCTCAGGACATCCTGTATCTCTGTGTGCGATGTGTTGTCGAATGCTCCTTCGATATCCAAAGACGCGCACAGCGCAATTTCTTTTGTTTCTATGGCGTCCCGTACTACCTCTGTCAGCTGATACAGAGCAGTTTCAGTTGACCGTCTTGCCCGGTTAGCGTGTTGACAGTGATGTAGGGGATTACGCTTTAGAACGTTAGTTCTAATATAGTTGTCTATGACCTTCTCCACCGTTTTGAGTACGAACGATGTTAGGCAGATTGGTCTGAAAGATTTAGGGTGAAAAGGATCCTTTTTACCCGCTTTCGGAATAAAGACCACTTTTGCCCTTCTCCATGCCCTTGGTATGTAACCCAGTGCTATGCTCCCCTTACCACCCTCAGAAGAGACTCTAAGATAATTCCTAGGCCTCTCTGGATAAGTGCTGGGAAAATGCCATCTACTCCGGGAGATTTCATTGATTTAAAAGTTCGCTCTGCCCATCTTAGCCTAGCTTCTGAGCATACCTCTTTTGCTAGTTTCCAGCTCTCTTTCCTTCCCCTTTTATTCGTTGTTAGGGTGTCAGGCAGATTGTTGTCGCCTGCCGCCGAGGGGTAGGACGCCCGGAAATGAGTTCTGAGAAGCAGGTGCACCCTGTCCTCCTCATTCTAGGTGAATGTCCCATCTTCCTTTTTCAAGCAGACAGAGGATATTCCCCCGTCTTTGGCTACAGCCTTGTACAGCCTGGTTGCTTCTGTGATCTGTGATCTGTTCCCTTCACAGAATTCCCAAAAGCTGTTCCGTTTCGTTTCCCTGATCGCGTTGCTATACGCAGTCAGTGCATTTTTGTACCTCCGTCAGTCCCCGGTTTGTTTTGCCCGGTTAAAGAGTTTTCGTACCTCTGTTCTCATTCTGGCTAGGTTCTTGTTCCACCATGGTACATCCCTTGATGGCTTGACTGTCTTGGCCAGACAGCTGGCCTCATATGCGTCAATGACGATTGTGTTGAGATTTTCCACCACCGTTTCTAATTCTAGTTCGCTCCTGATGTCACCACCCCCTTGAAGGTGGGCAATGTTGTTGCTCAGGTGCGTTGTGTAGGATTCCCAATCCGTTCTCTTGTGATTCCTTATTATTCTTTTTATTTCGGAATTAACCTCAATGTCGAATCTGATTATCCTGTGATCAGACATTGAGGGTTCATCCGACACCCTCCAATTCCTGACCATCCCGTTCATTAGGGTATTTCCTAGAGTTATATCTAGTACCTCTTGTCTGGTGCTGGTCACAAATGTTGGAGTGTTCCCTACGTTGTATATTTCTACCTTATTGCTAAGAATAAATTCGAGAAGGTACTCACCTCTACGATTAGTATCGCTGCTTCCCCACACTTCGTGGTCGGCGTTGGCATCGCAGCCGAGAAGAAGTGGTAACGCCCTCTCCTCGCAATACTTCGTCAGCTTTGCGACTTGTTCCGGTGGAGCCGGGCTCTCGTCTCCTGGGAAGTATCCCGATGCTACAACTGCCTCTCGAGTGCTCCTCCCGGCTTCCAATGAGACTTGGATAGCCACAAGGTCACCGGTTAAGAACTCTGAAAGACATATGTATTTTAAATTACGTTTGAGAATTATGCAAGCTCTTGGTTTTTCACAAGAGGAGTCCCAAATTACCTGCATGTCTCCTCCTTGCAGACCGCGAATCTGCCCCCGGTATACCCAGGGCTCCTGAGCCAGCATTATTCCAAGGTTCTCCTTGGAATTTGCCCTTGCAATCACTGCAGATGTAGCTCTCGCATGGTGGAGGTTTATCTGGGCTATCTTAATGCTGACCATTGGCTCCGTTATTGTTTAGAGCTCTTCTCCACTGTCTGAGTGTCACCCTCCTCCTCCGACATGGCGCTTTCCTGCGCGTCGCTGTCCACCCCGAGCCCTAGGAGTCCTAGGTCTAGGTCGTCCAGCTTCTGCTCTTCACTGGGCAGCAGGTCTATTTCCCTGGTTGATCCAGTTCTTTCCGTCTCTATGGCTTCCGCGACTTCTTCTGGGACCTCAGTAAGTTTTTCACCCGATGCCTCCTCCGAGGTCTCTTTCCTTGGCTTTTCCTTGTGCACATGCACGGGTATGTTGCCAAATCGGTAGTTGATATGGCAACTCCGACGTTTAATTGCCTCCAGGGATCGGTCATCTACTCCGATCGTGAGGAGTTTACCCTTGGCCTTGAAAAGGGTGTTAGTTACTATGACATTACTCGGAGATTATGCAAGATAAATAATGGATAATTCAAATACTAAAAAACAATATATTTTACTTCAATAAAAGCTTGACAAGCCCGATCTTAGAACTTATGGTAGAGGACTAGAGCTAGAATTAGAACTAACTTAATTTCTAGTTACATGGCCCTTTTATTACTTTCAATTGTTTATTGTTTATGTTGTTATTATTATGAATGTTGCACTGCAGATTGTCCTTTGGTCTTGGGAATGTTTACTTTCCCATGGACCGAAGATGTTCTTGATGCACCTGACAAAACAACGTCTGGTGCAATTACTAAGAATTATCAACAAGCAATAGATAGTTAATGTGGGAATGTTTTGAATAAGTGGGTCTCACTATGGATTGTTGAAAGTAGAAACATTAGGATAGGGAACCTGATACGTAACCTCCCTTTCCTTTAATTCAAAATTCTCCTGAATTTTTCTCGATTTTGAAATTTCATCATTTATGGTGTTTATAGTTACTTTAAGGTTTCTATTTTTTTTGAAAAGTAAAAATATAGTGAAAATTGTTGTAAAGTACTAAAATGAAAATTATTGTTGAACCAGCAGTATAATTTACATTTTTATGGAATTGTAATGCTTTGATTTTTTCTAAATTCGCTATGTTTTGAATTGAAATATCTTTAAAGTTTAGCTTTTTAGTGAAATCTCTCCATAAATTTTAGATTTTTTGTTCCAAATGTTTGGTTTAGAATTTTTATGGTGCAATTATTAATGGTTATTAAGTAATTGCCATTTTGATTAATTTCTCTGTCATCACATTCATTTACAATTTTTTGATTTTTGACATTTTTACAAATAAGTGTTGTATCGTCTATTATTTTGACTTCGGTTACATCATTTTCTCGGATGTGACAATTTCTCTCCTCTATACAGTTTCTTAATACTTTCAGATCCTTTTTATAGAATGAATTGTTAGTATAATGGTATTTAGTTTTATTTATTTCAACAAAGTATTGGTCGTCAATGATAATTTCTAGGTTCTCTGCGGTAGGTATTGCAGTAATTAATTTATAATCAATCAATGGCAATAATGGCTAGAATCAGGGTATCCTTGTCGTATTTTAGAAGTCCTACTATTTGAGTCCGTAAAAATCTAGTCGAGTCTCTTTCAGTTCCGTTGCCGTCAACATACTAGGATGTATTAAACCATGTTTTATCAGCGCTGTTATCAATTATTTGATTTAACTTGTCCTCCAAGTTTTTTAATTTAAAGATTTGATTTAATTTTGTTTGTTGTAAAATAATTCCCCTTTCGTTTTCACTCATTTGCTCAAATACTCTATTTATCTGATTTCTATCTGCTTCTATGGTATTTTTAGGGTTTGTTATGGATTCGTTGAAGTGAGAATTTATTTTAATTTGACTATTTAAGTTTTTGATCATATTTACGTTATTTTGGTTAATTATTTCCATGTGATTGGTTATTTCAATTCTGTCGGTGTTGTCTAATGTTCCAAACAGCCAATTTTGTGATGTTCCAACGATATTGAATAGTCCTCGCTTCTGTCGTTCCTGTCTGGGTTCTATTGCTGCAATTTTTGTGAAGATATTTTCTATGGTTTGGCTTCATACCTTCGGATGTTAGGACATGGCCCAAAAATTCTGTATTTTTCTTCAAAAAGGAACATTTATCAACCTGTATTTTTAGATTTTGTTCAGAAAGTTTTTTGAAAATTAAGGTAAGGGAGTGACTATGCTCCTGAAGGCTAGTTGAGAAGACGAGTATGTCATCTAGATAGAGGACACATATTTTATTGATATAATCACGGAGAATATTATTCATCAGCCTTTGGAAAGTGGCTGGTGCATTCTTTAAACCAAAAGGCATCCTGAGGTATTCGTATAGACCGCAGGGCGTAACAAAAGCTATTTTGGGTATATCATTTGGATTCATTTTGATTTGATGATATCCCTTAGCCAAATCAATTGAAGTAAAGCACTGGGCTCTTCCCAGCTTACCCAGGATACTGTCAATGTTCGGTAGGGGATATTTATCGTCTACTGTTATCTCGTTGAGCTTCCTGTAGTCAACGCATAGGCGAAATTTTTGACGTCCCGAATTGTCGAGTTTCTTTGCTACAACGACAATTGGGGAGGCATATCTATTATTAGATTTCCTTATTATACCCTGTCGCTCCATTTCCTCTACTTGTCTCCGTACTTCTCTTCGTGCTTTGGGGGTAATCGATATAGTCTCGCGTTAATGGGTTCGTCTGTAGTTGTTCTTATCTCGTGTATGATCATATCTGTATTGGTTAGTTGATCACCATCTATATACATTAAATTGTTAAATTTCCTTAACAGAGTTTCAATTTCCACCAATCCATTGTTCCTGAATCTGAGTTGAGTTGAAAACAATCAAGAGTTGTTTTGTTCTCAGTGGAGTACATTGGTATTTTAGTTAAGTTATTAAGGACAATGCGTTGTTTGCTGAAATCGATGGTTTTTACAATTTTAACTAATATGTCCACGCCAATTAGTAAATCGTATGGTTTATCGGTTAACCCGCGTTTGTACCATTTGATAGCACCGTGAGAATCATCCCCGAATTCTCGTGGTATACTTGTAATAATTCTTTCTACTACTTCTGCTGATATTTTATTAATTGTTTGGAGTTTCATTTTGGTTTTTTTCCCAAACTTTAAATTTAATACAGTCCACCGTATTAGAGTTAATGATACTCATTGTTGACCCTGTATCTATTAATCCTTTATATTTAACATCGTCAATTGTGAGGTCAACAAGGATTTTTTTTCCGAGGCTTAGTTTAGAAAAAACGCTGGTTCAATATTATGAACCTCTTCGTTTCTAACTTCTTCCGTGTGATTTTCGTGTGTGATTTGATCAACATCCATTGTATCAGGTTGCTGATCAGGATTTCTGGTTTGGCCAGAAGAATTGAACGATGGTCGTGAATTAGACCATTGGTTTCGAGAAAAGTTATTATTTCGGGAACTATTTTGGTGTTGTCGTTGAACACCCGAATTCCGATTATAGTAATTATTATTATTGTATTTATTATATGAGTTTTCACCATAAGACATTTGTTGATCACGGTTAGAACTGTGACTATGAGATTGAGAAGTATTATGAGAATCATGCGACTTATTAGGATCACTATTAGAATTTCGAGCATTGTTAGAGTTTGAGGATTTTTTATGGTTTTGTCTGTCTTGTTGTGTATGTCGTTTGTCTGGTACCCAAAATTCTCTCTCCATATTATTTTGATCAAAACCAACATAGGAGTTTAAAATTCCTTTAAAACATGTCCTTTGTTTCGCGTGACAAATTTCCTGATACAACTTCTTTTATTTTATTCACAAGTATAATATAAAAGGTACATTTTGTATTTATAATATCGTTTTCGTATATGGCAAAACAATTAATTTCTTGAATGAGTTTTCCTATCTTAAAACTTAAATCTGCAATTGAACTTACTTTTAGAATGCTAATTCTCCTTGAAATTTCCTTGTGGCTGCAAGATGATCGAAAATGTTGTTTTAACAGGCTTTTTGCTGCTTCCCAGGTCCTTGGGTCGTTGTGAAGAAGAAGTTCCTTTGCTTTTCCGGTGATTTTGATATTATAAATATGAGTCCATAATTCGCTGCGATATTCTGGATTCGTAGAGTTTAGATGATTATCGACGACGTTGATAAATTGTGTTAACCCTCTCCTTATGTCCTTGGCGGCTTGGCTGGCCCGACTCAGTTGAGGTTGTTGTTGTCCCTGTAGGTTTGCCAAGTCCTGTAGGGCTATAACTAATTGTGGCATCAATGCTGCTTCCGTTTCAATGTTGCTAATGACGTTTCCCCAATAAAATGGAATTCTATCCTTACGAGGAAGTTTGGAGGTGTAATGTAAGAATGCATAGCTAGAAGGGTGCAAAATATTTTGTTGCATAAGTCGCTTCGAAGGCTTTCCGCAACTTTAGGAGGGCAGTCAAGGAGAAAGGGGTAACTATAATAAGCATGATCACTATAGGCATACATGCAATCAAAATGAATAGGTTGCTCCCGAGAAGGTGGGTAGATGCATCGGCAATTAATACAAAACATTGGAGTTCAATGAAAATGAAATAACCTAATCATAAGCAAGTCCCTGAAAAGCCCATAGACGCACAAATTCATCCTCAATATTAGGGGATTGGACCCGGGAAAAAGATCACATCTAACAATTCCTTACTAGAGTCGAAGACTTTTATAGAGAGTAAGGAGAGGATATGCTGACTTTCCGAACTCGACCCTCGAAAACACACAGCGAGGAAAAATTTGTAACTATCATCAAGGCAACATATGACTTCACCAAATGTCCTGATATCACAACCTGATTAAAACTCAGAGAAATTTAAAATCGTAAAGGTTGGATCCCTTAATATTTCTTTTTGTAATTATTTATGTTGTTCGTTTTGTCTTGGTCGAAAAATTGAAAGAAGATCAATGGCCAATGGCCAATACCTGGACTCCGCTGATAACATACTTCCTCCTCTCTCTTTGAATAATGGACCTTGGTCAAAAAACTCTGTATCTCAAAAGAAGTGTTGAAAGAATCTGATAGAAAAATATTAAAGCTGTAACCATAATAGGCATATTCGGCTTAAGTAAGCTTAAACCGGAACTATAACAGGCCCAAGCAGCGACATGTATGAAATCCCTCTTTAAGAATTGAATACAACTACTTATAATGGACGTTGTTTCGTAGATGTTCCCCTTCGTGATTGTGAATATTCGGTAGCAAAATGTCAAGTAAATATCATTTGAGATTTATTTTCTCAAGGACGTGTATAAAAGGTAAGATGTCAGAAATGTTAACTATAAATTATTAGACCAGTAGAGAGTGTGTTTGAACAGATATCTAATTTATGTTTGATAAAATTTTGATATTTCCATATGTCCATTGTAGTTCCAGTTTTAAGGTCCTCGGGACCCCACCCGAGAGCCCAAGTGTTGAAGTGACCGACAATCATCTTTGGACTTCGTGACATTCCGTCCGTCCTTTCCTTCGCACAATAGGCATTTTGGGTCTCTATTGCACTCTTTGACATTATGTCCTTTCTCTCCACACGTTCTGTATTTTGGATCGGTGAATGTCGCTGGTGCATGCGTTCGCGACGCTTCCAAACATGAGGCACTTGGAGCACGACTTTAACGAAATCTGCTTTCGCAGGCAGCAGACAACCCATCCACTTCGAACCTTTGAATCTCCACGTACGACAAATTACCTTACGGTGAAAAAGAATTGCCTCTAGACAAATATGCGCTCTTGCTTTTTTCTTCGCCTTTTTATTAACGACTTTCCTCTATCCACCATTTTCATTTCCCTTGGGCTCCCTTCCATTACTGACGCTCGCATTATAGGTTTTTTACCTTCGCTGTTTTTAGTGTATTTTTCCTCTTAGGCGCCTGCTGCTTCCCTAAAAGCCATCTTTCTCCCGGACTCTTTTCTTTATTGGCAGATCGGTTCGGTGTCATTTGGGTAGCCTGTGACACTGTTGGAATGGTAGGTTTTGGCTTTCTTTGGGACCTCTTTCCTCCTTCTGCGACCTTTATGCTCTCCCCATGATTTTAATAGCTTGGTGCACGTTGTGCTTGTTCATAATAAACTCGGACAGCTTAACTATTTTTGCCCCATGCTGTTTGAAAGGTAGTTCCTCCAGGTTAGAGCCCTGCTCCTTATGAGCCTTCGCTGAATTACTCCTTCTAAACGCACCTTCACCTATTACTCTTTTGTTTTGTCTTTCGCCGCCTTTGGCTTCGGCGGAGACAGAAGAATTGAGAAGCTTTTTCTGAATGGGTCAATTTCTTGGTCTCGAAGTAAATCCTGTTGTAGTCCCTGTTGGACAAATGGGGTGGGTGTCAAAATCGCCCTTGTTGGGCAGCGAACTTCTTTCAACCCGTCATTTTTGCCTTCGCTTTCGGTGTTCTTTTGCAAGTTCTTGCTTCACTTGAGCACCTCCTTCTCCAATTCAGTTATCAACAGTTTTAACTATTGTCGTAGAAGTTTGCTTTCAGAGAATCTAGCACCACTTGGACACGTTGGCACGTTGGGCATTTGGGACAAGGAATGAAGAGTTGAAATTTACGCCATTTAACTCCATAAATTCATTGTGATTTTTATGGTATTGGTAGGGTTGTGGTTATAGGAATTCTCTTCTTAGTGGTTTAAGGGTAATAGTTGTGTCGCCAGTGGGGCTTTGTGACAGTAGTACCATTTTTTGCTTGACTTCAGAAAGTTCTCGTTTTACTATTTCCGGCACCTGCAATAATTATTTGCGTGTTCGGTTTAACCACTGTGCAACAATGCGATACCTGGGCCTTAAACATTCCCCACGTGCATGGCTCTTAGTGGCCATCTGTGCACTATTACACCTCTGTGCGCTATTGAGCAATGTTGGACAATCTGCTGCTGTTTTTGAAAATCATGAAAAAAAGGCCAATGAAAAGCTCTGATTGGAAGTGTGGGATTCTCCCTCTTAACTTTGATTCCAACCGTTTGGTGGTCTCGTTAATATCACAGTTTGTTTCCACCAGGGTTCAGACTCTACCTGAAACTGTTTATTCTTCTGCTTGAGTTCTATGATTCCAGGAGGACGAAAGAGCCTTCGCCCGCCCATCTCCTTGGATGGCAAAGTCAACTCCTTCAATTTAGTATTTTCAATAAATTTACACGAAAAAGATAACTTTGAGCGACTGTAACTTTAATAGTGTTTTTTAATAGTACGATTTTGATCAAAATTGGGGATGCATGCTTATTGTTTTTATAACTCTAGGTTAAATTTAAGAATTGTTTCTAGTCAATTTCCCCAAAATCACAGTAACTTTCTTCTTCTTTTTTTCCTTCAGGCTTTATCCCGTTCACAAGATGTGGATTTGGAGAGGATTTTCAGGCCTGGCAGCTTAATAATTTTTTCAGATTTCTCGTTTGAGTAGTTTCGAAGAATGGGTTTGTTAAAAAATCATTACTTTCAACTCCCCTCACTCCCCGCATTTCCAATTAAAATCAAAAATGACGTTTTCGTCATGGAAAACGACGAAATGATGATCACCCGTGTTCTGGAAGGCCAAACGAGTTTGAAAGTGACGAAGTGTTAGCGGCATTGGGGGAAGAGAACAAATTAAATGTTGCTGAGCTATCAGAGAGTGTCGACAAACACCGAATCACCATAGAAGGACGAATCTGATCCCTAGATTATATTGTGAAATTTAATTCTTGGGTTCCCTATGAGTTATCACTGAGGAACAAGGATGGTCTCCTTAACAATTGCGTTTCATATTTGAATAGACAAATATTGTAAGGTTTCCTTGCCTTTTGGGTCCCTAGGAGTGAGAGTCTGCTAATCACAAAAATGTTAAACACCACAGAACTGTTTACAAGAAGAACGAAATACCCAGGAGCAGGATTTCACCCCCGTAAGGTCTTATCATTGGTTTGGTAGAATACCCAAAGGACTAGTCACTGAGAGGTCTTACCAGGCAAAACAAACCC
This sequence comes from Hermetia illucens, assembly GCF_905115235.1. NCBI lineage: Eukaryota > Metazoa > Arthropoda > Insecta > Diptera > Stratiomyidae > Hermetia > Hermetia illucens. Next base: position 221,674,763 of record NC_051849.1, on the reverse strand, counting down.
TAACAGTGGAAGTTTACAGGGCTCAGCTGGAGCGTCATATTTCCGCATGACAACGCTAGACTTCATGCAGTCGAACTTACTTAGAGATAAATTGCGAAGTTAGGTTGCCAGCAGTTGGGCCAACCCTCGTGCTCTCCTGATTTTGCTCCACTTAATTGCGGCTTCTACTCCTGGGACAGTTATTTACAAAGCAATGGGATTTTCAATTAAAACGCTCTAAAACCAGAAACATGACTTTTTAAAGTTTTGCCCTCTTTCGGTGTGATAGATCTTCTCTTGAAATTTTAAATCATTTTCGGTTATTACTTGGCGTCTTAAACGTCTCAACGAAGACTCCGATTAATCGAAGCAATTTTGCAATAAAAAAGAAAGTCATATTACGACATTCACTATTTCTTTGCACACAAATATAAAAAAAAAAATTTTTTGCGGGAACGAATTGCCACATTTGGACTATATATTCTAGGCAACTTGCTTCAGTGCAAAATGTTATTAAGACTTCAGAAATAACCAATATCTGTATCACTATTATTGCAGCAACTTTGACTGTTCAAAAACATTCTAATTGTAAGTAGGTTTATTATAAATCACAATAATTCATTACGGTCTCAACTAAATAACTTCATTCGCGACTTTTGTACGGTCATTTCTCCTAGTAGCTTGGTGAAATAGTATGTAATAGTCTGCGGTGGCGGTGGCAATCGAAGTCAGAGCCCGTTAGGCATCGAACAAAGAGCATCTTGGGCTCGGACAGTAGGTCCATCTCCACGTTCGGCCTCCTCAATTACACGTAATGAATGGCCACGATAAAATGAAGTCATTTTCCGCAGAACGCAAAATCCGGCATCCAGGTTTTCATGTACTTAACTAATCTTTAGCGCATACATTTACGCGAATCGCCGCGAAAAGGATTAATGTTCATTGAATGTATGTTGAATGTTGCTATGTTTTTGAGGAACTTTGGCTCGTGACCGTCAAAGAGTTACCATCAACGGGCTTTTATCACTAGGTTCAAACTTTGTAATGATATAAACACATTTCCATAATATTTTATAACTATGTGTTATATGAAATGGCATCAACGATGCTATTCAGCACTGCGACGTATCCTTTTGTATGGACCTGTTTGTTCTGAAGATCAAAAGCAGTAATATATCATGAACAGATCAAAGCAGAAATCTTGGCCTTCACACGTATTTCTTATCATTTATGATCAGGTTTTTTTTTTTATGGATGGAGGTGGAAATCTTAGAAAGACGCTGCTGCGCCAGGTTGCAGCAGTGTGTGGGATTCGCACCCACTAAAATCACCCCCACTCTTCCGCCCCTCCCCGCGGGACGACCGTGAAGTATTACTTCGCGGGGGAGGCTCTGGTTCGCTATACCAGCTCGTCTATGTCACGTCTCCGTCGCGCCGCCTTCGGAGCTCGACCCAACTCCAGAAGTTTTGTCTGCACCACGGCTACTGCCTCATTTACCGCCATCCAGTTTTCCTCCGACTTCAGCATCTCTTCCACCAGGTCGGAGGGCTCGATATCCGCCCCTAAGATGCTGTTCAACCTCCTTTTCTGCTGCAGATATCTGGGACAATGGAACATAACGTGCTCCGTGCACCGCATTCAGGACAGTTGGGAGACTCGTCCAACTCGAAGCGATGCAAGTACTTCCTATAGCCACCGTGTCCCGTAAGGAACTGTGTCAGGTGGTAATTCAATTCTCCGTGCTTTCGGTTGACCCATTTCTCGATACACGGGATCAATGTATGGATCCACCTGCCCTTGTCGGAGTTATCCCATCGTTGTTGCCACTTGCCACACAACTCTCTCCTGATGGTTTTTCGGAAATCTGCATTCACTTCGGCTGGATTTGCCTTCCGTTTTTCGTAGAGCCAGTGCGCCTCGCCCGCAAGAAGATCTATAGGGATCATTCCTGCGATGACACACACTGCCTCCGTCGACGCCGTCCTAAATGCGCTGCACACCCTTAGCGCAATTGGCCGGTATGCCGAATTTATCTTCCCCTGGTTGACAGCGTGGTTGAACGCTCCCCCCCAGACAGGGGCCGCATATAGCAGGATCGACCTCACCATTCCCACGATGAGTAGCCTGCGACTATACTTCGGCCCTCCCACGTTAGGCATCATCCTTGCAAGGGATGAGCTGGCATTTGCTGCCTTCTCTCGCGCATAGTCCAAGTGTCCCTTGAAACTCAGCTTGGCATCGATCATCACCCCCAGGTATTTGACAACCGATTTTTGAGACGACCTCACGATTACCAATTTGGATAGTAACCGTGTTGTTCTTCCTACGGTTGGTAGGTTTCGTTCGCCAGGTCCAGCTTGGCCATTCGTAACCATGACTTGATGGTATGAATGGCTTCATTTGCATAAAGCTCCACGTCCTCGGGATGTTTTGCAATTGCAACTACCGCCAGGTCGTCCGCAAAACCAATCAGCGTTGTCTCCTCCGGCACGCGAAGGCCAAGCATTGCGTCGTACATTATATTCCACAACAGCGGTCCCAATACAGAACCTTGAGGCACACCTGCTGTCACAATGTACTCCTTCGGCCCGTAGTCCGTCTCGTACCAGAGAAGTCTGTCCGAAAAGTAACTCTCGATGAGCCGAGCCAAGTAGCTAGGAACACCCAGTTTGGTCAAAGCGCCCTTAATCCAGCCCCAGTTGGCTGAGTTAAAAGCATTTCTGACGTCCAGGGTCACCAGAGCACAGCATTTGCCCATGGCCTTTACATTTCGAGCCAATTCCACGACCTTTGCTACTGCATCGACCGTAGAACGGGCTCGCCGAAACCCATATTGCCTACGTTTAAAACTACTTAAAGTAGGGAAGTTAAAAGGACCAAGCTGTTTTGCATTATAATTTCGGCAAAGCCTGGGAATCGGGGAATGAAAGTAGACTTCGAGCTATGCGAAGGGCACGTTGAAAATGTCTGCGCTACGTGTGTTGTAATACGCAGGACGTTAGGTGATCTCGTCGGCGGCGGAGCAGTCCATCAGACCCGAGGAAAGTTTAAAGAATGTGCATAGATCCAGATAGGGTCTCCGCTGTTGTATTAAGGGAAGGTTCAGAAAGCGGAGGCGGGAGGAGTGATCCACACGAGGGAAGCTTTTCTTAATGAAGAGGGAACGGGTGAATTTACGTTGCACATTTTCAAGGGCAAGACAATCACAGTTACGAGAGGGTGACCAGATCACGGCGCAATACTCGAGGGTGTTCCTCACAAGAGAATTGAAGAGAGCTAAGGAGGGTTGGATGGAGTCAAAATCAGAGGAGGAGCGAAGTATGAACCCTGACAATTTTGTTGCTCGATTGATGACATCGAGGCAATGGGTGTCGAAGCGGAGATTATTGTCGAAAGTGACTCCGAGGTCTTGAGTGGAATTTAAGCAGGATAAGGAGTGTCCGTTAAGAGAGTAGGAGAAAGAAGTGGGTGAGGATTTTAGGGAGTAGCACATAGAGTGACACTTTCTGACGTTTAGCGCTAAACCATTAGTCGAGCACCAACGAACCAGAGTGTCCAGGTCAGACTGAAGGAAAACACAGTCCATAGGAGACGATATAGCGGAAAACAGCTTAAGGTTGTCTGCCTAGAGCAAACAGGAACAAGTAAGGAGGGGAGAAAGGTCGTTAATAAAAAATAAAAATAACAAAGGACCCAGAATAGACCCCTGTGAGAAGGCAGAAGAGGGGAAGAAGGAGCGCTAAGTACAGCCGTTAAAAGAGACGCGGCAGGATCGGTTGGAAAGGTAAGAAGCAAGCCATAAAACAAGTGGTATGGGAACGTTTAGGGACGAGAGTTTGGATAGAAGTATCTTGTGATTTACAGTGTCGAAGGCTTTCGCGAAGTCAGTGTAAATGGTATGCACTGCTTGCCGTGAATTTAGACATTTGGCGACAAAGTTGGTAAAGTTAAGCAGGTTGGAGGCAGTGGACCTACGTTCAATGAAGCCGTGTTGCTCTTTCATTATGTGTTGGTCAAAGTGGGCGGACAATCAGTCGCTGATATATCTTTCCAGGATTTTGGAACAGGAGGAGAGGAGGGAAATGGGACGGTAATTCTCGACAAGTGAACGATCGCCATTTTTGTGAATGGGGATAATGAGAGCTTCTTTCCACAAGCTGGGAAAATGATTCTCTTCGAGGCTTTTGTTGAACAAAAAGAGGTTTGGAACACCATCGTAGTCAGGTCTGACATTGGCATCAAGTTTGTCAATGAGGTATTCGACAAGGATAGGGATAAGAAGGGGAATGGTAGGCGATACGGGGCAGGCTACATTCACTATCGACAGGGATTCAGAGGAAGGAGGGGGAACATAGACTGACGAAAAGTAGCGGCAGAGTAAATCACAAGATAGTTAGGGGGAGTTAGCTGAGAAGCCAGAGAATTTAATGGACGGAGGAGATAACTGGGGGCAGCGGGAGTTGCGAATGTGGGACCAGAAAGGTTTCAGGTTTCCGCGCTTTAGTGAATCTTCCACGCTGGGCAAATATTCGTTTCTGGACTTACGTATTAAGGAAGAACGAAGGGATTTGAAAAAAACTAAGTCAGCAACGTTTCTAGAAGACAGGAACTTCTTTCTCGCAGTCTGTTTTTGACGTAGTTTTTTGTGAATTTCAGTGGTGAACTAGACGGGGTAAGATCGTAAGCACTTAGGAGAAGAGGGAACGTAACAAGGAAGAAGATCAGATAAAATGGTATAGAAAGTGTTGAGTGCTTGGTCACACGTAAATGGGGAGGGGGGGACCCAGTTGATTGAAGCCAGGGCTGAGTTCAGACCTTCGAAGTTCGCCTTACGAAAGTTGAACTTGGTAGGCTTGCAAGCGACAGGAGAGTGGAGTCGGGATATCTGGACATCGAAGTCGAGAGCAGGATGATGAGCGTCAGGGGCAACGTAAGACGGAGCATGAAGGGATTGGGAAAGATAACGTACAGGAAGGTTAGAGAGGACAAGGTCAAGAGTATGATCTAAGTGGTTTATAGAAAAGTTAAACTGGAGGTCGCCACAGGTGTACATGAAAGTGGATAGAAGAAGGGAAGGATGGGTCGAGTTATTAGGGAGGGAGGGAAGGCCAGGAGTAATGGGCCAGGAGAGCATAGGAAGATTAAAATCGCCACAGAGGATGAAAGGAAATGAGGGAAACAAAACGATTAGGGCCGCTGATAATCTGTCGAAGAAATCCTCATACAGAGAAGGCGGGCTTAGGCAGGGAAAGTATACACACGATATGATAAAGGGACATACGTTTGGCGGAAGGACACGTATGGTAACAGAATCGTAGGAGGAGGAGGAAAAAATGATTTCGGCACGGAGAGGGGACTTAACAGCTATTAGGGCACCTCCGCCAGTTGTCTTGCCAAGCGCAGCGCAGTTTCTGTCACAATGAAAGATAGAGTAACCTTCGAGGAGCTCAGAATCTAAAATCCTGTCATCCAGCCAGGTTTCAGAAATGCAGATGACATGATGTTGGAATGCTAAGGCAGACAGTTTGAAATCCGACACTTGGTCCTTAGACCCCTTACATTTTGATAAAATAGCGTATAGTAATTGGAATCATTCAAGTTCGGGCCGGAAATTTTCACGAAGCTTAGACCTCTGATAAGGCTTAACGAAGACCCCCTGTGACCAAAAGGAAGATTGGACGATCGAATCGAAGTTATGGGGATATGTCACTTTGAAGGAAGCTATCACTCGGTCACGAGAGCCATCCTTCGTCAGCTTCACACAGGAAAGAGGTGAGAAAGTTGAGTTGGTTTTGCTTCTGATATAGGCCAGAATTTCGTCGGGCTTGGTGGAGTACGCTAACCTTTACACGAACAGCTGTTTCGGTGGCGAGGCGACGTTCAATTGGGGCCGCTCGGACGACATGAGGTTGGAAAGGCCTGCGGTTCAGCGGTGGTGGGCGTCGATGATACACAGGAGGAAACGTGCGGTGGTGATAATGCAGCGACTGTAGGATAAACGCCAATATTACCCTCATTCGACTCAGGTACTCATCCACAGCTGAGTCAACCAGCATGCAACATCTAATCATGATGGAAATTCCTCTCCCGTCACTAAACCATCCAGACAGAGTACAACAGCCCACCGAAGATTAGATGAAGACAGCTTCGCGAAAAACTGGATGAAATGGTTTCAGTCACGTGGTTACCAACCGTCCGATAATTTTCCTAGTGTCTTATAACAAACTTGATCTCAAGCTACTCCTCCTCCAAATGGAATAATCGCTTCATGCAATGAGTACATGTGAAGAAAAAAGAGTTTTCGACGGCTGACCTCAATGATGCAAATGAGCCAGGCCTAAGCGGTTTGGTGACCTAGCACCGGTGCTTGCGAGGAAACTGAAGTGAATTATGAAACTACTTCACATATCACCGCAACCTGGATGAAGTGTTGCTTCACAGCTGCAGCGAGTCTTTATGAATCCGAATGGTAACCAGCGAACGTCACCTTCAGGTTGTGGGAACGAGGATGCTATATTAGTTGTAAAACTCGTAGTTGCTTGCATGTGCATGCGGAATGAGAGCATTCTTGATCGATGTAGCATCACCGAGAAACTACAAGAGCCGAAACAGCTAGACATGCTAGACAATGATTTGAAAACTTCCCAATTCCACCTAGACCAAGTTTACCACTGAGAGAAGTGGCGAACCTCATCCAGAAGAGACGACTCCACTACCCAGCGGAACATAAGTCGGGTCGAGTCCTGAGTTTTGTTAATCTACTAACCGTGCATATCGTACTGTACAGAAACCCGTGTTAGGGTCTTGGTGCAATCAAATGAATCCTTCCTTGTTGGTGGTTGGCTCAACTCAGTGGAAGAGCTGTCTTATAGTATCAAAGAGAAGACTCGGGACGTATTCCCAAAAGGTATAATTCTGATTCAAACGCATCTGCCACACTGACTCATACCCGTAGAAAAGAGCAAACTAGTGAATGTATTTACGAACTTGGCATAAATATTCTCGATGCTATAAACATGTAAGTAACCACTTCTGGTCTAAAAGGTGAAACTGTGTGGGATGCGAGAAATTGAACAAGTGCTTCGAATAAATGCAGACGAGTAGTGACTATAGGTTATAACTATAACTCAGACGCAACTAGCCAGTCACTTCGAGGCTGATTGTTACTTTTCATGGCAATAACTAATGTTTATCTAAAATTTGCTATTTTTAGTGAGATACCTGTACCATTACGACGGCACTGCAATTACCTTAAAGTGAGTATTTTGAGCACTTAGGTGCAATCAGCAGTAGACTATATTAGGCCTCGTGAATTGTGTATATTAAGGTGAAATGGAGCAATTGTGTGGTTCGCCCCATTTTGCAAACCGGGCAAGTAATATTTTACAGCTAATGTGGAATTCATACACATGTAATAATTTTTTCATTTCAGGTGAGTTTACAGTATTTCTCCAGCAGTAACCCCCATATAGGTAAGAATCTTGGAATATACTCACACATACAATTCTTAACCTATCTTTAATCATAAATGTGGAAAAAAGCCGAGTGACCTTAAACTCACTTTATTCATTTATTTATTTGGCTATTCATTAACGAATTTAATTAAAGAAAAAAATATACAAACCGAGTCCAGTTAGATATTAAAGATATTAGAAAAAGGACCAAGCTATAGTGCAAGTGTCACCGACATAGCTTCGGCATTAGGATTGGCAATAGAATTTGCATTCCACGAAAAATATTTGTGTTGTCCATCATATCGGCAAAAAATTTAAGCCAGATAATCTAGAATCACGATTGATATCATAAAAGCATTGGCTGCCGGAGTGGAGCCTATAGTTGATGGGTACACCGAAATCTTGGATGAAGCTTAGGTATGATAAAAGGTGTCCGGCGAGAGAGTAAGAAAATAGATTGGAAGTGGATCAAAATGCATAACACATTGAATGGAAATTGTTTACACTTAGTACCAACTAATTAACAGAACACAAGTGAAGTAGAATGCCTAAGTTGAACTGAAGATAGACAGCTTTTTAGGGTAGTTGCAAAAGAAATTAGCAGAAAGTCGTCAGCCTAAGGCAAGTGAGATGGTTTAGTGTGAATTCCTGCTGTTTAGGCCTTACCCCAGGATCTTCTTACGACACGGATAAATTTTATGACCATAATCGGAGCCCGGCTATGTTATGCTATAACGATACTAGTCTATACTGAGTCTATGATAAAGTTGTGAACTCTTTATTATGCGGTGCGGACCAGTGTACGGCTGTTCTTGGCTTCTTAACGGCATGTATGGGGCAAAAGACCAGTTTCAAGTGACGAGGTGCTTCCTTCAAAGTGGAACACATCCGAGCAGTACTTCAGGTAGCGCCTGGAGCCAAAATGTCCCCGGACAGCATCTAAATGCGCCTTTACGTATACAATGCATGGGCTCAGTCGTTCCCTCGGTGGTGAGACGGCATTGTGTTTGCCCCTTTGAGTTGAGCAACCTGAGCGTGGAGCCCCTACTCAAATTCGGTCGAAAATTAAAATCCAGTGGTCGAAGAGTGCTCGGGTGACGGTGGGAGAGTTGGTGTCTCGCAATGGTACTGCCTGGGGTTAATGCGTATATTTTCGATTTCGTCCTAAAGTGACAGCTTGAGTAGATCGACAAGGAAGTGATCGAAGCGATCATGTGGTGAACGCTGGATGGCCGCAAAGTTCCATCTGGTGGAGTTTAAATCGCAGACAGTGAGGTAGTTGAACGTCCTCAGCTTGATCCTCACTGATACTTCGAGACGTGGTAGCAATGGTCTGACTGTTCCAGATGATAGAGATGCTTGGTGTATATTTCACGTGGAACTGGCTAATGAAATTTAATAACTTGCTCTCAAACACCGTGGCCTTTTCCGAAAGTTGCGTCAAGGCATATACCAATGGCCGATAATAAGCTTGAATTACGAAGTGAACACTCTCCAGAGTGCATTGAACAAGAAACCTTGTAACTGCAAAAACTGCTAAAAATTCACAGTCGTAGATTAAGTACCGTCGTTCAGACTCCGATAGCTTCTTGGAAACAACCCAACGGAACCCACATCTCATCAGGTCATTGTTAGTCCAGTGTTGCGCCAATGGCGATGTTGGAAAAATTATTGCCATTATAGCGGTCTGGACGTCGGCAATGACGAAATATCATTGAAGAGGTCAGCGTAGTCCTTGGTCCACCATAGTGGTGCCGAAGGTGGTAATGAAGCTGGACAGAGAATAGTCCTCCCCAGGCTTTAGAATGAAAGCTAATTTTCTGTGTGAACTACAAGAATCACCACTACACTCCCAAGTATATGCGGATGATGTGATTTTGATGTTGATCAAAACGCCAAAATGCTGCGCAGAAATAAACAACTGAGATAGACTTGAGGAATGTTTGGCCGGAAATACTGAGGGCACTGAAGACAGGGGTATATTTCTCGGACAAGTAGGTAAGTTTTTTTCAATATGCAAGGGTCTTCAAGGCTGATGTGATCCTAAGAGCGACCACCTTGGCAATTGATAAGCGTTTAAAAAAAACAGACACATCACAAAAATAATCAACCTGCCTTAAGGGCGTTGAATCGTCCCAGGAGATCGTCCTAGAATATAGAACTGGTTTGAACCCTTTATCTAAATTTCATACGGTGGAACTAGTTTGGATACCTGGTCACTGTGACATAGCGGAGAATGAAATCTCAGATATCCTAATAAAAGACAAGTAACAGAGACTAAATACAGGTAGACAATCCACAGACCACTTTTTATGTAGTTGGCATCAGCTTTTGGGTGCTGAAGAGCATCATATCCGCTAAGAGAAAGCCTGCGATACATAAACAAATTCGGAATATTCGGTTTAGTGGGGGCGTGGAATACAGCGGAATACTAGGGTCTAGTGCTCAGAGGCTAAGCCTATCCCTCAACCTATACCCGCGCACATCGCTTTGTAGACACAATCTTTTGGTATAAATCTGTTAAAAAACTACATACATCTACAGATGTTAAACAAACCTTCCCGAACAACTGAACCCAAAAATTGAAACTATCACATGAAGACAAGCTAGATGGTGCGGATTTCTTAAACTTATCCAACAGATACTCTCCGGTTTGAAAATATAGTGCTTAAATACAAATTGTAATATCACACGCGCCGGGGACCTCAAGAAATGTTCGATATGGATTACAGATGTGTATCTCAAGATAACGGTATCAGCGATGCTTCGATTGGCTATAAAACATGTCCACAACGATTGCTTCGCATCCAAAAGCCATTTATAAGAGAACGAACAGTATTCAATACGATCCACACCCCTTCTCAGTTCGCATTTGTAAATTTTTGAAAGGTGTAATTATCCGGGCAGTACAGGACCGACCCCAATGAAAATTTCAATATACCATGATAGAGGTCTTAAAATAAACAAACAACACCCGTGGAAAGCTTGGAGGGATGTACGTTTGTATGTGCACCTGTTAAGCATATGAACAATGTGCGCCAGCATAAATGTAAACATATAAAAATATTAGGGAGGATAATTAATTTTAGATTATTTCCAAGGAGTTTCCTGGAAGAAGCAGAGGATTAGGAGATAGTTTTTGGGCAATTCATACAATAAAGTGGAAGTAAAGCTCTTGTTCTCTCCGGGACACTAAACTATTATAATAATAAGTTACCCACATTTATTAATAAAATAATCGATTGGTGAGTTTGATTTAAATGAAGCTTAATTTCTCGATTTGCTATCATTAAGAAATGCCCGATTCAATTCATTCATGTCAATTCAAGAAAAAGCTGCAATAAAATTCTCCACCGAATATGGAATATAGCCCAACATTTCAGCGGCATACACTGTCCCGTCTCAGATACAGATTCGTTTATCTCCAATGACATGATAACACCTTAGGGTCAAACAGACAGGGTACAATTACTCTTTCCATTTCATCGTTACTCGAGATTAATTCAATTTAAGTGATAAATTCTTGTGAAAATGGGAATCTGCAATGAAAAGCAATCTGATCCAAATTTGTTTCACACGCCTGCATATTGAGGAGACAGATACAAATAATATCCACTTTGCCATTTCAACACTTGTTCCAATTATTTTTGAAAATGACCAAAGTCCGAATTCCGATTATAATCGTGTTATTAAGTTTTAAATGTTTTCGCCGCTTCCTTGGGATGTATTAATTGGGTTATCACAATTTGCCTTTCGAAAATACTTTATATGCTGGACTTGTAATTTTAATTAGGGAAACGATGATATTGAATTAATAATGACATTTCTAAGATAATTTTTAAGGGTTTGTCTAAAACAAACCCCTATTAAAAACGGTTTATGGTCTGTCTGACTGTCTGTCACGCCTTTATATCACAGAAACAGTTACGCCTGTTGATACGAACTTTTGTAGAAAGGTGGGACCTGTGAATCCCATTGCATGTTGGAAGTAATATAGTTCCGCGTTGAGTTTAAGAGGGATCCCCATACATACAAAAGGGCGGGGTAAACTTTTTTTCCATCAGGTATAGTCGTGTGGAGTATCAAATGAAAGGTCTTGACTAGTCCTTTACGGAGCCGATATTAGTTTTGACATTGGTTCCAAAGGGCAGTAGTGCGAGGGTCCGAAATGGGTCAGTTATAAATTAAGAAAAGAACTAGGTATTGTTCCTTATACAGTGAATTTTCTTTATTTTCCTTCCGCATACAATTATTTCAGAGACCACCTGCTTCCTTCATCAGTGCTAGTACCTAATTAATTAATCTGTGTTAAACTATCCCTATTTATAGGGCACCGTTTAACTCTACTGATTACTCTATAATGGTTTATTTTTTATTTTTATTTTTGCCCCCCCCCCCCCCCCCCGCTTGGAAAGCCTAGTACCATTATGCGTTGAAATTACACTTTATATAACCGCGTTGAAGGAGATGATCCTTGGTTGGTTCCCGAAATTTGATCAATCCTTCGCTGGAATGATGATCTCCGATTTCGGAATTTCCTGTTTTTATAAATGTCAACATTTCTATTTTTCTATCTATTTATTTTCATATCTTTCCTTACATACCTCTGTGCAGGAACTTCGAAGGTTGTGAAAAGTCTTTGATTAAGAGCTCCGATGGCTTTCTTCTGTTAATCCGCTGCAGATGCATTGATCGGCAGTGGACTATAGAAATTCACACGAATGTTCTAATTTGAATCCATATTGTTCTTTCGACAGGTTGTTCACTGTAGTTAATGTTTGGAAAGAAGTTAGCAAACTAATGGACCTTGATTTGGTTTTGTTACTAAAAGTTCTTATGTACATTCAAAAGCAAAAGATAGCATTATGGGTTTGATCATTGCATCGATTATGTAGTTCCTAATTTTGTTACTTGGGGGTAGTTTAAGGGCTTGTAAGACCCATTTAGATTTTCTCATGATTGACTGAAATATCCTAGTTGTGAATCCATTTCGATAAATTGTTCTCGTTTTTGTTGAACGAATATAAAATACTTAAATTTGAACTGCAGTTTGTCTCACCTTCACAGTTGGTAAACCATATTGATGATGTAAAAGTATAATATTTCCATGTTTTTTGGGCTGAAATAATCTATTTTTTTTATGGTCTCAAATACACAAAATTTATCGAAATATTGTATGTTGTAGGGGGTTGATGAATGAAACTGCTTTTAATATCGGTAGTGCTTATTGGTCAGCTTTTCTGTTGAAATCTGTTTGCAGTATCTGCGCTATCTATCGATCGAGGCTCAATTTTCGGTAAGCAATGTATGGTTCTTATCGTTACCAACAGAAATGTTTGATATATGCGCTGGTATCCGCTTTTAACAAGTTAAAATGCATATATGTCTCTCATCGTCGTGACTAACCAATTTATCGTGGTTCCTATTCTTATAAATTTACCAATTAACTAGTATTTTACTGCCGAAAAATTTATGAAAGAGGCGTTTCTTCTCATTGACCTTCATTTGAACGTCGTTATTCCAAAGCCAAGTATCTCGGTTGATAAATTGTCTACTCGAATTGGAGACTTCGAGAATTGTGTACATTTGCGATTTGCTCTATAAAACGTAAGAAAATGATACAACCGTTTAAAAAACCATGTATTGAGAAATGCAAGGTCGTGAGTAGCAAGTAGCATCGTTTGCCATCTGCCTTTTCTCAGATATGACCTGTAAACTCACTCAAAATGACGGTGTTATCATCGGCAGATACGCGACAGACCTTTGTGCAGTAGAGGAGTTTATAACTACTTTTACCGAGTTCATACATCACCGAAAGACCGCAAATATCGAAGCGCCTCATCCGAAAAGCTCTTAAAAGTTCTCTTATCTTACTAGAAGACCCCTGCTCATTTCGACCCATATTGCCGAAACCATTGAGTTTCCAACTTCCCTATTTTTTCACGATGTTGGACATTCGTATGAACTATTTTTAATGTTTTGTGTGAAACAAAACGTTAAAAAATTGATTTACCAGCTGTCTGCCTGTCCGTCCATCCATCTGTCTAGCACATACATTTTCACAAAAACGGTTACTCCAATTGATGCGAAATTTAGTGGAAATTTGAGAATTGTGAATCCCATCGCATGCAGTGAGTAACATCATTCTACGTTGACTTTAAGCGGGAGTGCCAACACATGCAAGGGGGAGAGTATAACTTTTTTTTGGCGAATATAGTAATATGGGGTATCAAATAAAAGGTCTTAGTTAGAACTTTTCGAAACTAGCCATATTTTTAACATTTGATTCAAGATGCGAAGGCGGGGATTGGAAAATGATAATTTGAAATAATGCCTTTAACATTTATTAACCTCGCAAATACCAATATATAACGGTATTTGCAGGGTTAGTAAATAAAATAAAACAAGGCAAGTCTTAATTATTTCAAATAACTTAATCGCTAGAAGCACCGCGAAATAGATTTGATCGGTGATATCTGTTTAAATAAGATTAGTTAACGCCTTTATCAGTACAGCTAACTTTGTACTGATGAAGGAGGTAAGTCACCCCCGAAATATATATTTACATTTGAGACTAAAAATGGTAGTTTAGAGGAAGCTGCCCCTTGTCTATCAATTTTAGGCTAGACTACAAGTAGCAGACAAAAATCTAATCTCTTGTAGTTATATTTAATAATCGCATAAAAATAAAAATCGGGTAATAATATTTCCAGAACTTTTCCCGAAAAATTAGATTCATTGTATTACACACATCTATAACGGAGGCAAAATTTACAAAAGCACACTATAAGTCGTGATTTATCCTCCCATACACAATTGATGATGCCGCTCCTTTTGCACTCTTGTTTTCTTGTTAACTGAATTCATCAGTTGTGTCTTGTTCGTGCAATGTTGTACTTTATTTCTCCCGAGTGCAACATTTCCTCTTTGATCACTTTTTTCGGTATATTCCACACCAATTCCAATGGAGACACTATCGTGTGTTCGTATCGCAAAATCTATTGAAGTGCTTCATACATGAAGCAACATCATTTCAAGTTCAAAAAAACACAGAACTCATACTGTATCTACAAAAACCAAAAATGTCTACTTATTCTTTTTTCTTTTTTCATTACGTGTCCTTCAAGTTTGCTATTATATCCCTATATTATCGAATACCAAATAGATACAGGGCTATCAATTCTCGTTACTTGGAGAAGGAAGGAACCACACCAAGTCGAAGGCGGAAGACAAATGGCAGGAATTAGGGACATTCGTAACTAATGTGCAGAAACAGTTCCGCATAGAGGAAAGGAATTGGGGAATGACAGCCATACAGGAAAAACATCATAATTGCCAACCGGCCCCGTGAAGTAATATCTAGCACAATTCCGCGGGGTGAGGGGCTAAAGGATGCACGCGTGTGGCTTAGTACGTAGCCTCGGATTTACATCCACGAGTCCTGCACATCAACGATTTGTGCTGATGTCTTTAGAAGATTCCACATCCTGGCTTAGCCGAAAGAAAGCCTTAGTATAGGTGTCCTAGATTTGGCGTGGTATGGCTAGAGAAAGGTTCCTAAACAACAGCACATTCTTTGGCCCAAAAAATTATGATCGAGAAAGGCAGGCGCAGGGTGTGTTCCTTCCGGTTCTGCGATTTGACCTCGGTTAAACTAGAGAGGATGACACCACGAAACTTATATGCCTTCAAGTTTATATGGCTCACGCTAGATGGGCACCACCAGAGGGGTTACACCATTGAGTGTCCGTGGTTACAACAAAAGAAGGCAACCTGCTGTGGCTGTGATGACAATGCAAGCGAGACATTTTTTGGCAGTCTCAAAAACAATGAACGATATGAGCATTTTTTTAAATTTTTTTATTAGTATTAACTTATTGATATCTAAGAGCGGCGGTGGCCAATCTATTGCTTACCAAATTATGAAAGTTGTGGCAAGTGCGAAAAGGTCCTTGAAATCGCTGTACTTCCTGATAATAAGACTTTCCAGGTGAAAAGCTTGAGAGTATCTAATGAGCGACCTTTCTCGTATAACAGTTGAGTACGCTTCGATTTAAACCTGGTTGTGCAAACTGACTTTACGGAGCTCCTAGAAAGACCGACTAGAAGAAGTTCGGTCCGGTTTTTAAAACTAAACTTAATAAACTAATCGTGTGATAGCCCCGTTGAAGGTTCAACAACCTCAGTTGTCAGAGAACATCGAACCCGTTATTTAAAAGGAAAGAATCAGCTACTCTTGGAGTTGTATGCGGCTAGGTACGTACGCAGATAGTTATCATACCGAAGATGGATAGCGTTGGTCACAACTCGTCAAAGGAATGCTTGTCGCAAGAGGCGACTAAAAGGAATAGAAATTTGTGGGCTAGCAACTTGCAAATGTTGAAACTTTACTGCTACCGAAACGTCAACAACGCTTCGAATAGGGACTGACCTCACGACAACGACCTTTGTCTATCGAAAACTGACTATGATTGGTTTCTGGAATGCGCGCACGCTCCTCAATAACGGTTGTGAGGGTCCTCAGAACGTTCGCTTTCTCGAACTTAAGCAGGAATTCCAGCGACATTGCGGGTCAAAGCGAATTAAGATGGTGTGAGTCTGGATAGTACTCCTCCTCCTCTTGCGGCAATGTACTTTTGTACTCTGGAAAGTGAAGTGGTAGCAGACGTGAATCCGGTGTCAGGTTGCTTCCGGCGGATGCTCCTGCATTGACCTTTGTGGCACTTACTCTTCATCGATTTCCACAAAGCTGTCTATAGCGTGAAAGAGGAGCGTATATGGAGTGTTCTACACGTGAAGGGTATTCCGGAGAAACTAATGGTTATTATCAACAACATATCATGGCGCAAAACGTTACGTGCCGCACAGTGGGAAAATCTCTGAGGATTTTGAGGTCCAAAACGAAGTCCGAGAGGGTTGCATGATGGTACCGATATTATTTCTGGTTATTATCGGTGAAAATCCTCAATCTATTGATTTCATCCCTGTACACATTTTGGTAAAACTGAAGTTTGTTCAATTGATGAAACAGTATTGTCAGAGTCAGTCTACTCTTTTACACCAAATCTTTCGGCTTATGATTTTTTTGCTTTGATTGGTTTTTAAGTTTAAAGGAAAATTCAAAAAGGAAATTCTGTCAAACATCATAAGAACATCAAAAATTTAATATACTTCTCACATTATTAATTTAAAAAAATATTTAATGTAAGTGGTGCTTTGCGCTCAAGTGTTCATTTATATTCCGTTACTGCCGGCTTGCCTTTGCTCTGTATTCATTGTATCTGAAGAAGTAGTGAATGAAATGAACTTCAAACATCTTACCACTGATTAAAAACGAATCAACTCAGAAAGGCTCTGATACATCACCAGAAATAAGCTTACCCTCTGAATATAAAAAGTATATGTATATTGTGAAGATCTATGAACAAGCAACATTTTGACCTTCTGGCGGAGCTCAAAGCTGAGCATCCGCAGCTTGAAATCCGATCTGTAGCTAACTTCCTGACAAATCAGGACAAAGCTCTACATAAGGGGAATCCTTCTCTCCCAATGAAGTCTCAATCGGAACTTTTTATAGTGACCTTCGAGCCCTCTCAAGAGCCCAACGACGCCTTCAAGGTGAAATATATTCTACACCAGAAGGTTACCTTAGAAAAAATAAGACCGTTGGGACAGATTCAATGTTTCAATTGTCAAAATTTTGGGCACGTTGCTCAAAATTGTACAATTGTACATCGGTGCGTTAAGTGCACCGCAAAACACCCGCGTGACAACTGCCCACGCCCCTCAACGGAGGTGCCGCAATGCTGCAACTGCGGCAAAGTCGGACATCCCGCCAGCTTCCGCGATTGCCCAGCATATAAAGATATGCTGGCCCGAAAAGAAGCTGCCAAAGCCCGCAAATCTAAGGAAGCACAGCAGACCAAACAGGCAGTAGCACAATTGTCGCAAAGTTTGGCCAAACCAGCCATATCTTACGCCCAAGCCATGAAACAATCACTGCCCCGGGTGGCCCCTGCACCTCCACCTCCCACAAAGTCTCTCCCAAACCAGCCGGCTGCATTCCGTGAATTGGTTGGAGCCCTCACCTCAGCCAGCACGAATGAACAACGGCAATTCGCTGCCATTAAACTTATACTTAATTTATGGAGTTAAGCATCGTTACTTTTAACTACGGGTCCCTTGTATCTCACGCCAAACGTCCCACTGTTGTTGATCGACTCTCTGAAAGCAGAAATTTATTGCGTTTCGTAGACCCATCTGAAAAGCAGGCATAACGTGAACTTCACCGGATATAATACCATCCGGGACGATAACAACACCGGCTCTGTCTTATTAATCAAAAAAGATTATGAATTCGAGGAAGTCGCCATAGACAACCTGTTAACCTGTTCCGCTGCGGCGCCTTTCATTTAAACGGCTGGCAATAAACGGATTCTCATTGTCTCCGTTTATATTAGGTGCCAATCTAGAAATGAGGAACTGGGCCATGACTTAAAAGTCTTGAGCGATCTCCAGTTGAAATCTAATTACCTTGTCCTTGGAGGCGACTTCAACTCCAGGCACACTCACTGGGGCGACACGGCCATTAACTGTAATGGGAAAACCCTGCTCAAATGGATCCACGACCCTTTCTCGCCTACCAATCTCGTGATGGTCTTGACGAATTCTCCGTTAAGGCCCAGTAGCCAATCTACATAAGGACTACTTGCTTCTGTCAATGGAAATGAAGCAAAGCTTTCAGGTAATATCATGTGATACCTTACCTGGGATATCCGACCATTTCGCGGTCAATCTCAAACTGTCTTCACCTCTTTCTCTCAAAAAGAGAGTAATGACCACAATTAGGTCTTTCGCCCACACTGGCTGGGATAAATTCAGGGCTGAGTTAGCACCAAAACTCAACTTGAAAAAGCTCTCAAATAATCGCAATCTGTCGGACAAATCGACGAGGCTATTAACTTGGCGTCTGACGCTATTGACACTGCTACACGCAGGAACTCTAAGCTGATAAAAGTCGATGAGTTTGAATTCAATTCTCTTCCACATGAGATAATGCTCCACTTGAAATTTAGGCAGATTTGGAGGCGTAATCTCAAGCACAAATTTCACGAGCACGGGAATAAAATAAATGCGGAATATAAAGCATTACTCTCGCGGTGGCGACCTTCCGTAGCAAGGAATTGACCCGCAAACTTGCAGACATTAAGCCAGGAGCTAATATGTTCCAAAATATAAACAGGCTAACGGGGAAATACAAAGCCCGCAACATTGTTCTAACCCAAAACAAAGTGCGAGTCTGCAGTGATGCTGAGAAAGCAAAAACACTTGGGGAATTCTTCGAGCGGCAGCTCAACGCAACACCTCCGAGCAACAGAACGGCTCTCACTAAGACTGTTGATTCAACAGTCAAAGATTTCACTTCTAGGAACTGCTACAGAATCACGTCTTTTTCTCCCCAGAACCCTTCCAACAAGCCTATTGATTCGAGTAAATTTCTGAGTTTATCACAACTCACTGCTATTACCCATAACCTTAACGGTAAAAAGTCAGCAGGCCCAGATGGAATTACAAATTTCGTCTTAAATAATCTTCCAGTAGCCTCCATTAAGTTCCTGCTTGCGGTTTTTAATGACTGCATTAATAATGGGTACTTCCCATCCACCTGGAAAATAGCCAAAATTATAGCCATTCGGAAAGGAGGTGTGTCCTGTGAATCTGGTAACTTCAGACCCGTTTCACTTCTATCTAACCTGGAGCATGGACCGTAGGGCGGTCCAACACTGCAATCTTAACAACATTATTCCAGACCATCAGTTCAGTTTCCGTGCTAAACACGGAACACAGCACGCCCTGAGCTACCTTCACGATACTGTGGCCAGCAGACTTAACGTCAATAACAAACCCACGGTAGCTTGCGCTCTGGATTTAGAAAAGGCCTTTGATTCCGTCTGGATAAACGGGCTAATCTATAAACCGATCAAATACGAATTCCCAATCCCGACGATGAGACTTGCCATCAGTTTCTTCGAGGATAGACATTTTTACGTCAGTGTCGAAAATGAGATTTCCGATCTCTTGCCGGTTACTTCTGGGGTGCCGCAGGGATCCATTTCTGGTCCTACTTTATACAACATTTTCACTGCTGATGTCCCCTCCCCTAAGGTCGGTACAGAACTTATGCAGTATGCCCAGACAAGGCAGTTAGCGATATAGAGGATTGCGTGGTTGACCTCTGCTACTACTACCAAAGCTGGGGTATCAAAATTAACTCAACCAAGACTCAAGTCTGTATCTTCAGGAGGAAATCTAGATACTGGGGATCTAGATCCATCCGCAGCAAGGCTAAACGCCTGAAACTGGAAATCAGGAATACAATAGTAAGAGGGTCGAAATCGATCAAATATCTACGAATCAATTTCAACGAATTCCTAAGATTTAACGACCATGTTAAACTCGCCATTGGAAAAGCAAATGGTGCATTGCGCAAGATCTACTTTCTTCTCCGCAAAAAAGTGGGTCTAAGCATCAAAACTAAGCTGATCCTATATAAGACTCTCATCAGGCCCATCATATGCTACGGAGCCCCTTCGTGGATCACTTGCTCTTCGAAAGCCATGGATAAATGCATGTCTTTCGAACGCCGTGTATTAAGACATTGCATTGGATTGTCTTACAATTGGAAGACTAAGAAGTGCGGCAGGAGTGCCATAGTATACCGGCGAGCGAATATAGACCCCATTAGAGAATATATTCTCAACATTACGGAGCGGTGTTTCAATAAACTTGAAAACCATCCAAACCCAAAAATAACTTCAAATAATCCTCACACAGCAAATTGCAACATGTCTGGGTAAATTTAAGGTAGCTGGCATGCACCTTCTTATGGATTTCGCAGTACTTTTTCGCACTGTCTCATGTATGTACTTTGTCTTCAGTTTCCCGTAATTGAATTAAATCAATTCAATGCAGCAACGACGAAGTGGAAACAGCATGTTCCTGAAATTAGATTACTTCTTTGATACAGGTGCAATACCTTATGTTGAGCCCACGCAGCCATGTCGTTTCTCGATCTGAAGAAAATACAGAAGAAAAACATAATGCCAGGACAGTAAAAAGGCCCAGACCGGGATTTATTTGTGCAGCTTTGTATCCCTTTTTTGTGTCTGTTTACTCAGTTATTTATTTTTTTCCATTTGCTCATGTTGGTTATTCAATCGCTGTGGCACATTTTCAAAGGGTATTGAACTGTGGCTGCTACGAGATTTTTTTGGATTTCTTACCATGGAAAAGAATCAAATCGATGTGAATAGGACCTGTGCGTGTTCTCAAAGGAAATTCGATAAATCCAGCTGAAATATGTAAGTGTGCCACAATTGTGAATACGTTCTGGTGAAGAAAAAAAACATTTGATAACACTATGTGCCGATTTCAATAATTTTGTTATTAATAACTTCATGACCCAAATGCTATTGTGCTGCTGTCACATCTGTCCGAGCAGGCCAAGCCGGGTATACGCGGCTACTTACTATTAATAATTCACTCGAAATAATATAAATCATTTGAAAATGTTAACTTCTGTGTAGATATTTGTGTAATTTCAACGGAATACAATAGCTGGGAATGATTTATCGGTTCAGATTCTGTTGAAATATTTTGACAAAATGGCATCTAACTCGAATTGTATAGCATAAATTGACGGTATAAAACTCGCAAGTGCTTGCTATTATTCAAAATTTCTTAATTGCCTTAGAGGAAGTAGATTTTAAATGAAGCGTGGAAAAAGTTAAAGTTAGTTTGCTAGCCCGCCAGGTGTTGTTATTATTAGGACCACTGATGAGTGCAGTAATTGACGTAAAAGTACCAAAAAATTAAATCATTGAAATGATAGCTTCAAGCTTAGCTTGGTACCACTATCTCGTACGAGGCAGATATTGATTTCGATAACAACTAGCAGTCACACGAAAAGTAGGATTTTTAAGCTAAACCTGCACAAACTACATGTCGACAATGCCAAGACTGCATACGTGGCATTAGGGGCTAAGACGAATTTTGACGAAAACTTTCCCGCTAAGTCACAAGAAACGATTAAACAAATAAGGAAAAAAATCAAAAAATCCAATAGGGTGCTAGGACACCAAGAGGCATGAACCAAAGGATTGATATCATGAACTAAGGCACTATTTGGCAAAAATGCCAAAATTAACAAATTAAGGAAAATAAAAAAAATTATTGCATTTGGCTCAGAAAATTAAATCGAAAAAGGATATAAGTCTCTGCATAGACCAAAATAGGGTATTAAAAGTAACACTACCAACATCAAATCTAGACAGGTTGAATACTTCCAGAATTTGATACACCCGACAAGGCAGCAAGCGGAAACCCTTTTAATTCCAAACAACCGGGATGGAGAGTAAAAGATATATTAACTTTTCACCAAGTAGAGGTAGCCAAATACTATATAAATTAAAACTGAACAAAGCATTTGAATCGACGATCTCATAGCACTTAAAAGAAAGCGGGACTAAATTTATCAGACAAATCTATAACTCATAGTTAAGACATATACGGAAGAAAGCCTATATATCTAAGCAAATCGGGGAACCAGAAACTGGCTGCTGCAGATATGAAAGGTTTTGCGTATTTCTTTTATAAAGACCTTTGAGTGTGCATTTGTCCATTAGTACGTAGCGATTTTCACTAAACTTGATAGGATAACGCTCGATATTATAACCTACATTACTGCGGAGTGCTAGGATGAACTTAAGGGGGGTTTGCAGCCAATTATTAAAAATGATAGTAAGATGCTATTATTAACTTTATTTGAACAGATATCGGCATGGAGGGTATTTCGGAGCCTAGGCACCATATAGTGGCAGCCTCTTAATTTTCTTTTTCAGATTTTTCGGTTGGGTAGTTTCTGAGAATGCGTCCGTTAAACAAATGATAATTTTCTACGCCCCACACTCCCCACCTTTCCAACAAATGTCAAAATCAAGACCGGTTTCGTAGTAGTACTAATCGAGACCTTTCATTTGATATCCCACATGACTATATTTAGTGAAAAAAAATTTACACACAAATTTACCCCTTTTGCATGTATAGGAACCCCCTCCCTAAATTCGGCGTAGAATGATGTAACTCACTGCATGCGTGAGCGTTCACAGTCCCCATCTTCCCACCAAATTTGTTATCAATCGCTATAACCGTTTCTGGCATTACAAAAATAAATGAAATAAAGTCCAATCATTTCCACAAACAAATTAGACTTTAAACGCAAAATTTATTACAAGATTACATAAAAGCATAATTAAAATTATTATTATATGAATTCAATTTAGCGTTAATTATTACAGAAAAAGTCAAAGAAAAATTGGGGAAAAACTAGACCCCTTAGCTGATTTAAAGTCTCTTAGTAAGGCCGTGCACAGATCGAAGATTAACTCGGTGATACAACGCTAAAGTTCTATGAGTAGGTTATTCAGAAAACAGCTGAAGATTCAGGGTCTTCATCAATGTGTTTTATAATCCAACCCTACTTGAAAAAAATGCTTTATTTTACGGACAAACCAATTAAAAAAACTACCAAGCCCGCAGTCGTTTTTGTGCGAAACAAGACATTGTTAATTTCGATTCAATGCCTGTCTATCTGCCTATTTGTCTGTCTATCACACCCGATTTACTCCGAAATGGATGAACCTATTATTACGAAGTTGGTTGGGAATGTCTGATCTGTGAGTCCCTTTAAATGCAGTGAGTGTGAAAATGGGGTGTATATATTTTTTTATCAGAATAGGGTCAAATGAAAGAAATCGGTTTATTGTCTGTCTGCCCGTCCGTATGTCTGTCTGCCTGTCTGTCTATCTGTCACACCTATTATCTCAGAAACGGTTACTCCTTTTGATACGAAATTTGATAGAAAGGTGGGATCTATAAATAACATTGCATGCAGTAACATAGTTCCATGTAGAGTTTAAGGAGGGGTCCTCATACATGCGAGAGGGGGGTATAACATTTTGTTCACCGAGTATACCCATGTGGGGTACCAAACGAAAAGTAGGATATTAGTTTTGACGTTGATTGGAAAGGAGAGGAGGGCGGAGATCCGGTTCTCAAAAAGTACCCAAACCAAAAGTCCGAAAAATATTTGATGATCAATGCACGTGATCATTCAAATACCCTCTACTATTTTTTAGAAATTGACTGGGAATCCCTTAAGTTTATTCTAGAATCATTGAGTTTCGCAGTAATAAAGACTATACTAAAGAGAACAATACTACCAACTTTGGTCAAGCTCGCACTAGTATAACAAATTTATAATAGGTCACTTTTGTGCAAATTTATTACATTCTAAAGCTTTGAATGTCAGTATCTTACTAAAGTCAATGGTCTGACAAACTAAGTGCATAAAAATTACGACCTAGGTACAAATGGGACAAATGCCAACTCAAATATCCTTATATAAGCAATGCACAACACCTTTCATATTTCAACCATTTAGCTTCCGGTTTCCCAACTTGTTACCTTTATTTCCATACCATTTTGTAAAAGTAGGATTAAAATTCGAACATCTTGTTATCTAAATTTTACCCTCCAATTAGCTTCTCTAGTAGAATTACTAACTAGCATTAAACAAACTGATTGAAGAAAATTTTTACTTATTTTAACTAGACCTTCACTTTTGCCTAATATTGGAAATTAACTTTGATCAAGGGGAATTCAATTGTAAACCTACATTATCTATGGACATCAATTTATTGCATCTAAATCATTCACAATGGAATTTTGCAATAAAAAAGGACTAAATTACCCATACCCTCGATATGTGGTTAAAAAGTGGTACAGATAACCAGTTTTGTGTTTTCTAATTCATTTCTACTTAGATGTTATCATCTTTTCACCATTTTTACGCTTAATAAATTACCTCATTATCTAGAATTTCTATATTGACGACAAAAAACCTCACTCAGCATCTAACTAACCCGAACCGACAGCACAGAATGGATAAAATCCAAGTAAAAACAAATCAATCAAAACGTTCATTTGCAACCGCTATTACTACTCTTTCACACAGGCTTGATTCGAGGTGCCAATTATCAGTTAGTTATGGCGCTTTCCTACAACTTTTTCCCACTAAACTGTTCTCATTATGAATGAAATATGGTATCGGTATTTCAAATACGCTCAATGTAGCCAGTTCAGAAGCACAGTCAAGCTGCAGTTACAGATTCAACAAGACTACCGTGGGAATCCACCAGACACGAAGATGGTCAGCTACCGATTATCATGATCGATGCACCTGATCTTCATTCATTCATTTATTTGCCAAGACGGGCAGGTGCTTGTATGTAGTCACCAGTCGCAAAAAGAGTGAGTGTTTCTTTTACAATCATTCATCAGCTGAATACTCTTGCCTCGGTTATTAAAGTAGATGAAAAGTCAAGATCCATTTTTTGTATATCTCTATCTAAAAATGTTTATCTCAGCAAAGTGAAGAAGTAGTTTCAACCCATTACAAATCGCTAACTCGCTTTATGTATAATGAAATATCAGTGGTTTTCTTTCTGGTAGTTTTCCAATCACTTACCGAGATGTCTACATCCATAAATAAATGCTGTTGATATCATATGATAAGATGACGCTTACTTTGATTTGTTTTCACCTATTTTTTCTTCATAGCATATGCCTATCGATAACATATGATAATACATATAATTGTGACAAAAATATGACAGAATTCTTAACAGTATCTGAGGCTATCAAATCAAATTCGATAAACATTGAACAATGCCATGTTGATATCAATCAATTTCGAATAGTATTTCATATGTTTCTGGAATAATATTTCCTATATTTTTATAATTCTAAAATACGATTACTCGCCAATCGTGTATTGCTTTGTAAATAGGAAAGCAAGATTTATTCTTTATTATCTATAAAATAAATATGAAAGTCTACCAATTCATGCAACAAAAACATCAAAAATATGTATTTCTGATTTAGGGTTTCTCGCTTGAATCTTTCGTTTTGGTTGTCGCTTAGATCACAATAAAACGCTTGCATTTGAATTACTCAAGACCTTTTTTTTATTAAAAATTGTTTTACCAGAAAACCAAAAGTATACGATTTATGAGTATTAATGATCTTTGCTCTTATTTACCACTTAACTGCAGCGTTCGCAACGTAAGATCATATGCCTCTTTGCCCAAGCATTCAACTAAATGGCACTGAAGTCATAAAGCGGAAAAGTCATAAAAATTTATCCCACCAGTCCAGATTATTTCCATTGTACTAAATGTCCTGAAAAACGACATCATATGAACCAAATAAGAGTAACAAAATGAGTGACATACTTCAATACAGTTTTAGGACTCGGCAGTAATCAACCTGCCCATGGCACGACAATTGAGTGCCGCCCGCCTTCGAGTTCTGTATGATGCGCTTAGTCAGGAATTGTAATATATAATAATATAATTTTTAATCTCAAACTTCATAGGAAATTCAGCTAGGCAGAACACCACAGGACCATAATCACATAATCACGTCTTACTTTCAATTGGCACCAAAATATGTAGAATGAACATTGTCAGTTCAAACATTTTACTTTGAGTAATTATAAGTTACTGACTGCGTTCATCTGAATACCTTCAACAGCTTCTTGTGCACTTGTCTTAAATTGCCTCCTGCATATCACACATCTTTTCCAAAGCCGTCTCGATCATAACAATATACCGACACTCCAGTTCCAGTCATGCCCTCTTTCATATAGGCCACTGCATCAACGGCCACGCAACAAAGCGGTTTATTTCTCGGTTATTTTTTGTCGGTCCGGTGTTAAAATATTATCGATATTCAATCTTATTGATTTATTACGATTGTAAAAAAATTTACACACGTATCCCACTTGCAATACAAAACAGTAATGGAGTATGCAAAAATGTTAAAGCAAATCTTTCAAATCGGTCATCTTTAAACATGATCATCTTCGGTAAGCTTCTTAAATTTCATTTCCTTTTCGAAAGGTAAAATGTACCTACAAGAGCAATAAAAGACATTTTTATGAGGGAGCAATCCTGAACGAAAATCTTAAGTCGATTTTTATTGGAATATTTCATAAAAGAAATGCATCTTTTTTAGCGGTTTAAATGTCATCTTTTCGAATGAATTTTACACTTTGAAAATTTTAACTGTGCACTTAAGATATTTCTTTATTCAGATCTGCACGTTTTTTCTACACTGTGACGAATTTGTTTTTAAGATATTGTCATTCTTATTATGCAACTATTTTGAAAAATTCAGTTACATGTTCAAAAACAGGGTCATACAGTTCACGAATTGAGGCCATTTATTATCAAAAATTAAAAGTACAAAACAGTCTTTTATTCAAATTAGGAAACTGGATATTCTTTCTTTTGATAACATTAGATGTTTTTATGGTTATCTAATTTAATTTTCGATACAATAATGAAATACGTTCTTTAATCAAGGTACCACCTAAACTCATTTTAAATCTTGGGTTTTTAAGTATGCCTCTCGGTTTCACGGCTAAAATGCATTGTTGGCATCGACTATGTACGGCAACCTCGATTTTTTCCTTAAACGATCATATACATATTCCCGAATTACTCATTCTTTGCGTTGCATATGGTCGACTGCTCGGAATTTTTGAAATCTTATCGTGATGAAGTCTTCATGTCGAACTGTAAAAGGCAACTTCCTTTCGAAGACACTGAATAAGTTTTCAAGATGCTAGATTTAAATGCCAAAACATCATAGTTCAGATTTATACTATAATTTTTGATATCATATCAATTAAAACGCCGTGGAATTGAGGTTTAAATATGTTCTCTGAACCTATCCAACCCAAAAGTCTGATCTGTGTAAAATGTAGGATTCAAACTACCTCCACATGCTGTAATGCAGGAAATGACATAAGACACAATATTGGCAAATTTGATGGAAATCCTATTACTATTACCAAAGTTACAATTGGTCAAAAATACCTTTTTCTTTTCTTTTCTTCACTGCATCCGAAGACATTGTCATGTCGATATCCCATTAAAGTGAATGATCTGACATACTGAAGGTCCATATATACATACAAGTACATGTACTAGAAAAATATTTTTGCTGGCTGGGAATTAATAGACAATCTCTACCGTTCAAGTGGAGATATTTCCAGGTGTTAGTCTAGTATAGAATGACATACTCAACGGTTTGAGGTGAGGAAAACATCTAATTACTTCTACTTTTTTAATCTTAGAGCAACCTTTGCTATTCCGATGCGAATATACCTCTAACTAATCTTAATCGATCGACTTGAAATTTTAAAAATATATAGTTTCTTAAATAATTTCTAAAATAATAGGTTTCTGGAATGTACACCCGAACCTTGATAACGTTTGCGGGCGTCCTCAAAATACTAGCTTTCTCCAACTTGAGCCGGAATTCCAACGATATAAACTGGACATTTAGGGCCTAAAAGAAGTAACATGGTGGGAATCTGAAGAGTCTCCCTCTTGCGGCAATGTGCTTTTGTACTCCGGTATCGGGTTGTTTCTGACTTCTTCCGCCAGGCGCGCTCTTTTCACCTGACAGCCGGTTTCTGGCAGATTTCTAACTGAAAGATTTCGGTCCAGATTAAGGAGCATTACAGTTGTGCAATGCTACACACCAACAGAGACTTCCTATTATATATAGTAAAGAAGGGTCCTTTCTACGAGCAGTTAAACGCAGTTCAAGGTAAGCTTCCTAAAGGTGATTTGAACGTCAAGGTGGGATCTGACAACACCTTGCTCGAACATATGATGATCCGTAGATTTATGCAACTTCCATTGCCTCGTTATTGGTAGTACATTGCTCGAGCATAGAGCCCGCCATAAGGTCGATTGGGTTCAAACTAACCGACGCTGTATGAGCAATCTGATAGACCGTTTCGCGAGCAGCAGTAGATTTAGGAGTTGCCTGTTGGATGTGCGTAACAAGAGATGCGTTGACATAAGCCTGCTTTCCCAGAGATGAGGACCAATGTTGAGTGTGCCAATTGGAAGGGTATCTGCGTGCTCCCTGCCTTTGGAAAGATAATAGCAAAAATAATTCCGGGACGCATCAAAAAACATCTCGAAAGCTTGGTCGACAGGAAGCAGGCTGGTTTCCGCTCCAGATCCGCCTGCATTGACCACATCAGCACCCTACGGATCATTTCGGAACAGTGCGCAGAACTTAGATCTTCGTTGCACCCAATCTTCATCAATTTCGAGAAAGCTTTTGATAACGTAATCAGAGAGTGTACCAGTGCGGACAAATTAATAGTTATTATCAGAACGAGATATGATGGTGCAAAATGTCACGCCCTCCATTGAAGTAAAATCTCAGAGGATTTTGAGGTCTAAAGCGGAGTTTACCAGGGTTGCATCCTGTCACTGATATTATTTCTTCCTGTTATCGATAACGTTCTTCAAACTACCTTGTTCAGAGGTTGTGGAGGAATTCAATAGACAATAACATCTGTTTGCTCTCTCACGGGGTTATAAATCTTGGCCAAATGGCTCTAATGATAAGCACCAAGAAAACCAAGGTTCTCAGTCTGACGAGTAATCGCACTCTCTCTATCTGCACTAATGGGCAAAGCATCGAAAGAGTCGATCAATTTGTATATCTAGGAAGCGTGGTTTCCGCCGACGGTGACACCGAATTGAATGTCGCCCGAAGCATTTATAGCGCTAGATCCACTTTTGTTGCCCTGTCCAAAATCTGGAAATGCAGTTTTCTCAACATCAAGATCAATTTTAGATTGTTTGGTGCTAGTGTTCTTTCTGTGTCACTGCATGGAAGTAGCACATGAAAAACGAACTCCATTGTTACACAAAAGCGCCAAGTGGGGCAGTCGGGGAGCTGAAGAGCATTTTAGGTAACCGCGAGTGATGACGCACTATACCCCACCAAGCGGTGGATGGTCACTATATTTATAAATACAAATTGTTTCAGTAATTGCTGAAATAAATAAAAAAAAATGGTATTTTATTACAACATATTAGGCCCAGAAAATTGAAATAAAATTGAGACGTCCTCAGCTTTTAATTTCAAGTTTTTCTTTAAAACTGCGTTCAGTATTTATATAGCAACTCAATTTGAATTTCTGTTTAGAGATTAATGATCTTAACTCAATATTCACTTAGTGTCGGATCAAAATAATTACAGAGCATTGGCCCATGGCAATAAGGATGCTGCAGGCAAGAAATATTGAATAACATCTCCGACGTCACTGGGATAGTGTTCCAAACAGCTAAGTGTACACCTAGTACCTTGTCAAATCTATAAGCTTAACAAGAACATTAAAGTATTAATTTGGCGTTATTGATTTTTGGAATTACAGCCGAATTGGTTAAATATGGAGGCGACCAGTTACACCAAGTGGTTCATCAACTTGTGCTAAAAGTATGGGACAGCGAACCAATGCCTGACGATTGGCAACGAGGCATTATCTGTCTCATACATAAAAAGGGAGATATTACACAGTGCAGCAATTATAGAGGTATCACGTTGCTGAGTACCATCTATAAGATATTCTCCACTATCTTGCTAGGCCGGATAGCCCCATACGCCCAGAACATCATTGGCCCATACCAAAGAGGCTTCACTCCAGGCAAATCAGCAACAGATCAGATTTTCTCTCTGTGGCAAGCGATGGAAAAACTGTTGGAATATGGACAACAGTTGCACCATCTGTTCATCAACTTTAAAGCCGCCTATGATAGCATAGCCAGGGTAAAACTGTACACGGCCATGAGAGAATTCGGTATCCCGACCAAATTAATAAGACTGACTAGGCTGACCCTGACCAATGTGCGAGGCCAGATAAAAGCAGCAGGATCACTCTTAAGACCATTCGACATCAACAACGGTCTACGACAAGGGGATGCACTATCATGCGTCCTCTTTAACTTGGCCCTCGAGAAAGTGATCCGTGATGCCGAGGTAAATGCAAGAGGTACGATTCTCTTCAAGTCCACCCAACTACTGGCCTATGCTGACGATATCGACATCATGGGAAGAACGACCCGAGATGTACAAACTGCCTTCATTCAGATCGAGCAGGCGGCAATCGGGGCGAGATCTTGGACTGCACATCAATGAAGGCAAGACAAAATATATGGTGGCAACGTCAGCACCGAAAACGAATCAACCAACAACATCAAATCGCACTGGTCAAACACAAACACGAAGAAGAATAAGGATAGTAGAATACAACTTTGAGACCGTTGACAATTTCTCCTACCTAGGGTCGAAAATCACAACCGATAACAACTACGATGATGAAATCCACGCACGGTTGTTGTCAGCCAACAGAGCCTATTTCAGCTTACAAAGACTGTTCCGCTCGAAACGTCTCACCATAGGGTCAAAGCTCTTACTGTACAAGACTATGATCTTGCCAGTCCTCATGTATTCCTCGGAAACTTGACTTCTTAGCAAGAAAAATTGCGAACTCTTGGCCGCGTTCGAGAGAAGAATCCTTCGAAGAATTTTTGGCCCCCTACATGAGGATGGACGATTCCGTAGCCTACACAATGACGAAATCTATAAGCGATACCATGACCGTCCGGTTGTGGATAAAATCCGGCTCAATAGGTTACGGTGGGCGGGTCACTTAATCCGTATGGATGAGGATGATCCCACCCGGATAGTCTATAAGGGCAATATCTATGGTAGAAAAAGAAGACGAGGCAGACCCTGCCTAAGATGGAGCAATGGCGTAGGTCAGGACGCCAGACAGCTGTTAGGGATATCGAATTGGTGGACCTCGGCGCAAAGCCGGGATGTGTGGAGTTCCTTATTAAGGCAGGCCTAGACCGGATACCGGTTGTTGCGCCGTTGATGATGATGATGATGATTTTTGGATGAAAATATATTACACTGTCAAGCTCCTTCAGTGGTATTTCTTTCCTTCAGTGGTAAGTATTTTTGATGTATTTTTCTTGATTGATCAGTTTTATTTGACTTAATATACTATAGTACACTTAACATGTTTTACGTACTATAAAGTAGTATGAACTTAGTTAAGTTTGTAGGCTTATTAGTAGTAATATGGGCCATTGTTCCTTAATTAGGGAAAAGAGTTTCTCATGATCCTCTTTGATTTTATTTTACTTCCTATATGCTATTTGCAAGTCTGTTTTTTTTTTAACAACGGAGGGGTTTCCAATCCAACATGTGCTACATAGTTTCAGAAACAAAGGAAAAGTAGACACGCTCCGCAAACCAATTCGTTTTAGTTTTCATTAATAAACTCTCTTTTACACCATCAAGTCGTGCTTACCGATTCAATCAAGTGTCAAATTTTACAAAACTATTGATTTATAGCCGTACAACTAACGGTAATAGAAAACTATGTTTTTTTAAAAGCAATTAATCTATAAGAGTAAGCAAATACTATTTTCGGCCAAGTGATATTCCATGGCCCACCAAAGGTATCTATTTCTAGACGAAAAAGAACAACAAGCCTATTGGACGCAAGGAGTTATAGATAGTCTCATACAATTGTCGGCGCTTTTATCATTGGCACGATCACGTCTTATGACGATAATCTGACATTCATCTAAAACACCATTTGCAAGAGTGGCATGGCAGCGGGCGTAGAGTCGTTTTAACTGCTGGAATTTTTCACTACATAGTCCGGACTTTACGGGGAGTCCTACATTTCACGACATTTCACTTCTTAATTAATCCAATTCTGTGTCAGCGGCGACAAGCTAAGAAGCCTTCCAATAGGTCAAGATGATCACTGTGAATTGTGGTCGTCGTACCCCGTGGAATCCACCTGGTTTGGGGAGCTGAGGGTCAAATTCAAATTTTCTCTGCTATGTTGATATTGAACTTAAAATTAGAATTAAGGTGCGAAGGATTTTTGAACACCTCATATGAAGACAGCGCTGCTAAGAGTAAGTTTTTTGTTCTGTAGCACTAAATAAGATAGGGTATGGCTGTCACCAGAGCACACTCTTCTTGAATCGGTAAAAAAGTCATTATAAAATGCAAGGATAATATCAAAACTAACAAGTATCGATTAGAAAGTTTCCATAAAAGAAATGCTCCCCCATCTCCTCTACTGGAAGCACAGGTATCTCCACTTAATACAGTAGACGAATTATCAAATTCATCAGACACAGCACAAACAATGCACTTCATATTGAACCTCTAAACGAGGAGAAATGGCCATCATTAGAAGTTGGTTGTGGTTTCAGTTAGTTGGTTGGTTAAAATGCGGGATACCGATCAGTTGGAGTCACAGTTCCATTACAATACATGACTGATCGGAATATATGCATCTGTATGTCAATGAGTCCGTAGCTCTATGGGGAATATCGAGCTTATGACCGAATATAACAGTAATGCTCTTACAATTGAATGGGATGAAGAATGCTATCTTAAACTAATTCATAATGATTTCGAATGGCAGTGGTATTGAACATGAATAAATTGAACAGAAGACGTCGGAGTTTCCATTGGACCTGAGTTTCAATTTACCAAGGCATTGGGAACAGTAGGTGAAATCCATGTAGCTTCACCGCAAATTTTCAGATTTTTTTTTTCAGCTATGAAAAAGCCAATACGTCACATCAGAGTATCTTTAATTTCTCGTTTTCCTTTTTTGCTAATGAAAGAATAATAT
Organism: Hermetia illucens; assembly: GCF_905115235.1. Lineage (NCBI taxonomy): Eukaryota > Metazoa > Arthropoda > Insecta > Diptera > Stratiomyidae > Hermetia > Hermetia illucens. The sequence continues at coordinate 221,641,657 of NC_051849.1, read as the reverse complement.
ATTCACCTATGGTACGCAGCTATACAGTTTTGTATTCTTATTTATAATTTCTACAATAGTCACAGTTGTACCATCTTTCGAATAGTTCACACAGTTGAAATTTTCTTACCTAACGTTTTTACTACAGTCAGCTGAGGTGGAGTAACGCAGGTAGTCACATGAGTACGGGCTCCAATTATTGGCTTTTACCAGACATACTATAAACATGAGTGTCCCAAAGAGCCTGAAGAGATTCCTTAGACCGGACGCAGGTATTACATCCATCAGATATAGTTTAACGAGAGGCTTCCATGTGGTCCCGCTGAAAATCAATCTCAGTCACAGGCCGAGATCAATTTCACCCGGGTCGGCGATTGTGCACATTTTCATTTATACACTACAAAATCCGATAATGACCATGTATTAGGTGCAATTGTGATTTTGATCAATTAAAACGCCTATATGATTAGTTTTAGGACGCAGGTATACCATGCATCAGAAATTTGAATAATGGAAGCTGTATTCGAGTTTGATAACAATCTACGTCTCATCAAACTGCACGTGGTGATGTACATAGTTGGAATTTTCAAAAACAACTTACAGGTATGCGAAAGTGCAAAACAAGGATCATTGTTATGCTTCGCATATTGATTAGATCTATAGATTAGCGTAGATTGGATACAATAGCGTAATTTAGTGCAAACTATCTTTTAAATTTATTGGCATTTCATCTGATTGGAGAAATTTTCTTGAATTTAATGAACCTTAGGAGATAAGCAAAGATGGTGAGTCTCGAAAAAACCGTGCTTATATGGAAATAAGGGAATCCACTTTAAAATAAATCGCGGACACAATTATTTTTATGTTGGATGTATCGATTGTTCAAGAGGCGGGTTTTTGGTTATACAGGGTGCGGCAGCATAACTTCCTTTTTTAAAATGCGCGCCACTTAGTTAGTTGATGTCATAGCGGAGCGCTAGTGGTCTCGTTCAAGAGGGGATACTGTAAAGTTTTGTCCCGACACGGTTCAGTCGCCATCATGCGTTGGAATAGTGAAGAGCGTGCCTTTGCCGTTGAGCTTTACTTTTCAAGCGGATGTTCGGTTATTGCAACACAGCGTGCATTTCGGAATCGCTTTAATTTAGCCCCGTTGGCTCCCGTCCCAGACCGCAAATCAATTGTTACATGGGTAACTACATTCAGACAAACTGCAAGTGCGACAAAAGGAAGAAATGGAGTCCCTCGGCCCGTTAGATCACCTGAGAACATTGAAGCAGTGAGAGCGTCAATGTTGCAATCGCCACGGCGTTCTGCGCGCAAACACGCATCTGCCCTTGGACTATCCGATCGTTCTGTGAGAAGAATTCTTCGTGATGATCTTCATTTTTATCCCTATAAGATGGCGATAGTGCAGGAACTTTCAGAACGTGACTTCAATTCTCGGATGAACGCGTGTGAGCTTCTTCTTGATGTCGTTTGTGTGGGTCGGTTAACAAACAAAACATGCGCTACTGGGCTGACACCAACCCTCGAGAATTGCATCAAAAGCCTTTGCATTCACCCAAAGTCACAGTGTAGTGTGCAATTTCCTCAGCTGGAATTATTGGTCCCTGGTTTTTTGAGGAAAATGAGGTTACAGTGACAGTGAATTCGGACCGGTATGTAAACATGCTACAGAATTTTTTTTCCCACGGCTAGAAAATTTGGATTTGAGGGACACTTGGTTCCAACAAGACGGTGCAACAGCACACACTTCAAGATCGATGGCGTTAATGGCTGTTTTGAGGGAACACTTTCCAGAGCGCCTTATCTCAATTAGAGGCGATTTGGAATGGCCGGCACGCTCCCCCGATCTGTTCTCTTGTGATTTTTTTCTATGGGTTTTTTTTAAATCCCGTGTTTATGTGAACCGTCCAAGAACCCTACAAGATTTGAAGACCAACATCCAAGAAGAAATTGCCAACATAACACCTGCTATGCTAACAAGAGTCATGACAAACGCCAGAAACCGGTTTACGCAATGTATGGAGAATGGGGGACGTCACCTAACAGATTTGATCTTCAAAACAATGTAAATAAAAACTTAAGACATGTACCTACATTATAAAAAATAAATAAATATTTTCCGATGCATACAATAGTTTTTATTGAGTTTTGAAAAAAGGAAGTTATGCTGCCACACCCTGTATGATTAAGGGGGTCATCCCGTGTGAAGGCCGTTTTTTTTGCCTTTTTTTGAAAAATTATTTTGGAGGACTGAATAGTATATATGATAAATTTTTCAGCTTGGTATCGTAGCTAGTTTTCGGAATACGTGTCAATTTATGCACCCATGTCCAAGAAAAGGTGTTTTTCTGCTGCCACGCTGGAGGGCGCTGTGTTCATCTGAAGAAAAAAACTAAACGGCATTTTAATGTGGACAATATTCTACGGTCCACAAACTAGGATAATTAGAAAATATCAAAAGGTAAATTTTTGGTGGGCTTTTAAACTTAATTTTTTGGTTTTGGTGTTTTTTTACGGCTTTTTTTATGAATAAAAAAAACGACCCGTCCGATTGCAATTATCCTAGTTTGCGGACCGTAGAAATATGTATTAAAGAAATCGTGAAAATTTCAGCCGATTTTCAAGATGCAATTTCGAGAAAAACGCATTTGAAAATTTAAATGTGATTATCAACAGTGAAATTTAAATTCACCATTAACCTGCTATACCTGGTCCATAGAGAGCACCCTCCGTTTCTTTAAAAAAGTCTTGTAAGGTCGATTGTTGCTCTCTGGTTTCAATTCTGGCACTTTTAGCGAGGTCAGTCGAGCGTCGTTCGGACCGCCACTTCATTACAACGGTCGACATAAACCTGACATATGTGACCAACTTGACATCCCATTGTCACTAGGATTTTGAGAATGTCAATGAATCCTTCATTGAAAATAATTACAGTGACTATTTCTGCGACCTTGGCCCCAGAATGAAGGTGTTTAGGAGTGAAGGTCCAGATCAATGCATTTAACAAATTGTTATTCTCGGTCACTGCTCCTAAACATCTGTTCAAGAGATCATCTCGTGACAAATCTTCGTAGATTGGTTTAATGACTGTTTGAACTTCTTCAGTCAAAGGTGCCTTCTCGTGGTGGAAACTATCCAGTTCTCCTTTAGCTTCCGCTTTGCGCCATTTGCACTAACTGTCCTCGACTGCTGGAAAATTTTGATGCTAAGAATTTTTCTCTGTAAAACATTTATGGAAGAAAGTTACCCAAATTTCTTCCTTCATTCCTTCTATCGAATTTGCGTGTCGACGAATAGCCAGCCCAAAAAATGTAGTGAGGTCATTAATAACCTTATCAGTAAGTTTTCCAGCCCCTTTTCCACCAATGCCTTTGTGATTCTTCTTTGCATTTCTAAGCCGCGTTCCCATTCTTTTCTCGACATGTCCTACGCATTCCTTTTTTACTACCACGTATATTTTATCATTTGCAGAAATTTGTAGAAATACCAGAGAAAACTCCAGCAAAATCCAATATACAATATACAAAACTTGTCGCAATTTGAAAATCCATGTTCATGCTTGCTAAAAGTTTCTTTGCTGATGTTGATGCGGAGTCCTTTTTCTTCTCTGATAAGTATCGATTCCCATGAAATACTCGTTTTTTAGTGCGAGCACGACGTTGAACGTTAAAGCGATCTCCCTTTGCACGATCCATTTAAAAAAATCACTGAACACACAAACAGCATAATATTTACAACAAAATCTAACTGAGCATAGCTTGAAAGCCGTTCAGGGCTCACTCTAGACTGGATTATCCTTTTTATTCCAAACAGCAAATAAGTTTAGACAATTGATTGGTTTTCCATCTTTTTATATTTATACCTGTTTCCGAATTTATAAGGCTCAGGTAAAAAACTACCAGGTAAAAAAAGATTCGATGCTTTTTCTCATCGAGTACTCCGCGGCTGCAGACTCATTACATGTTTAACGCTGTAATTTCTGAACGACTCGGAATATCGGAAAATCCCTTTGCCCACATATTCTCCACTATATATAGATACAATTCATGCAAAAAAAATCGATTTCTCCAATCCGACGCACGGGATGACCCCCTTAAAGCTAGATAAAGCTGCTTACGCTGTAAGTTGGTATCGTTGCCATTACCATCAATGTGTAAAATAATGCATGTTACTATTCCTAATTTTGAAAATTTACACATTCTGTTATTAAGAGATTACATTTTCGTTTGCTAGTTGTAGTCTAACCTAAAATTAATAGACACGGGGTAGCTTTCTCCAAACTACATTTTTTGGTTTTAAACGTAAATATATATTTCGGGAGCGACTTACTCCCTTCTTTATTACAAAGCTACTTCTTCTTCTTTTTCTTCAGCCTTTTTCCCGTTCACAAGCGGGGTCGGCTCGTCGTGATCGGTTCCGCCATTTGGCTCTATCGAATGCCTGATCTGGGTGCAATCTCGAGGCTTTCAAATCCCCATCTAGCGTATCAAGCCACCGTTGTTTAGGTCTACCTTTTGGTCGTTTACCATCGACTTCGATGTTCAGATCAATCTTGGCAAATGAATTCTCGTTGGCACGAATTGCGTGACCATACCATCGAAGACGCCTCTCTCGCAACTTTTCCACCATCGGTGTAACCCCATAACGATCGCGGATATCCTCATTTCGGATGTGATGTAAACGTATGACGCCACTAATCCAACGTAGCATCTTCATCTCCATTATCGCAAGACGCCGTTCATTGTCTTTTATAGTTGGCCAACACTCAGAACCATAGAGAGCGATTGGTGGGACGACATTACGGTAAATTTTAGATTTGAGACGTTCATTGATACGTCGATCACAAAGAACTCCAGTTGTCCAGTTGTCCGCCACTTCATCCAGGTTGCGTTAATGCGTGAAGCAATTTCATAACGCAGTTCTCCATTGGCTGATAGCGTTGACCTGAGGTATTTAAATCGCTCAGTTCTGGGCAGATCACCGCCGCTGACAGTGATTGTGCCTGTTTCATGGGGATCGGTCGTCAAAAATTCAGTTTTGCTTAAATTCAGTCTGAGACCGTGTTGCATGAGGCGATCACTCCATTTTTGAACAAGTTGCTCGAGATCACTTTTGCTATCAGATGCTATGAAAACATCATCTGCATAAAGCAGTGTGTAGGGCGCTGGACGTTGGATATCCCGTGTGACGGTGTCCATAACAAGAACAAAGAGGAGTGGTGAGAAGGCGCTGCCTTGACGAACACCAACAGAGACACAAAGCGATTTTGATACACCCGCCATACTTCGAACTTTACTTTTCGGATCATGGTAGAGCAATTGAACCCAGCGCACGAGTTCTTCTGGCACGAAATGTTGTCGTAAAGCGTACCAGATGAGTTCGTGTGGTACACGGTCAAACGCTTTCTCTAGATCCAGAAAGGCAATGTAAAGAAGGCGATGCTTCTCACGGTGTCTCTCCATGAGTAACCGTCCAGCGTGTATTGCGTCAGTAGTTCCGCAGTTCTTGACAAATTCGGCTTGATTCACGGTTATTTCAACGATTTCGCGAATACGGTTGTCAAAAATGCGCTCAAAAATCTTCATGGTATGGGAAAGTAAGAGGATCGAACGGTAATTTGTACATTCTGCTGGACTACCTTTCTTTTTCCAGATTGGAACAGTGGTACTTTCTTGCCAGTCAGATGGTGTTCTTCCTTCCTTCCTTCCTAATAACCCGACCATTAAGGTTGCCGGCAATGATTATATAATCATCCGCAGGCACGTGACAAGTCTTTTCATCGAGGAGTTGCCAGAAGGCATCTTTCTCGGCATCAGGTCGACCTGATTGTGGTGCGTACGCGGTGAAGAAGGGAATAGTGCAATCAGCTGATATAATGGTGAGCTTCATCAGCCGATCATCAAATCGTTCGACTTCTTTAATGGCATCACGAAAACCCTCTGAAATGGCAATGCCAACACCATATTGAGTGTGTGCGTTACCAAAATAGAGAAGTTTCTAGCCATTTTTACCGCGTTCGCATTCAATGTCGCAGCTTTTGGCATCAGACCATCGGGTTTCTTGCAGAGCGCAGACATCAATACACCTTTTCCGAAGGGCTCTTGCGAGTTCCTCGGTCTTTCCAGTTAGGATACCAAGATTTAGCGTGCAGACACGTATTTGTTTTGTTCGTTGTGTTCGGACTAACTTGCTTACGTCCTGACGCCGTCCATGCGTCAAGAACCCTTGCCCATTTCTCGACAGGACCGGGGCCCGTCCTACCGCGTCGACTGAGGTGGACGCCCTAGCATTTCTCCGTGGCTTGTGACTCAATCCGATCATCATGTTTGTAACGACATTGTATGCATTTTCTTGGTCGACCTGTCGCGGGGCCTGTCACCAAGAAAGATCAGGTAGGATTTAGCATAGTAGAATAACTCCAGTGCTTTTTAACTATTTATCTCTTTCCCTAATCTCAGCATTTTATTTTTGTTTTACTGAGGATAGTAGAGAGCACGTTGCCTCAAACCCCCCTCCTTAGTACAAAGCTACTTACTTCTACTATTATTACTCTCAAATAAAAAAAGAAAGTTCAAAATAAATTCTAATAGTGACTTTGTTTAGATAGAAGTTAAAATTAACCTTGAAGGGCAAAATCCGCAAAAAAAGGCGTGTTTACGCTTAGCTTTTTAACACCGATCAAATTAACAAATATCTGTTGTATATCAGCCAACTGATTATCTTCTTCTACTTCTTTAGCTTTTTCCTGTACAACATCGGATTCGACTCGTCTATAGCAAGATATCCACACTGAGCGAAATCACAAGAAGTTTAGTTTGATGTACCCCGTGACAAATTTGCTATTGCGCGGGTTAGGAAAGCGGAAGATGCCACAGATCATTACAATTTCAGAAATATATACTACATCATGAAAGAGCTTGCATGTGGTCGCAAATCATTCGATGATCCTGTGAAGTACGCCAACGGTCGATTTCTCATCCACGACGATGAGCAACTGAAGAGGTGGAAAGGACACTTCATCATAGTCCTTTTCCGTATCATATCCGGTGAAGTTCTTGTGGATCAAATGGCTAGTCACCGTAACATACGAATACGGACTGTTCCTACAAACAGGAGAGAAATCATTTCGACTATCATTGCACTCAAACCTAGGCTACCCGCAGAGTTACTTATCGCCGCACCTACAGTGGTGGCGTAAAATATCACGTGCTTCATTGAGGTATCTTACAGAGTTTTCAGGTCCAAAGTAGAGTTCACCAGGGTTGCATCCTGTCACCTATATTATTTCTTCTTGTTATCGATGACGTTCTTCATGCTATCTTGTTCGAAAGTTGTGGAGGAATTCAATGGACGATGTTATTTTTCCTCAAACACCTAGACTACACTGATACTCCCTCATCGGATCACAAACATTGACCAAATGGCTCTGGAGAGAGAGGTAGGATTGGACTGAAGATAAACACCAACAAAACCAAGATTCTAAATCTGACGGGTCATTGCATTCTTCTATCTGCATTGATAGGCAGAGCATGGAAGGCCTCGATCAATTTGTATATCTAGGAAGCGTGGTTTCTGTCAACGGTGACACCGAACTGGATGTTGTTCGATGTTTACGTTGCTTTCGCTGCTTTACCTAAGATTTGGAAATGCAGTTATCTCAACACCAAAATCAAGCTGAGACTGTTCTGTGCTAGTGTTCTTTCTGTGTTACTATATGGGAGCAGCCCATGAAAACTGAACTCCATTGTGATTTAGAAGTCTCAAGCTTTCGTCAATACCCGTCCGTGTCGTATCATCGAAGAACGTTGACCTGAAACTATCTCAAACGTGTGAAATATGATCGGAATGCAAAAGCGACAGTGTATGGATCACAAATTAAGGAAGGGCGACAATTGCATTGCGGGCTGCGCCATGGAGTGGAAGCCACTCTCCCAAGATGGGACGGGAGGGTCGTCGCCCCAAGGGCACTTGGCGCAGAACAGTAGAGAAGGATTGCAAGCGTTTGGAGAAATCGTAGGGGAAGCTGAAGGGCGTTTCAGATAATCGCGAACGATGGCGCGGGCTATACCCAACCAAAGGGTGAATGGCAATAAATTCGTTTTTACTAACTTCATATAAAAAAACGATTTTGAAAAATTTTTTTTTTCGCAAATGCATTAATGCAATATTGTTCGTGTAAAAAATTGCTGAACGTTTCACCTCTTCTCGCGATAGTAGTAGCTTTGTACTGATGAAGGGAGCAAGTTGCTCCCGAAAAATATATTCACATTGGAAACTAAAAATTGTAGTTTGGAGGAAGCTATCCTTGTCTATCAATTTTAGAGTAGAAATAACCATTCGGAATTCACAGAGAAAATTCAGAGCCTTCCAACCCTCCAACAACGTTTGATAACCCAATTTCCCTTTAGATTTGACTGACACTCATTCCACAAATTGATAGTGTTAAGCGAAAAAAGCTGTTTTACCTAGGATGATGGAATTTACGCAAACAGAAATTAGTCCTAAACCAGGCATCCTTCTTATACACCGAACACCGAAGCTAAACGATGCTTTTATGATCTTCTTTTTATGGTAATGCTAAGCAATGCGAAGCTACAAAAGTAAAATATTATCGCCGAAAAGGCAATACAAATTTTAACTTCTGAAGATGATACCGTGCGGAAACTATTTGTTTTTTTTTTATGTATAAAGCAAACTGGTATCGAAATGACACTGACCACTAACGCCAAAATTTTAGTGAGTGGAAATACTGATTAGAATCTACATTGATAAGAATATTGGTTATAATTTTGAGGTTTCTGATGAATTCGTCTCTCTGTCAATCATCGTATTGGCCGAATTTCCACTGAGGGATGTATGAGAGCCCTAGAGAGCACATCGTCACAGCGTAAGGACAATACGGGCGAGGGTCCTTGTACTTCGCGTTCCAGAAGTGACTACAGTTGTCACCTTTACAAATGACTTGATTGTGTTTTTTGCAGTAAAGCACCCAGGTTTCTCATTAGCCGGGGACCACCTTTTAGGTGTATGCCAAAAGGCAGGTGCCACCATAGCAATTGCAAGAATGTTACCGAGTGCTGTCGGATCAAAACTCTGTCGACGGTTGGTTTTAGCTGCAGTTCTACGACCCATTCTACTATACCTGTGCACCTGTGTGGGAGTGGAAACTTTCAAACTTATAGATCTCAATTGCGACATTATCTAGGTTAACATTCTCGTTCGAAAAATGCCCGAACGGAAATTCGATAAAAAGCATGATCTCTGACAGCGCCAAACACCCGATGGGTCGGTAGACACATAAGCTCGTTCCTGAGCGAGGACATGAGGAGGGAACTAATATGGTAGCTACAAGCAATATCTGTGGAATAGATGATTGCTTGAATTGTCCTGAATGTGATGGTATGCCAGGAGAAGGATACTAAGCATGTAATGTTCCATTACCTGAAATTCGTTCACCAGAGAAAATTTGAGGAAAAAGACCTAGGTATAATCTTGAGCCCGGAAATTGTAGTTACCGGGTGCGCAAGTTGTAGAAGAAATGACTTGGAGTTGCCCCGTATACAGGATAAGCTTCTGAAAAAGTAAAGTAGGGGGAAATTTGAAAAGGTCTGAAATACAAGGGCCTAAAACCGGACCTACTCTGCGAAATAATACCTAAATGATGCATACTTATGAACAGACAAAACAGTACATTATTTTTTTTCCTATTCAATTTTTCAATGAGGCTTGTCTCAGGTTCACTTTCATCATTCATTAATGTTACAAGAATAATAAACCTACGGCGACAACACAAAGCCAGATAAAAACATCCATGAAGAGTCGGGGTTCCGCCATGCGGGCAACGATCAATACTCAACCGCCTTTCCAATGAAAATATAACTTTTACTTGCTATAAAATTGTTAATACTAGTAAGGTTGCAAAATCTTTCAAATCTCCTGCTTATATTTTCATTTCTGATTTCCAAAATAAATTTATTTGAAATTTTCAGTTTCCACATTAAGGTAGAGCGAAAACTCCATTGCCGGTTACGTCACAATCGCAAGATGGCCAACGAATGGGTGGCTTCAGGAACACATAGCGCAGAACAAGGAAAGAGGCGTGTAGACTGAAACATATTTCAAAAAGCCATCAACGATGGCGCTAGACTTGGTTTCCGCACCGTGCTCCCCGCCTCCGCCGTGGGGTAGGTGAGAACCATATGTATAATGTAAAGTTTAATTTCATGAAATAGTACTTACTTACTTTTGGTACTACTCCTCATGACTATGTTTTGCATATAAATATTTGTCAGTTACTATTCAAAATCGTGAAGATGACGAATAGCCCCATATTTAGTCATCTGGCCTAAAAATCTTGTAGAACTCTCATTCTAGTTCGACACATCTCAGGTCGTACCCATACCCACCCAGAAGAATAAAACGATGCTTGGCCATTTAGAGATAGATTCCACTTTCTTGTCACTGATCTTCCTACTACATCCTTTTGCCGGTAAATAAAATACAGACAGCCGAAGATAGTCTTCCTTAAAATCAATAGACAAATAATTATATAAGGCCTACAAATAAGTTCTGTCGGTTTTCACAATAGATGGCGTAGCTTGTTTTTTATTCCATTGATCCACATTTCCAAACATTCATCGGAAAGCTTCTGTCAATAGGCACAAACGTCAGTATAAATTATTTAATTGAAGTATAAACAACAATACTTTTTTCATCAACGAAAATGGCCAATTTTGTACCAAATAATGTGTTTTTGAGGGGAGTTCTACTTCGTTATTTCAATATGAAGAAAAAAGCAACCGAAAGTCATCGCATTTTGGTGGAAGTTTATGGTGACCATGCTCTATCTGAGCGAACGTGTCAGAGGTGGTTTGGACGGTTTAAAAGTAGCAATTTTGACTTGGAAGATGAAGAGCGCGCCGGACGGCCAACAATTTTTGAAGATGAAGAATTAGAGGCATTGCTCGACCAAGATCCATCGCAAACGCAAGAAGAACTTGGAAAAGCACTTGGAGTCACTCAGCAAGCCATTTCCCACCGTTTAAAAGTAATGGGAATGATCCGAAAGGTCGGAAATTGGGTTCCGTATGAACTGAAGCCAAGAGACGTCGAACGTCGTTTTTTCACGTGCGAACAACTGCTCCAACGACAAGAAAGGAAGGGTTTTCATGCATCGAATAGTTACTGGCGATGAAAAGTGGATCCATTACGATAATCCCAAGCGTCGGGCAACATGGGGATACCCCGGCCATGCCTTATCATCGACGGCCAAAGCGAGTATTCATGGTGAGAAGATCATGCTATGTATATGGTAGAACCAGCTGGGTGTGGTATACTATCAGCTGCTAAAACCGAACGAAACGGTCACTAGCAAACTCTACCGACGTCAAATGATGCGTTTGAGCCGCGAACTCAAGAAAAAACGGCCGCAATACCAGCAAAGGCATGATAAAGTTATTTTGCAACATGACAATGCTCGTCCACATGTTGCACAGCCCGTTAAAACGTATCTACAAACGTTGAAATGGGAAGTCCTACCCCGCCCGTCGTACTCTCCTGACATTGCTCCTTCTGATTACTATTTGTTCCGGTCAATACAGCATTGTCTGGCTGACCAGCACTTCCCAATTACGACGAACTCAAAAAATGGCTCGATGAGTGGATAGCGGCCAAGCCTGATTTTCTAATCGCGGCATCAAATAAGATGGCTCTAGACAGCAACAATGTCATCAATGTGTAAAAGAATCAACTTTATCGATGCGAATCTTCAATTGGACACTTCCTCACGATTAGCAACAAATTTGTACAACGTTCTTCACCCATGTACAAATTGCGTCAATAATTCCCAAAATGACTTTTATCGACAGGCAAAATTCACCTCTTCATGACAGTCAGTTAATTAAAGAAAAAATTGCGCCCAGTCGCCAGAAGCCGAAGTGCAACTCCCTCCCTTCTTGCTGGTCTTCTTCTTGCAGTTTGTAAAGATGCAGCGGATATATTGCATGCTGAGATATTTTTGGATGACTGAAAAACAACTTTGAACTGTTGCTCAATTGGATAGTGTTCCCTCAACTAGATAGATAGTCCATAGATCGACTGCCTTTACGTAAACTTGCAAGGGAACTTTGTCTCCGTTTCGGACTGTCAGCGTTTTCCTCGCTACCTTTTCACTGGGATAGGTTGCAACAAAGAAGGTTTACACCAAATTTTTCCATTTCTTCGCCGTCTAATTTGTTTTTGCCACAATATTTTTGGCATCTTGTTTTCTCTATTCGTCGTCTTTCTTTTTCTTAAATGAACCACCATCGCACTCCTAGGGGCAATGTTGGTTTCTGCAGAATATCGTTAATCTGCATACCGTTCGTCAATGTGCAACGAAAGTAATTTCTTGTGTCACGAAAAACGTGCTGAAAGCTTTATGGCGCTCTTCTCAGGTGATTACGTTTTATACCTTAAGTGGGTTTTTTGTATTTAACATAAAAAATCATTAATTGAATGCGATGTCTTCGACGGTTTCAACGTCCCGCTGTACTTTGGCTGGTTCGGCAACAGAAAGATTTATTGTTTTCTGTTATGCTACAATTTCGTTTCGCATATGTGAAAATAATTTTACACAATTTCACAGCTGACGACTGAATGAATCTTTTGTATCGGGGTTGAGAAATCATTTCCGGCATTTTGAAATTTTACTGCAAACTTATCTTGCATTGCTTAGTCAAAAATGTTAAGTTTCCACATCCTCCTAGCGTAGTGGATAAGCGATTTATTGGTCCAAAGAGTATTTCAGGTCAGTTCCCAAAACAAATCTGGCATAAATTCCCAGCAATGAGGAATACATTGACCTGCTAACAATTTCACCTGCTTATTTCTAATTGACTGTCCAGCCTCGCCGGCTTTTGATTTGTGCACCTCCCCATCAGATTAGTTCTAAGCTCTTGGCAGAATTATAGTGAAAATGCATCGTTGCACTAAATTGTCATACTTGCCAGGGATATGCGAATATTTATTGCTTTCCTTCATTAAAAGACGTATATGTCATTAATAAATTAGGGCCCATATACACTGGTCAAAAGTCATCTATAAAACTACCGGTAGGGAAACTGCAAAGTGGAGATTCAAGTGCATAGCACGGATGCACTTGAGGCAGCTACATACCATATATTCAAAGGCTTAGACTTTGGCGTCCAGCTCAGTAGACTTCGATGGAAAGCGAGACGATAAATCACCATCTTCATATCCGCAGTGTGCAATGATCGTTCGCAGTTCGTGGTGATCAGTTGGAATCATTTGAAAAATGAACCGCCGTTCTATAGGTTTGAGTACGTTATTGATCGTATATTCAATGCTTGCAGGTAAGGACTCTTCTACATGCCTAAATATCAATTATATATGCCTTGATGCCAGGGCTGTAATATTAATGATATGCAGAAATATCTTACTCCTTTGTCGCTAGACCAAGTCTTATGTCTGGTGCACGAATCACCACATTTATTAATTACAGGCGGGAGGAATTCCCTATGGAGAAGTTGCTGCTTACCCTCTATATGTGCTTAAGTTTTAATCTAGAAATACGCATGATTAAAAATAGGAAGAAACCTGATATATCAAAACAGGGTTTGAAGTTGGGCAATTTCCAAATTTATTCAAAAGGAAAGAAAATAAAACAGCTTATTTCTGCTTATATATTTGGCCGACTGAACATTTTCAACCTTCCGCTGGTAACATGATTTTTGTAATTGGGAAGGTATAATAACATGGGGGGATGCCTAACCCCAAGGAGTTTTTAAGTAAATAAAACTTTCTTCTTTTTTAAGGTTTTGTGTGTGTATTCAAATCGATTTACTGTCTGTCTGTCTGTCTTTTTTTTTTTCTTTTCGATGGAAGGTGGAAAGCTTCAAAAGCTACCGCAAGCTCCTGCCACACGGTTATGTGGGACTCTTACCCACTAAAACCACCTCCTTCCCCTTCCACTCTCCCCGCGGGACTCCCATTTGGTATTACGTCGCGGGGCTGGATCAGAATTTATTCCGCGCTCATGTCAACATTCGTGTTCCTCTCGCGTTCATTCTTTCGGATGACTTCCTCCTGCCTGAGCTTCTTTCCGATGGCTGTAATCACTTTTGCAACTTCGGTCCATATCCCCTTGGCTTTCACCATAAGCTCCATGATATTTTCAGGTGTAAAGTGCTCCCCGATTGTAGCTTCTAATGTAGCCCTTTGGGTTTCGAATCTGGGGCAGTGAAAAAATACGTGTTCTGCGTCCTCTGGAATGTTTGCACACTGTGGGCAATATCGCGAATCATCACGCCCAAATCGATACAGGTATGCTCGATAGCCTCCGTGCCCGCTCAAGAATTGAGTTAGGTCGAAACCTACTTCGCCGTGAGGTCGCTCGATCCATTTCCGGATATCCCATATAATTTTGTGAGTCCAACGGCCTTTTTCTGACTCGTCCCACTTCTCTTGCCATTCCGCGACAGTTTCAGCTCTTGCGAACTGTTGCCGACGGGCAAGAGATTCTGCGGTGAGGTACGTTCGATCGTAAAGTCGTTGTATTTCTTTCGCCAGCATCTCAATCGGGATCATTCCTGCTATCACGCAAGCTGCTTCATTAGAAATTGTTCTGTAAGCGCAACATGTTCGGAGTACACTTATGCGATACGCAGCTCCAATCTTTTTCTTATTTATTATATTTTCCAGTGCATCTGCCCATACTGGGGCTGCATATAGTAGGATCGAACTGACCACCCTTGAAATAAGGAGTCGACGGCTCGGCCTTGGGCCACCTATATTTGGTAGTATTCTCGCAACCAGCGCTCCGATGTTATATGCCTTGGTTGCTGCACCCTCCACATGCAATCTGAAATTCAACCTCTGGTCAATCATTACACCTAAGTACTTAAGTGTCTGTCTGCCTGTCTGTCCGTCAGTCTGTCTGTCTGTCTGTCTGTCTGTCCGTCACACGCATTTTTCTCGGAGACGGTTATAGCGATTGACACCAAATTTGGTAGAAAGGTGAGAACTGTGAACGCTCACGCATACAGTGAATTACATCCTTTTACGTCGAATTTAAGGGGGGTCCCCATACACGCAAAAGATGGGTGTCAAATTTTTTTTCATCGAATATAGTCATGTGGGATATCAAATTAAAGGTCTCGATTAGTACTTTTCAAAGCCGATCTTAGTTTTGACATTCGTTGGAGAGGTTGGGAGCGCGGGGTGTTGAAAGTGATCACTTCTTTAAGGAAGCCATTCTTAGAAACTACCAAACCGAAAAATCCGAAAAAAATCAGGAGGCGGCCACTATATGGTACCTGGGCTCCGAAATACCTTCCATGATGATATCTGTTTAAATAAAGTTAATAATAGTATATTACTACAATTTTTTGTAATTAGTTAGAAACCCCCCTTAAGTTCATCCTAGTATCATGAAATTTTGCAGTGATATAGGCTGTAATATAGAGCATGATCTTACCATGGTGGAAATCGCACTATTACTAACAAAGTTATAATACCTCAAATTTGTTGCTTCTTTGAAAATTGAAGACTATGAATTTCAATATCACCCGAAAGTGGATACTCTCACATAATATATGGATATATGGATATAAGAAATACACAAAACCTTTCGTACCTGAAGCGTCCAGCTTCCGGTTTCCCGACTTGTTTTGTTTATGCGTTTATTTACAGTTAAATCATTATTTAAATGATGAAAACATGATTAATACGTGCTGTTCAGGTAAAACTCTTAATTGGTGAAGCAGTTTGTGCACACCTCTTTACGATGATCACTACACGCAGGTTACCCGCATTCTGTGCAGGCAGTTTTGATTTTTCTATCCTGATTTCTAGGACAAATGTGTCATCTAGACTGCTTTTGCAATTTCGCAGGGAAATTCTGTGTTTCTACTTCTTCTAGTGCCCGTTTCTTCCCGAGATACTGCGTAAAATCTTCAGTGATTTTACGTGGCAAGTTCTTGCTGAGACGTCGTTGAACATGAGGTTTGAAAAGCTCCTGAGCTAAACATTTCGGAAAATTCTTCCTTGCAATTTTTCGCCCAGGATTCGCAAGCTTGTACAGGATTAAGGCATTTATTCTTACCTGATCAAAAATACTGTACAATATGCGAAGAGGCCAGCGCCTAGTATCTGCACCACCTTTGGTAGAATTGTAAAAGTTAATTATTATATTTGGCTTCTTGGTGACCTCATTTACGTCTTTCTGGTCATGCATTATAGAGATCAAAATAACAGATGTGTTCGTCTTTGAGGTGAAAGAGACAATGGTAGTCTTCCCATCAAAAGCGAATTGAGATGACAGGACTGGTTTATTTTTGTTCGGAATAAAAAAAGGTGGAATTTCTCGCTTATTTTTGCCCATTGTTCCAACAAGTGTCAGACCAAATTTTTTTTAGCATTTCTTCTGCCAAGGGAACCAAAGTAAACCAGTTGTCTCAACTTATGTTCCGGTTGCTTCCACGCACAGTTTCTGCAAGGGTTTTTACGTAGTATGAAGGAAGACTATCCGTTGTGCTGCGGTTCACTTTACCAATGTATGGAATGGCATCAATCATGTAGAACGTTCTAGCGTCACACATTGTTACAATTTTGAAGCCGTATTTGTCAGGTTTAGAAGTTATATACACCCTGAAAGGACATTTCCCTCGAAAACCAAGAATCGTCAAATACATGTGAGGGGTATAGTTTTTGCGACAGTTATCACTAAAAACGAACCACAAGGCGTGAATAGGTGCAAACTTGTCAGACCTGTCACGTGTATTTCTGTCATCAAATCTCAAACAAACAACCAAAAATTTGAATAGCATTTCGCTCATAATAAACCTGTATTCAGAGGATCCTGACCACATTTCTTCAGTGCACAGATGAGCATCTTTCCTCATTCCAGCTAAGTACAATATTCCAATGTTTCATGAACGAATCGTTAGCCAGAATACTTTGCAGTCCGAATATCTATTTCAATGTTTGTATACTGAACAATTATTTCAATTTTGGCTTGGTCAATATGCAAGCTTAGAAAACTGAGTTTGGATGAAACATTCAAAATCGTCTTGGCTTTTGGTATTTTTTCAAGGTTGCAGGTCTGTGTTCTGGATCGTTCAGGTGGTAATAGTGATCATTAACGGCCATCCATCATCAGAAACTCCTCTCCAATTTCGTCTGAAGCTTCACTATCTGTCATCAGAGGGTTCATTTTCATTATCACCAAAACTATTTCTCACAAAATCCGTGAATTTCGGGTCATCTAAATTGATGGAACACGTTGTAAACAAAATCAGGCAAACGTCAATAGTAACAGGGGTGATGCGCCACTCTAAAGAGGATCTTAAGGTGATTAGTTGACTGGAGGAAGTTAGTGGGGCTTAGAAGTATATTATCTACTGTACCTTTAATCTTAAGAGCAGATATTTTGAAGTTTTTGTTGATAAAATAAATTTAAGTAGCCAAAATTAAGCAATCCACCGCACAGCTGATGATTTGAAATTCTTCAGTTGGGGTGAGGGAAAGGAATAACGAGTTTAATAGATAAACAGATTTGATCCTTTTTAGAGAATTGTTTGAATCTAGGAAGTAAGTTCAACTAAGGATTGTTAGCTAGTCAAATAATTGGCAGTCCGTCTGATATCATCCAAAAATTGTATTACATTGACCGTATCGTATTTGTTCGGATACAAGTACAGTGGCAATTTATGAGTGTCTCTTTCTATTTCTCACGTTTTCCTGATTGGTACTGGTATTATTGGTACGTTTGATACATTTGGAAGTATCACTACCTTTCAAACGCGTCAATTACTTAGTAATTTCTGACTCTTATTCCTTGTGTTATTTCCGTCCAATATCTGCATGTCTCACTTTCATTTTCGTTTATTTCATGGCATGCACTCTTGAACCAATTACCTCATTAATCCTGGAACTCACTTTCAATCGGTATCTGACACCGTGTGGATTAGGTACAATACTTCTCCTCAACTCTGTTAACAATTGTGACACATTCAAGCACCGAGAGGTAATGATTGATCAATGCAAGAAAAAAAACAGGGATGACAGAAAATGCCGTGCCGCAGCAAAACTGAAACTATATATATATTATAATCTGACTGTCCTTAAAGAAATATAGAAGATCAGCAATGATGCAAGGAAAAGATTTGTTGAAGGTTAAAAAACTTATTATACTCATTAAGGTTAAAAACGTTATTATACCATCTACACTTAACCCGAAACCGAGCATAGTCCTTACACTCGAAGATTTTGTGTTCGTTACTTTCTCTAACCATGCAAGTGTTACATTTGTCCAAATCTATGTTTAAACCTTTTGAGAAGAACTTTGTTATATGTGTGATTGGTCCGAAGGCGATTCAGTAATTCTTCTTCTTTAAGCGTACGCGTAGCCTCCGGTTGAATTATCGATAAAGCAGCATGAATGTTAGAGAAAAATGATCCTTTGACATGTGATGTCGCCAAAAAGTCGTCCTTCTATAGAGATTGGATAGGAGTGTTCCTGAATTGGCTTCAGAACATCTTCAAGGGAGGGTTCGGCCAAACTTGTTGGACTAGAGCCCTATGAGTCTTTACATGGGCGAGCTCATTTAATGGGTGTCCCGTGTGCGCCGGGCACCATAGAATTTTTAAAGACTTGAAAAGGGGGTCAGAAACGACGGCACTTATTTTGCCCACTAAGTGATGCGATGGCATAGTTTGTTTAAATAATTTGCAAGCATGGAGAGAGTCTGTAATGTCTCATCACCCATCCTAAAAACCACCTTGATGACCTGAAGCACGGCAAAAGTTCAGCCGCCAAATCCATTTCCACTGGTCAAAATCTATTCAAGCTTCCAGATGGTAAAACTAAAGATAGTCTGTCAAAAAGTGGCAAATGAGAATATGAAAAATTGTTCTGGCAAAGGCTAAATTTCGAATATCTGACACAATTGCAGGAGAAAATTGAAAGATTCAACGAAAATTGTCACATGGAAGATTTAGTGTTAATAAAACACGGGAAGTAGTATCACTGAAATGGCCCACGGGCAGTATGCCAGCAATTCATCTTCGAAAAGACTACCTAGCTAGAGTTGTAACAATTACAACGACTATTGAAATCCTTAATAGGATAATCCCAGGTCCCCGCTGCCACAGCGAATTGAAGAGCAAAAGCAAACGAACCGTACAATCTAGAAGAAAGTTTAATGTTAAGACACATTCAAAGGTCATGGCCACTTTCCTAACTGTTCTCAAGTGGCTTAATGTCGTAATATCAACATATAGTGTCAAGCAACTTACCGCAATAATATACATTGAACAGTTGAGAGAGGATCAATTTTCACGAGGATAATTAAGGGTCAACGAGATTTAATTGCGAAGAAATGTCTACAAGCCTTAAAAACATTCAGCAATTGTATTCAAATATAATATGAATATGTTGCGAAGAACGAAAACTGCAATCTAATTGTCAGCTTGAAAGGTTGTAAACCAAGTTGAGCGCAGATATGAAACCTTGTACCAGGTGCTGACTGAATTTCGTAAATTGATGAAATCATAGATAGTCCTAGACATGATCTAAAATCAAAGATGCCAAGAAACCATGGATGAAAATGTGATCCATTTGGTTGAGTATGATTCCATCTGGGCATACGCAACTCTTTATGGGTGCCTTTATATAGGGAGTATGTCGATCTTCAAGGTTTAGATCCAAATTAGATTGCTCCGTCAACGATATTACGTCATTTTTAAGATCAAATTTATGCTGCACATAAAGTGAATTAAGCGATGACCTGAACCAACACCAACAGCTCTACTACCAAATCCTATCTCCATCTCCACGTGGTGACCGCTGGGAGCTATTTCTTAACGAAAAGCTGCAGACGGAGAAGGATGAAGGCGAGTCTCCCGCGCCTAAAAACGGGACAAATTGTACCAACTGGTCCTCCAGGTTGGGGGTTGGGTAGGGCTGACAACCCTACACGGAAAATAACTTGTTACGAAGCCACAACAGGAGCCTCGGACAGGACGGACTTTAAAACGACGAACCCGGCAACGACAACGGATCAACGATTTGCGCATTTTCTCATGGAACGTGCGCTCCCTGTACAGAGATGAAGCTGATGAGCAGCTAGCCGATACCCTGTCCCAATATAGGGCTGATATAACAACGTTACAAGAGATGCGATGGACAAGGACCGGTTTCCTGGAGAAGAGCCACTACACGATATATTATAGCGGTCATCCAGTAAACTATGTGCTCGGAGTAGGTTTCTTAGTCAGCCAAAAAATGAAACCTGCTGTTATCGGCTTTGAAAACATAAGTGAATGGCTATGCACTCTGCGCTTGCGAGGCAAGTTTAGAAATATAAGCCTCATAAACGTTCACGCCCCTACAGAGGAGACTGCAGAGTCGGAGAAGGATACCTTCTACGAGGCAGTAGAAAGAACCCTCGAAGCCTGTCCCAGATATGATATTAAAATCATGCTTGGGGATTTTAACAGCCAAGTAGCGAAGGAGCCCGTATTCAGGCGATACGTTGGCTCCAATAGCTTACACGAAAAAACAAATGATAATGGACTGCGGATTATTCAATTAGCAGGGTCACACGAAATGGTTGCTGGAAGTACCTGGTTTGCGCGGAAAGCGGTCCACAAACATACGTGGGCCTCTCCAGACGGGACCACTTTCAACCAAATTGACCACGTGTTGATCGAACGCCGCCACCTCTCAGCCTTGATGAATGTCAGAACATATAGGGGGACCAATATAGACTCGGATCACTATCTCGTTGGCATGGTGCTCCGAGTTCGAATAACAATACCACCTAGAATCCCCTCTGACAATCACGTGAGAGTGAATACTGAAGCCATCCACAACACAACCCTCCGCGACACCTATAAGAGGGAAATGGATGCCGCAATAACCGCAGTCAACAGAGGACCTGGAGATGAAGCATCAACAAATGATCTTCACAATCACCTGAAGAACGTTATCATGGATACGGCCACAAGTATACTTGGCGCCAGCCGCAAAAGGAGTCGGAACGGCTGGTTTGACGATGAATGTAAGCTAGCAACGGAACGGAAGAATGCCGCATACCGAGTAATGTTGCATTCTCAAAGAACGCGGGTACGCGCAGATACTTATTACGAACCCCGTCGAGCGGAGAAGCGACTTCACAGACGGAAAAAGGAAGCCTGGGAGAACCAACAAGTCTGTAAACTAGAAAAGTACAGGGAGCAACCGCACCAGGCGCGCAAGTTTTACCAACAAGTCAGCAGGATGAAGCCTTATACACCTCGATGTTCATCCTGCCGAGACAAAGAGGGAAATCTGATTTCCGACAGAATGGGCATATTAGAGCGATGGGTTGAGTACTTTGATGAGCTACTGAACAACCAGAACATCGGCGAGTTGGAGGTCCCGCCAACTGAACACGACGGACAAATACTGCCACCACCAAGTTTAGGAGAAACAGTCCGTGCGATTCATCGGCTAAAAAATCATAAGTCGCCAGGAGCCGATGGAATTACAGCCGAATAGGTTAAATATGGAGGCGACCAGTTACACCAAGTGGTTCATCAACTTGTGCTCAAGGTATGGGACAGCGAATCAATGCCTGACGATTGGCAATGAGGCATTATCTGTCTCATACATAAAAAGGGAGATATCACACAGTGCAGCAAATATAGAGGTATCACGTTGCTGAGTACCATCTATAAGATATTCTCCACTATCTTGCTAGGCCGGATAGCCCCATACGCCCAGAACATCATTGGCCCATACCAAAGAGGCTTCACCCCAGGCAAATCAGCAACAGATCAGATTTTCTCCCTGCGGCAAGCGATGGAAAAACTGTTGGAATATGGACAACAGTTGCACCATCTATTCATCGAGTTTAAAGCCGCCTATGATAGCATAGCCAGGGTAAAACTGTACACGGCATGAGAGAATTCGGTATCCCGATGAAATTAATAAGACTAACTAGGCTGACCCTGTCCAATGTGCGAGGCCAGATAAGAGCAGCAGGATCACTCTCAAGACCATTCGACATCAACAACGGTCTACGACAAGGGGATGCGCTATCATGCGTCCTCTTTAACCTGGCCCTCGAGAAAGTGATCCGTGATGCTGAGGTAAATGCAAGAGGTACGATCCTCTTCAAGTCCACCCAACTACTGGCCTATGCTGACGATATCGACATCATGGGAAGAACGACCCGAGACGTACAAACTGCCTTCATCCAGATCGAGCAGGCGGCTATTGGGGCGAGATCTTGGGCTGCACATCAATAAAGGCAAGACAAAATATATGGTGGCAACGTCAGCACCGAAGACGAATCAACCAACAACATCAAACCGCACTGGTCAAACACAAACACGAACAAGAATAAGGATAGGAGAATACAACTTTGAGACCGTTGACAATTTCTCCTATGTAGGGTCGAAAATCGCAACCGGTAACAGCTACGATGATGAAATCCGCGCACGGTTGTTGTCAGCCAACAGAGCCTATTTCAGCTTACAAAGACTGTTTCGCTCGAAGTAAAATTGCGAACTCTTGGCCGCGTTCGAGAGAAGAATCCTCCGAAGAATTTTTGACCCCCTACATGAGGATGGACGATTCCGTAGCCTACACAATGACGAAATCTATGAGCGATACCATGACCGTCCGGTTGTGGATAAAATCCAGCTCAATAGGTTACGGTGGGCGGGTCACTTAATCCGTATGGATGAGGATGATCCCACCCGGAAAGTCTATAAAGGCAATATCTATAGTAGAAAAAGAAGACGAGGCAGACCCTTCCTAAGATGGAGCGATGGCGTGGGCCAGGACGCCAGACAGCTTTTAGGGATATCGAATTGATGGACCTCGGCGCAAAACCGGGATGTCTGGAGTTCCTTATTAAGGCAGGCCTAAACCGGATACCGGTTGTTGCGCCGTTGATGATGATGAAGCGATGACCTTTGCCATTAAATATACCGACACTCAACCAGCACTAGCAGCACCAAATAGCAAACTATATCAAGATAATTGATATGGGCCTGCACAGCTTGCTTTAAACCAACTTGACTGATCCAAACGTTCTTGCTAGTGCATCCGAATTTCATCGGAAATAAGAAGATTGACCGACTGGCTCGCCTAAGATCTCGTTTTACAATAGTAGGAGCGGAGCAGTATCATCCCTTGTGAAGTAGGTTCTGGAAGATAAAGTTGCAAAGGTTTACACAGGTAATGATCTTTGTGAAGGAACCCGAGGCTGCTAGGGTAATACTTTCGCTATTCCTTGCAAAGGTGAATATTAAACCCCAATAGGGCTTCTAACGGGCGACTACCACTTGGAGAAAATTGTGGAAGTAGTCTCAGTTATATGTAAGAAATATGAAAAGGAGGAAAAGATGCCTTGTGTTATGAAATTTAGATACATTTCAATACCTCGACAAGTTTAATAAGCAAAAATTTTCCGGTTAAATCTAAAATGCAGTAGGTATTGGCAAATATTTTATTTTATCAAGCTCCACTTTAATATGCTATATGTATGCATATGTGTAAAAATCAGAAAACCATTTAGGTCGATTCCATACAGCTCACATGAAACCGTACCATTATGACAAACATTTTCTTTTCACTCACTTTTCGCGGCATTTTTAATTGAAATTGACATAAATGAGATTTCCTTTAATAAGCCATATTCAAACATCTCACAAAAGATGAAACCATCTTATCCAATGGAGTCAACAATGTGAAGAATGGAACCACCAGCTGAATGAAATCTAAATAATATTATTGCTCGAGGAGGGTCCCGATTCAACTTGAATATTTCGACAACGAAAATACAAGACTGGCCAAGTTCACAAGTTCATTGGGTGTTGCTGCTCTGAAAATAATGCAACTTTGGTAATATTGTAACGGCTAAGTGGCTTATGGCATAATCCGAACTTTCATTTTTGTCAATTGTTCAGTCCGTTTTGCAGGCTAGTCCCAGAAATATTTGATTCGGACAGGTCATGAATATGAATTTCCGAATCCATTATATTTACTCGGATTGTGTTGCTCTTCGTCAAATGGATGAAAAGGTATATTCGATTCGAGAGTACGTTGCGTCGCCGTTCACTGATATTGTGGCAGCGGCAGGTTCTTTTCAACAACTTATCTATTCAGCCATTCGAGTAATTCAATAATCAATTTAACGGAATACTATGACCGACGACATTGACCTACCTAACTAATAATTCAGTGGCTAATGGTAATCTGATTTGGAGGCGAACCAAGGGATTTTCACTAGCCACCGCTTGTATGCACCCCAAGGTTCAATCTCCTGTATTGAATTCTCACAATTAAATGCAATTTATTAAATTTTTAGATCTAATTTATTGTTTCCAATGTTCATTCAGCCCTATTCAATAGAACAGCATTGATTTACGACGAAATAGATCAAGTGTTGGATATGGATTTTCGCCGTAATAGCACGCGAGGTTGAAATAAGTCAACCTTAGCTCGCTTGCACAAGCTGCAAATCGACCTCCGGATAGAAAATCTATCATGTTGTGAACCTTCTAATCTTGTTCTATTGCAGGCTAATTGAACGCATTCAATTGAATCAATTTATTACCAGTACATTAATGTGGTACATTTTGTATTAAAAAAAACAATATCTGGGATAATTTTCAGTGTTTAAAGATATATTCTGCAGATGAAAACAAGTCGGGAAACCGGAAGCTTGACACTTCAGGTATAAAAGGTTTTGTGTTTCCCTATGTGAAAAGCATAACGTAGTTCTCCATTGGCTTGTAGCATTGACCCGAGATATTGAAATCGCTCAGTTCTGGCAGGTTACTGCCATTGCCAGAACTGAGCGATTTAAATATCTCGAAGGGCAGGTTACTGCAATTGCCAGAACTCAGCGATTCAAATATCTCGAGTCAATGCTATCAGCCAATGGAGAACTGCGTAATGAAATTGTTTCACGCATTAATGCAACCTGGATGAAGTGGCATTCCACAACTGGTGTTCTTTGTGATCGACGTATCAGCGCACGTCCCAAATCTAAAATTTACTGCAATGTCATCCGTCTGCCGCTCTCTATAGTTCTGAGTGTTGGCCGACTATAAAGGACAATGAACGGCGTCTTGCGGTAGTGGGGACGAAGATGTTGCAGTGCACTGGTGGCATGACACGTTTTGATTACGTCTGAAATGAGAATATCCGCGATCGATATGGCTTTGCATCGATCGTGGAAAAGCTGCAAGAGAGGCTAACGAGAATTCAATAACCAGTATTGGTCAGAACATCGAAAGCAATGGTAAGCAACCAAAAAGCCGGCCAAAACAATAGTGGCTTGATACGCTGGATGGAGATTTAAAGGTCTCGCGATTAAATCTTGATCAGGCATTTGATAAAATAAAATGACGAAACCGATCACCACGAGCCGACCCCCCTTGTGAACTGAAGGCTGAAGAAAAAGAAAAAGATGTGAGGAGCGACGAGTGCACCACAGCTCCGTGTAATATAGCTAAAGATTCCATTGCCCTCTATTTTCTAAAAAGCGATTTAAATAAATCATTTGATGGAAAGCCCTGTGTTGATAATGGTCAACTTCATACGCTTCACACGCTGAGTTTAATATTATTAGCAAATGCCAACAATTTAACCAACATCAAATATAACAAAGGGCTAGGGAGAATTAAATTCTTCTTGAATGGAATTTTAATATTTCACTCGAATTTCAATTATTCTCGTTAATTATGACGTCAGTATCTTATTTGTATGGCTTAGGATGCTGTTAATTAGCACGAAATTGATAAGTTTGAACTTCTATAACTTTGACACTAATAGTTGGATGTTCATGGAACTTGGCACGTGTATGCACGAGACTGTCCTCTATGTCGGTGCAAAATTTGGTACACCTAGGATGAACATAAGGGGAGTTTTTTAAGCCAATTTCTAAAAGCTGATAATATACTATTAGTAAATTTATTTGAGCAGATACCGGAATGGGATATCCCTCGAAGATTAGATTCCACATAAGTGTTTTACACAAATCCTTAAAAAGGGCTGCAGATAAATAGATTCTTCATAAATGCGACTTTAATATTTCACGCGAATGTCAATTATTCCGGGTAATTATGACGTCAGCATCTGATTTGCGTGGCCTTAGAAGCATTAAATTTGCGCGAAATTGCTAAGTTTGAACTGCTATCACTTTGGCATTAATTGCCAGATTTCCACGAAATTGAGCACGTATATACGGAATATTGTCTTCTATGCTGCTACAAAATTCGGAAGTCCTAGGATGAATTTAAGGGGTTTTTTTCAGTAAATTTCTAAAAAGTAGTAATATACTATTAGTAAGTTTATTTGAGCATATATCGGGATGGGACATATTTTGAGGCCTAGATTTCATCTAGGTGCACCACCCTGATTTTTTTCGGATTTTAAGGTTGGGTAATTTCCGAAAATGAGTCCTGTCTCACTTCAAGTGCGTACATTTTGATTCCTTACTCACGCACTTTGCAATTTATGCCAAAACTAATATCAGTTTCGGAAAGTATCAATCGAGACCTTTCATTTGGCACCCTACACAACTATATTTGGTGAAAAAAATTTAAACCCCTTTAAACTCCACCTAAGTTTATGCCACTCGCTGTATGCGTGGGATTTCATAGGTCCCATCTGTCCACCGAATTTCGTTCGGATTGGTGTAGCCGTTTTGGAGAAAAATGTGTGACAGATAGACAGACAGACATTGAATTGATTTTAATAAGGTTTTGTTTTACACAAAACCTTAAAAATGAAACGACTGATTTTGCACTGATTTTGTAGCAGCAGGAAACTGATGCTCTATCAGAAGTTCATTTTTTCTTCAATACCAAAAGAAAAATGGGTTCAATTCGCGATTAAAGCAGACTCTACAAAACTTTAAGATGACCAGTTTTGTCAGTCGAATTCTATTTACTATTATTCTTCTCTATGTATCTTATGTATTTGGCATTATTCGTTTTAAAATTTTTCACACGTCATTTATACAGGGATTTTCAAAAGGTCATGACTTACACTTCAAAGTTCATTAGCAAATCGGTTATCTTTTTTCTCTATAACAAGATCAGCCATTTTTTACTATAATTTGTTGATATTTTTCCAAACTCATCCGCTAGACTATTGTTTTTCTATTAAGGAGAATAAATACTGAAATTTTACCTTGAATTGTGAAACGAAAATATTATTAGTTTGTTTGTAGGCTGCTCGAGTGCCTACCTGTCCGGGATCAAGCAACCTTGCCCAGCCAAATTAAAACAACTCACTCATTTACGCCAAAACAAGTTTCGCCATCCAACAAACTTAACTCCAACTCTATAATGTGCTGGAACCCAAATCCTCTAACAAACTAATTGAATTACACTTAATAATAAATTTATAAAAACACTTGAAATCCAATCTGAACTTGAACAATTTCTTTGTTTCATTTTGGGGATTTATGCAAATCAAAATCAAATTTTCGTAAAATGGATTGTTGATTTTCAACTGACCCACTCACACACTAACTTACTGGCACAAAGCTACCACGCTCGGGCATGGGTAAGGGGGTTCGCCTATTTATCACCAAATTCCAAACTGAATTGGATAAGGTGAAAAGTACACATACTGTCTATAGGCTACTATGAGAATGTTTTGAAAAATTATTTCACCTTAAAGCTATGAAATTAACCTTAGTTGACCCGGCGATAATGTGAGAAGTGGACATACGAAATCCGATTCCAAACGCCACTGACTTATATGGAAGTAATGAGATTTGGCAGAAACCTTTGACTTATGCCATTTACTTCCCGGATAAAATGATGCAGGTAAGTATCTAGATATATATAACATTTGAAAAATTGAGACCCCTTCATCTAAGCTAATTTGCTTTATGAGAGGAATGATTTTTATTATTGCCACATTTCACCTTCAAAATTATACGACAATTGGAAATGCTATAAAGAAAATGTTTGGTTTTTATGGACCCCTTCGGTGATCAATTTTTCGCCATCTATTCAATTAAACAACAGAATTATTGAAACTAAACATTTAAAGTACAAACAACTTCCGATACTACCTTATGCAAATTAAAACACTCCAGCCTACAGCAAATCTATTGCAAAAGAATTTAAACACTTAACTCAGAGCATGTTTGATACAATACAGCACCTTCTTACTACGCAGAGTTGAGAAATTCGGCCAAACTTTTTTCGAATCGTAATTGTGAAACTTACTATATGAACTTTCTCAGCTCTACACGATATTGTAAACCCACTATCATAGTCTACTATTTAACTCCGCCATGCTATTAACATAGTATACTGGTCCCAAGCCCAGGTAAAGGAGGAGGGTTTGAGGCAACGTACTCTGCACTATCCTCAGTAAAATCAAAATAAAATGCTGAGATCAGGGAAAGAGATAAATAGAGTATAGTTGGAGTTATTCCACCATGCTAAATCTTACCTGATCCCTCTTGGTGACAGGTCCCGCGACAGGTCGACCAAGAAAATGCATACAATGTCGTTACAAACATGATGGTCGGATTGAGTCACAAGCCTCGGAGAAATGCTAAGGCGTCCACCTCAGTCGACGCAGCAGGACGGGCCCCGGTCCTGTCGAGAAATGAGCAAGGGTTCTTGACGCATGGTCGGCGTCAGGACATAAGCAAGTTAATCCGAACAAAACAAACAAAACAAATACGTGTCTGCACGCTAAATGTTGGTACCCTAACTAGAAAGATCGAGCAACTCGCAAGAGCCTCTCGGAGAGGCGCATTGATCTCTGCGCTCTGCAAGAAACCCGCTGGTCTGGTGCCAAAAGCTGCGACATTGAACGCGAAAGCGGTAAAAATGGCTACAAACTTCTCTATTTTGGTAACCCACACACTCAATATGGTGTTAGCATTGCCATCTTAGAGGCTTTCCGTGATGCCATTAAAGAAGTCGAACGATTTGATGATCGGCTGATGAAGCTCACCATTATATCAGCTGATCGCACTATTCACTTCTTCACCGCGTATGCACCACAGACAGGTCGACCTGATGCCGAGAAAGATGCCTTCTGGCAACTTCTCGATGAAAAGACTTGTCACGTGCCTGCTGACGATTACATAATCATTGCCGGCGACCTTAATGGTCATGTGGGTGAAAAGGCAGACGGTAACAAGTGTCATGAGGGAAAGGGGTTCGGAGCGCGCAATAAGGGTGGCGAGCGTATAATCTATTTTGCGGACACCCATGACCTTGTACTTATGAATACATGGTTCATCAAACGATTGTCTCATCTTCCTACATTTTATAGTGCGAACAGTAAAACGCAAATCGATTATATTCTCATAAGACGCCAACATTTTACCACTGTCACTGATTGCAAAGTCATCGGCCGTTGATTGCCGTCCTGCGAATTAAGCACCGATAAAACAGCGTGAGCAACGCACTGGCTCCCGGCGCATCAAATGGTGGCGATTTGGTGAGAAGAAAGAAGAAACGATCTCACTCATACGATTGCCAACTATTACGAATGTGGAAGAATGGAACCAAATGGAAGACACGATCCACAAAGCGGCCTCTGCAACCCTTGGGGTCACCAAGCCGGGTAAGCGGTACATCAACCGAGATACTTGGCTTTGGAATGATAATGTTGAAATGAAGGTCCGTCAAAAGAAACGCCTCTACCACAAATTTCTCGACGATAAAACGCCTGCTAATTGGCAAATTTATAAGAATGCCAACCGGGAAGCAAAGAAAGCGGTCGCTGTCACCCGAGCAAACCATTACAAAAATCTTTACGATAAACTCGACACTCGGGATGGCGAGAGAGATCTATATCAACTTGCTAAAAGCCATAACGAACGTACACAGGATATCGAACACTTCTGACAAGAACGGTACTTTGCTTACCAACCGTCGAGCCGCAACGAATAGATGGCGAGAATGCCTCGAGCAGATTTCAACTGAAGAATTTGCTCATCCTCCTCCACCAGTCAGCGCAACTGAAGTCGAGGAGGCAATAAAACGAATGAAATCGGGGAAAGCCACAGGACCTGACGACATCGCATCTGAGCTCTGGAAAGCCAAGAGCTAAGACCCAACATTGTGGCTCAGTGAATTCTTTAATCGGGTTATTCAGGAAGGAAAAACACTATCTGACTGGCAAGAAAGTACCACTGTTCAATTATGGAAAAAAAGGTAGTCCAGCAGAATCTTCAAATTACCGTCCGATCCGGTTACTTTCCCATACCATGAAGATTTTTGAACGCATTCTTGACAACCGTATTCGCGAAATCGTTGAAATAACCGTGAATCAAGCCGGATTTGTCAAGAACTGCGGAACTACTAACGCAATACACGCTGCGCGGTTACTCATGGAGAAACACCGTGAGAAGCATCACCCTCTTTACATTTCTGGATCTAGAGAAAGCGTTTGACCGTGTGCCACACGAACTCATCTGGTATGCTTTACGACAACACTTAGTACCAGAAGAACTCGTGCGCTGGGTTCAGTTGCTCTACCACGATCCGAAAAGTAAAGTTCGAAGTATGGCGGGTGTATAAAAACCGCTTCGTGTCTCTGTTGGTATTCATCAAGGAAGCGCCCTCTCACCACTCCTCTTTGTTCTTGTTATGGACACCGTCACACGGGATATCCAACTTCCAGCGCCCCACACACTGCTTTATGCAGATGATGTTTTCCTAGCATCTGATAGCAAAAATGATCTCGAGCAACTTATCCAAAAATGGAATGATCGCCTCATGCAACACGGTCTTAGATTGAATCTAAACAAAACTGAATTTCTGACAACCGATCCCCATGAAACGGGCACAATCACTGTCAGCGGCAGTGATCTGCCCAGAACTGAGCGATTTAAATACCTCGGGTCAACGCTATCAGCCAATGGAGAACTGCGTTATGAAATTGCTTCACGCATTAACGCAAGCTGGATGAAGTGGCGTTCCGCAACTGGTGTTCTTTATGATCGACGTATCAACGAACGTCTCAAATCGAAAATTTACCGCAATGTTGTCCATCCTGTCGCTCTATATGGTTCTGAGTGTTGGCCAACTATAAAAGACAATGAACAGCGTCTTGCGGTAATGGAAACGAAGATGTTACGTTGGACTAGTGGGGTGACACGTTTAGATCACATCCGAAATAAGGATATCCGCGATCGTTATGGGGTTGCACCGATCGTGGAAAATCACGCAATTCGTGCCAACGAGAATTCACTTGCCAAGATTGGTCTGAACATCGAAGTCGATGGTAAACGACCAAAAGGCCGACCGAAACAACGGTGGCTTGATACGCTGGATGGGGATTTAAAAGCTTCGAGATTGCACCCAGATCGGGCATTCGATAGAGCCAAATGGCAAAACCGATCACGACGAGCCGACCCCGCTTGTGAACGGGACAAAGGCTGAAGAAAAAGAAGACTATCATAGTCTACTATTTATAAGGAACCTGCACCTCAGAGAATAAACTGCCAAGATTGTTTTTTAAAGAATTCTTCCCAATCTCTAGAATAACAACGTAAAAGAATATCATCCAGCTACAGGAGACTACAAAAGCCTTTTTCGACACTATTGAAATTTGTAATTCCTCTAAAAATTTGACGATATGATTCAACGTAAATCGCAATATCTTAGTTGCTTTTCTTGGATAATCATTATTATTACGCTAGAAAGTGGGAAATGTGCTACTTCTGTCCTAACAATTTTCAATCCCTTAGCAAAATGCTATCCAAACTAATATTGCAAAATCAGCCACAATTTCGATGAAAACGTATCAGTAGTCAAATACGCGAGGTGATAACTCTTCTCATTGCTACCTGCAATTAACTCCACAATATCTTAGATATCGTATATCGGTCCATAGAACAATTGAATATGCACCCAGTGAATACTTCAAACGGCCTCAGCGGGAAATAATCTTCTCATTGAAAACTCTCTTGTACAGAACCCATAAAATAATTCATCTGTTGAATAAATCATGTGAGTCCTACTCCTCCAGTACTGTGTAGTTCCTAGAATTGTTGCAAGTGCCTTTTTAGACTTCTAAAGTACACGAATAGTGCCTACATCGAGTGCCTTATGCAAATCAAAAAGCGCCACCTCAGTGTATAAATTACTTCAAAGATCCACTGACCGTACAAGCGGTGAAGATTGCCTTTCTGGACATGGAAAATGATTTTGCGAGGGTGTCAGGTATCGCCAGACATACATATGTTCAAGTGCTTTATGTTTTAGAAGTAATCTAGCGCAGGCTGTATGATGGGGCATTTTCTCTATTTACTTAGACATAATATCTGATTAGGAAACTTTGGGCACCCGATGACTGATGTTGCTCTAATTTAAATTCGCGAATCGAATGTTCCCTTACGATCCAAATGCAGGTACATATATATACAAACTAGAAAAAAAGTTAGCGTACCTGCAAGGAAGCATCTTACACTCAACGGTAATTATTGTGGCGCGGCAGGATTCGCGGCATTCGAAATTTATTTCGAATGTCGCGAATACCAGCGGACAGATGACGTCACCGGCGCTCTCCACTCAATTCAGACCTCGCTACAAGAGTGAAGAACAGAGTAGGTGATGAGAAACGTCAGATAAAAAAAGAATAATAATATTTCGAAGAATAAAAGATCTTAAATTTGTCAAAAGGAAAAGAATACAAGCTCCTAAATCATCACGTAACGGAAATTCTCAGAAATTCTACAGAAAACTATGCAATTTTTCCAATCCTACCGAAACATATCATATTCGAACTAATAATTAATGATTGCATTTACTCAATTAGAAAACGCCATGCCTCGGACATTTTTCTCGCTATACACGGAATCATATGAACATGATCCATTGAAACGGCGATCGCAAAACCAGAAGCAAGTTGTTAACATACGGAAACTCCTTGTCGCAGCGGGAAACCGTACAACCATGAAATTGGGATAGCTGTCTGCCGGATTCCAAGTTCACTTCATTAATTTTGTGCGGAGGCGAGTTGGCGTCTTCATATAAACGATCGGCCATTACGAGCTTACAAGCTGCCATAAATAAAATGTCCGTCCGTTCACGTGTGGCCACAATAACTTTTATTTCGAAAACGTATGAGAGTTTAATTGCTCCCAGCTCACTTACCATTGTTGCTGCTGTTGTTTTGCCGGTGATACAGATTACCGGTTGTTGCTTGATTCTCCTGAATTGAATCTGTGCAGGTATGATTCCTTACCTTTAACCGTAGAACGCCAGATCCGGATGGAATAAAAACATTAGATCTCCTAGGTCCCAATGGAATGTGCAAGAACCACCCGCACAGCTGCAAATATACGTTAAACGTACTTTCATTCCTTCTTCCTGGAGAAAGCCTTAATTGCAATTGTTACACTATATCGCACTTTTCCACAGATAAAGTCTGACATTCAATCAGCTCTGAAAAGAAAGCCATCGAAAATTCGGCCCCAAGATTTTTCATCAGTGGCGCTTGAAATAGCGCCACAGTAAGCTCTATAGATGCTACATGATATGTTTTCCCATTTCACGAAATATATAATTCTCCATACTTAAATTACGGTTAAGATAATCACACAAATGAAACTAAAGGCTCTAAGGGCTGCCTGCTTGATCTGCGAAACCACCTCGTTTGGAAGCTAGACTTTTATGGAAACTTTGCCGATTACCATCATCGATTACTTTTATCCAATCCCTATTCCTGCAACTACAAACCACAAGTCATTTTCGTCCATGTTTCTCGAGTAACCTAAGTATCGTGATCATTATTAAGGAATTTTCTACAAGTCCAGCAATGCGGTTATCTGCACACGGGGCTAATTGATTTATTGTTGTCGACATGCAGTGACAGAAAGATTAAAATGCCTGGAATCATATGTTTCAACATAATGAATTGATTAGTGCATAATTGGACACGGCGGCACTTTATCACATGCTCGAACAAAATTGTTGCACTTGTTGCAATGCGTTCCATGGCAGAGTTATGGAACGGGTTATTCATTTCTTGAACATCTTTTACTAACAAAGCAGGATTTCATCGCAGTTGAGGTTACTTGTTACAGTACAGTATAGATGTAAAAATATTCTCTGATTTTAAGAAACACTTGGTAATATCCTGAAAAATAAACAAGTCGAGAAACTGCAAACAAGCCTATGGTATGAAAGGCTTCGCCTTTACGACTCTCCATATGTTAGACCCTTTTCCAAGATATGCTCGTTCTGGAAAGATTGCGTCAACAATAATTACATGCAGTATTAGCTGTCTTTCCCACCAGAAACAGAAGTTTACAAATAAAAAAAATCCAAAAAATAAATATCATCGTCATCGTCATACTACAGCCCGACGTCAGGCTCTGGCCTACCTGGATCGTTGTCCTCCAAATATGCTGGTCACATGACCGCGTCCTCCAATCTTGGAAGCCCAATAGTTGCTCGGCGATCGTATATATTATGCTCTCATACCAGTCTTTCTCTCGCTGATCATTCGCGGTCTCCACAGGGAGACAGATCCAGCGGACATATTGCGGGAGTTCAACGAGGAGTACCCGCAATTCAAACTGAAAAGCGTGGCCAACTTAGTCACGCGAGCAGACAAGCTTCTGCACAGCCAAAACCCGGCGTTCCCGATGAGGTCACAATCGGAACTATTTATAGCTACTTTCGAGCCCTCCCAAGAGCTGAGTGAAGTATATAAAGTTAAATATATACTTCAACAAAAGATTTCGCTTGAGAAAGTCAAGCCAATCCAAGAAGTGCAGTGCTACAACTGCCAGAATTTCGGGCAAATCGCCATCAATTGCTCTATTGTGCACAGGTGCGTGAAGTGCGCAAAAAAACATGTCCGCGCAATTGCGGCCAGACCGGACATCATGCCAACTACCGCGGATACCCGGCATACAAAGATATGGTTGCCAGAAGGGAAGCTGGCGGGGCAAAAAAGAATGAGTAAACCGCAAAGACCAAGCAAACAGTGACACAGATGTCACAAAACTTGTCTCGACCAAGCGTATCGTACGTCCAAGAAGCTAGGAATACTCTTCCTAGAGCTGCAGAATCTGAAGCTCCACAAGGCAACAAACTGGCCTTCAGGAACTTGGTCGAAAGTCTCGCTTCCCCCGAACGAATGAACAGCGCAATCCAACTGTTAATGAATCTATGCAGTTAAACATAGTCACATTTAACTCCGCGTCCCTGGTCTCACACGCCCAACGTGCCGCTGCCCAAGCGTTGGTTGACACTCTGAAAGCAGACATATTTTGCGTTTCGGAGACTCATCTAAGCCATAGACATAATGTCAGTTCCACCGGATACAGCACTATTCGGCATAACAGCAACACGAGCGCTGCCCTTCTAGTCAAAAAAGACTACCATTTTGAGGAAGTCGTCATCGATGAATTACTAGTCTCTTCCGCTGCAACGACAATAGTGAAAGCGAGTAATAATAAGCGGATTTTGGTAGTTTCCGTTTATATCAAATGCAATTCCCGAAATGAGCAACTGGGCCATGACTTAAAAGTCTTGGGCGATCTCCAGTTACAATCAAAATATCTTATCTTCGGTGGCGACTTTAACTCACGGCACAAATCCTGGGGCGATAAGGCAGAAAATATAAATGGGAAAACCCTGTACAACTGGATCCACGACTCTTTCACGGCAGCCAACCTTGAGGTGGTCTCGCCAGATTCGCCGCCAAGACCCGCTAGTCAATTCATCATTGACTTTTTCCTGCTGTCTGCTGAAACCAAGCAAAGTTTTCAGATAAATTCCTGTAAAACTTTGCCAGGCATGTCCGACCATTTTGCAGTTGAACTCAAAATGGCCTCAACTTCACAACTGCAGAAGCGAGTTAAGGTAACCATCAGATCATTCGCCCACACTGATTTAGCACCAATGCTGAACTTGAAAAAACTCGCTACAGATCGCAATCTGTCGGACAAAGAAATCGACGAAGCAATCATTTTGGCTACAGACGCCATCAATACTGCTACACGCAAAAATACCAGGCTGATCAAAGTCGATGAGTTTGTATACAATAAACTCCCGCATGACATCATGCTGCACATGAAGGTCAGACAGATTTGGCGCAGAAACCTCAAGCGCAACTTCCATAAAAATGGAAATAAAATCAATGCTGAATACAAAGCATTGCTTTCCCGGATTAATTGCCTGAGTACAATTATCCGGCAAATGGTGGCTCAATTCCGCAATAATGAATTAACCCGTAATCTCGCAGATATTAAGCCCAGGCCAAATATATTTCAACATATAAATAGGCTAGCGGGGAAAATAACTCCCGTAATTTCGTTCTTACCAGGAACAAGGAACCAATCTGCGGAGACGCCAGAAAAGCGCATGTCCTTGCGGAATAATTTGAATCTCAGCTCAATACCCTCCGCCTCAAAGTAACCCGGCAATAGTGTCGATGGTTGAAACAACTATCGCCGACTACGTCTCTAGACATTCAAATAAGCTAGTGACATTCTCCCAAACGAACTTCTCAGTAAAACCAACGGATTCGAAACATTTCCTGAGTTTATCACAACTCACCGCCGTGACCTCATACCTAAACGGTAAAAAATCAACCGGACCTGACGAAATTCCTAATTATGTAATTAGGCAACTTCCCGGAGTCTCCATCAAATTTTTGTTGGCAGTATTTAATAACTGCATAAATAATGGCTATTTTCCCACCACCTGGAAAGTTGCTAAAATAATTGCGATCCCGAAAAGAGGCGGCTCTAGTGAACCTAAAAACTTTAGACCCGTATCATTACTGTTCAATTTAGGCAAACTCTTTGAGAGACATGGACAATCGGGCTAGTCCAATATTGCAATCTCAAAGACATTATACCCAACTATCAGTTCGGGTTCCGCAGCAAGCACGGAACTCAACATGCACCTAGCTACCTTCACGATACTGTCGTAGCAAGACTTAACGTCAATAATAAACCGACCGTAGCATGTGCATTAGACTTAGAAAAGGCCTTCGACTCCGTATGGGTAAACGGACTAATCTACAAACTAATAGATCTTGAGTTCCCAATTCCGATCATTAGAATTGCTCTAAGCTTCTTCGAAGATAGGTATTTCTACGTCAGCGTGGGAAATGAATTCTCCGATCTCTTGTCGGTAACATCGGGAGTACTGCAAGGATCCATTTCTGGACCCACATTTTACAATATCTTCACGGCTGACGTCCCAACTCCCGAAACCGGCACCGAACTTATTCAATATGCCGATGATACTCTCATCTTCGCCTCAAGCCTCCACCCCAACAGGGCAGCCAAAGCGGTCGAGAAATACTTGAAAGACCTCAGCAAATATTACCTGACATCCACAGAAAAGCTAAACGCTTAAAAATGAAGATCGGAAACAATATAGTGAGCAATTCCCAGACCATTAAGTACTTAGGAGTTAAACTTCGCGAACTCCTTAAGTTCAAGCCACATCTTGAGCTCGCTATCGGTAAGGCACGCGGTGCACTCAGTAGGATCTACTTTCTTCTTCGAAAGAAGGTAGGACTCAGCACCAAGGCCAAACTAACTCTCTACAAGACCCTGATCAGACCTATTATCTGTTATGGAGCGCCCACCTGGATCACTTGCTCCACCCGAACCATGTCCAAATCTGAGGCATTCGAACGCCGGATTTTAAGGTGCTGCATTGGTCTTTCCTATAATTGGATTAACCAAGAAGGTTGGAAGAAACGCCGAAGTGTATCGGCGCGCCAAGGTACAACCTCTTCGAGAATTCGTTCTCAACTTAGTGGAACGGTTCTTCGAAAGAACGGAGAATCATCCAAATCCACTAATCCGAGAACTCTACCAACTCCTCGTAATCTAGGTATGCGGTCTTCGCTCATTCGTTCGACGTGCCCTACCCACTGAAGGCGCGGTAGTTTAATGAATTTCAAAACTTCTAGTTCATCATACAGTTCATACAACTCGTGATTGTACCGGATGCGCCATCCATCACGGTCGCGAACAGCTCCGAAGATTCGCGGAAGGACTTTCCTTTTGGAAATGTTTATTAAATTTTCGGAGGCTTGCAATAGGGTGCAGGTTTCGCACCCACAGCGTAACACTAGTCGTATGATGGTTTCGAATACGCAGAACTACGTCTTTCTGTACACATGCTTCAATTTCATTATGAGAAGGACCGAAAAGAAAGTCTTATTCGCTAGCTGTATCTGTCGCTTGATCTCGTCAGTCTCATTGGCGTCCTTTAGACAAGCTGGTATCTGAATAAAAAGCTGTCTACGAATTCGATGTTGAGGTCCCCTATGTTGATGCTAGAATGAGCTGGCGTCCTACTTCTTGATTGCATCATTATTTTCAATTTGCCCTGTATCAACTTAATGATTAATAAATGTGAAAAGATTATTTATAGTAGGATTGTTGTCCGAACCTGGTTAACCCAATGTATGATAGACAATTCACTTTTATATGATAATAGCATTCTATAATGGCTTGGGATGCAGTAAATTCGCACCTTATATAATATACTTCTACCATTTATAATACACTATAACTTTATTGATATTAGCAGAATTTCCCCGAAACTTTGCAATATCCCGTCCTATGCAGACAACCTATTTTATAATTAATCAAAAAATGAATTTTCCACTTGTCCCCTATTCAAGAACTAGCCACTCCCTAGAACTTTTACTCATTGAGCTCAGTAAATTAAGTTTTTCGGTTTCACCCCAATCAAGTTCTTGCCGTGAATTCAGGACACATCCTATGCACATTCTTAATAATAATAATCGTTGGCGCAACAATCCATCCATATTGGATCAGGGCCTTCAAGTGTGTTAGAGCACTTCATTCAAGACCGTAACGGTACACTACAGTATATTGTAGAAGACAATGTGGTCAGCATTGCGCTCGACCGAAATTATTACCCTGATTTGACTCTGGTACTCATTCACAGCTGAGTCGACTGGTATCCGACGTCAAATCAGGACACAAATCCCACTCCCACCAGTGAAATTTGAACTGCGACCTTCCGTACGACAGCCTTGTGCTCTAACCACTCAACTATCTGGACACTCTTACCTCGCGATTTATACGAGTATTTCTAAATCTTCGTTCTAACTCAGGCTTGATCAAATGCGTGACTAGTTCTTTTATGTAGTTGTATCTTGTCAATTCAACATTACCCCGGAAGGACTGGTCTTCCTACTGCTTGAATAGACTGAGCACTTTTCATCGATTAAGTCAACCCCTCCTTTGGCCAAATTATAATGTACTAATATATCCGGCTTCCATTTATCAACATCTAAGGCCTCATTATGATGCATGGACGACACCAAAATGACAGCTCTCTCTTTTTTTTTGAACGTGAGATAAAAGCGTCATATCCTTTGTAAAGGCATATAAGGAAAAGTCAACCTCTTTTAGCTTATTCGGCAAAAACTTCGTAACAATTCCTTTTTTTGAGGGTTCCAACATAAGTCAATTTCTCATTTTTCAGTGCGCTGACTAGTCCAATTCATTCCGTCCAGAACCATCCGTAGCAAATATGGATCTTATATCTTTAGAGTTTGATTTATGTATCGATGTTAATAAAAGAGCTCCCATGAAGTCTCGCAATTTAATCAAGTCTAAGTCATAAAGGTCCCTACTACTCTCCTTTCTAAAATGTCTTCTCAGTTTGACGACACTTGCATTAGTATGGAGCAAAACAATTTCCAAAATATCATTACTAAACAAGATGCTCCAAGAATCTGAAGGCTCGCAAGTTGTTTCTACCGTATCCTTGAATGCCGGGCATTTCAAAACAATGATGTGTTGTAAAGTTCTAGTATTTTTCTTGACGGCAGAATCCATGCACCACTGAAATCAATTTTTGCCATAAATGTTCTTTGTATTGGTTTCTCTGTTCATCAGATCTCACTTATTTTCTTCTTATAATATCTCATTGTCTTCTTCTTCAATTTCAGAATCACTCTCATGTTCGCTCAGTATGTACTCCCTATCAGATTTATCTTCACTTTCATGGTCTGGGCTTCCCTTCTCCATTCCTTCATTTTACCAGAGTTTCTTCAAAATTAGGATCACAATAGCTCACCCTCTTTACCCTTTTCGAACGACCAGGAGCATTCTGATTATTCATATTATCAAAAGCCTAAAAAAGTTTGACTAAACAACTTTATACCGTGACTGTCAACTCAATACTGATCAAAGCAAAGCTAGCCCGCCGCATAGGTATCAAGGTGCTAAGAGTGGGGAGAAACCACAAAATTGAATTCATACGACGACAAACGTCACGAAAGTTCGAAGTTTCTCCAATGATTTCCTAGCCTTGCTTGATGATACAGATGGTATGGGCTCAATTTCGTCAGCATCGTCTTCCCCATTTTCTGTAGTGCTGGTCGGTATTAAACAATAAGCTGCAAACAGCCACATTATCGTCAAAATGTATGTATTCATCGGAAGTCAAATCCGTGCGTATTTGAGTAAGCAGGTTCCAGGTGTCTATCGCATCCTCTTCTTTTTCTTTCGTTGCTTAAACTTCCTGTAGAATCTGTGAATCCCTGATAAAACCGCATTTTTTGGAAGATTTTGATATGTTAGACTGCCACTTTTTTTTTCTGAGTGAAATGACGCGGTATTTCCAGCGATTAAATTATTTGGAATAATAAAAACTTGTTTCTCTATTCGCTAGTGTTATTTATTGGTCTTGCAAATACCGATATTTCGGGAACCACTGGTTCCCTTCATCAATGCTAAACGGCATTTCTTGAAACAGCTTGATACGGCAGACTGTCACGCGTTATCAATCGTCAACATTGCTGTCAGTACAGAGATATTTATCGTTTCATTATTTTGAGTCCTGTCTAGAATAATTCTGACAAGTTCTTTCTATAACTATTAGGTTGTTGCATATGAAATGGCCGTTTTGGCAATCAAGTGAAGTTAATAGCGATTTTGGTTTATCAAACCACCACCAGTTGGCGCTGTTGGTGTTGTATATTAAAGTATAAATACTCCTACATTTAATCAAGGAGTCATTTCAGTTTTGACCATCGTTGAGATAACAGGGCATAGAAAGGAAAAAAAATTTGGAAAAGAGCCAAGAACGTATACTTTTTCTTTATGAGTTCAAACTCGGTCATAAAGCAGCGGAGGCGACCAAAAACATTAACAGCGCATTTGGAGCTGATACGGTAAGCGAACGAACCGGAAGGCGGTGGTTCGAAAAATTTCGGTCAAGGGACGTAAACCTTTAAAGTAGGCCACGTGGACATCCAGGACCATCGATTGACAAGGACGAGCTTCGTTTGCTAGTCGAATTCGACACACGTCAGACTGTGAGAGACATTGCAGAGAAAGTGGGCGTACACTATTCGACAATTTCCCGGCACTTTCAAGAACTTGGAAAGGTAAAAAGCTAGATAAATGGGTTTCGTATGCCCTTACGGAGCAAAATATGGCGCTCCGAATGGAAATTTGCAGTTCTTTACTCTCCCGCAAGAGAAGCGATCCTTTTTGGCACAGAATAGTGACATGTGATGAAAAGTGGATATTATACGACAATCGTCGCCAATCAGCACAATGGCTAGATGCTGATGAGCCACCGAAGCATATACCGAAACTGAGCCTCCATCCGAAGAAGGTAATGGAGACTGTTTGGTGGTCTACAACTGGAGTTCTCCACTATTCTTTCTTAGCACCTGGTGAAACGATAAATGCACAGAAATACTATGCTCAACTCGAGGAAATGCACCAAAAATTGAGTATTCTATGGCCGAGATTGGTCAATAGAGATGGTGTGATACTCTTTCACGACAATGCACGACCTCATGTTTGCAGAACAACGGTTCAAAAATTGAACGAATTGCAGTATGAGACTCTGCCTCGTCCACCATATTCACCGGACCTTTCGCCAACCAACTACCACTTTTTTAAGCATTTGGATCATTTTTTGGCGGAATAACAATTGAGGAAAGAAGAGGTCATCAAAATTGCTTTCAATGGGTTTATCAACCCCTGAAAATTGGACTTCTACGAAACTGGCATAAATGCTCTTGAATCTCGCTGGGAGAAGTGTTTTGAATCGACTGGCATCTGTTTTGATTAAATAACTAAATTTTTGTAAGCTTTACAGTCGTTTCAAATTTTTGTACAAAAACGGCCATTTCATTTGCAACAACCTAATAGTTTTCCCTTTTTTGAATTATTCCCTGATCTAGGGGTTGTAATATGATGAGAGCAAAATCAATTTAATATTTTGTAACTTGGGTGGGTTGTTGTAGACAGTACAATTATTAGATACTTCTGTTTTGTTTTTTTCATATCTTTATCAAATTTTAGAAGCCAAATCGTAAAAAATAGGAAAAGACTTGATACCTTTGAAGCATCGAGGGGTTTTGCACTACCTAGAACTAAGGAATTCAGTTTTTCCATCCCATCCATGTTGGTGGAAAGTAGCAATATAATTCTTTCTTTGCTGTGCTTTCCCCCGTAACATTTTCCATCTTTAAATGTTAATGTGCGATCAGGAGACATTTATAGAAAAAACCTGTCTGATCAGCATTGAAAATATTACATGGTGTATAATTTTGTTTGATATTCTTTAGTTCAACTTTCATTCCATTCGGAATATACATCCTCATTGACACTCGCATTTTCCCTGCATAATTGTCGTCTCAAGTTTTGAAACAGCTCAGCCATCTTTCGCTTGCTTTAAAGTCAGAAATACCCAATTGTGCAGCGTATTTAAAAGGTTTTGACTTTAATAAAGACCCACCAACAGGTAAATTTTGCCATCTATATTGTCTAAACCACTTAATCAAAGAGTCCTCTAAAAGTGGATACTAACAGACTTTCCTCGATAATAAAGTACAGACGTACTAGCAGAAAAATGACTTG
Organism: Hermetia illucens; assembly: GCF_905115235.1. Lineage (NCBI taxonomy): Eukaryota > Metazoa > Arthropoda > Insecta > Diptera > Stratiomyidae > Hermetia > Hermetia illucens. Next base: position 221,598,779 of record NC_051849.1, on the reverse strand, counting down.
TCTAACAAGATAAATTATTCGCGGAACCCGAGAGTTCCAAGAGTAAACATTCCTTCAAAAACTTCGAATTACAATGAGGGGTGACCGGTTCATTTCGAATTATAGAGTGGTCTCACATCCTCCTTCCCGGAAAAAAAATCCTAATCATCGAGAGGCTCCTACATAGAATTTGTTCGAATTACCAAATTTGCAAGTTGAAGAGTTCGAATTATCTAAAAATTCAAAATATCAAGGTTCGAATTATTGAGAGTCGACTATATATACAAAATCGAAAATGAACCACATAATGCGACTATTAGATGGTATAGTCTCTATCACACAACTAATAACCACTGGCAAAAAGTTATCGATTTCACCTCTAGCATATTAATAAGACTGACTAGGCTGACCCTGACCAATGTACGAGGCCAGATAAAAGCAGCAGGATCACTCTCAACACCATTCGACATCAACAACGGTCTACGACAAGGGGATGCCCTATCATGCGTCCTCTTTAACCTGGTCCTCGGGAAAGTGATCCGTGATGCCAAGGTAAGTGCAAGAGGTACGATCCTCTTTGAGTCCATCCAACTACTGCCCAATGCTGACGATATCGACGTCATGGGAAGAACCACCCGAGACGTACAAACTGCCTTCATCCAGATCGAGCAGGCGGTATTTGGCTCGAGATCTTGGGCTGCACATCAATGAAGGCAAGACAAAATAAATGGTGGCAACGTCAGCACCGAGAAGGAACCAGCCAACAACATCAAACCGCACTGGTCAAACTGGAAGAATAAGGATAGCAGAATACAACTTTGAGACCGTTGATAATTTCTCCTATCTAGGGTCGAAAATCACAACCGATAACAGCTACGATGATGAAATCCGCGCACGGTTGTTGTCAGGCAACAGAGCCTATTTCAGCTTACAAAAACTGTTCCGCTCGAAACATAGGGTCAAAGCTCTTACTGTACGAGACAATGATCTTGCCAGTCCTCATGTATTCCTCGGAAACTTGGGTTCTTATCAAGAAGAATTGCCAACTCTTGGCCGCGTACGAGAGAAGAATCCTCCGAAGAATTTTTGGCTCCCTACATGAGGAAGCTCTACTATAAACCTTACCCCCACCTACGAGCGGAATGATCACCGTGAGATTTGATTTTTGAAACAGCAGGCAAGCGGGACTTCTGTGCCCCTAACCGAAAAAACGACGTATCTACTTAATCCACATAAACGCATTTTAATATCTGGTATCCCATATTCTCAAGGAAGAAAAAAACATTTCTATGTTTGATTAGATAATCTCTAACTTGACCAAAAAAAACGTTTTTCGAGAACATAAAGGGAGAATACTAGCTACATTAACTAGCGAGAAAAGGGCTATCTTCAGCATACAGAAAATCAGGATTTTATGTCGTGTGAACTATGCCTTAAGCCAATTCCTCATTCGTGCTGAGTATCGATCTCGCATAGCAAACACCCCACGAGCAAAAAAGGATTTTATGCATGCACATTGAGTGCAGATACTGTAGAGTAGCACGACAAAAGTAGCGTACATATATGTATATACTGTGAAGACACATTTTGGAACATTACTGCAGGTAATGACTGAAAAAAATATAGAGCAAAAGTAGCATCATATTCAGAAAGGAATACTACATCATCCAAAAGGGGCGAAGAATCTACAAAGCAGCCCGGTAACCGGTCTATCATCAACTGACAAGAGGTTCGGAATGACGACATTCAAATGAAGCTCAAGTTTCTCGCCGTTAAAACGCGCTATCACCATCATCTCTACCAGCGCAAAAGTTGAAGAAGCCAATGAAATTAGGGAAGCAACAGAACCTGATCACACCGCGATTGAGCTCTTGAAGCGAAGAACTGGAACCAAATTTTGGAGCCCAGTGGGTTCTTCAAACGTGTTATTGAGGAGCGCGGCATAAAAACACAATCGCTATAAATCGCTCCATTTCTCTGTCGCGCGAACTCTCACCACTTTTCTTTGTTCTTTGCATTGACACCATCACACCGGACATCGAACATTTACCGCCCAATAGAATGTTCTATGCAAATAATGTTTTCTAGCGGTTCACAACAAAGTTGATCTAGAGTCACTTATCCAAAACTGGAATGATCACATCTTGCAATATGATCTCCAATTAAATCTGAATAAAACTGGGTTTTTGACGATCGACCTCAATGGAGTGGTGTTTCATAACTGTCTTTTTTTTGTGATTGACGCATCAATTAACATCGCGAATCCAAAATCTGCCGTGTTGACATGCGCCCCGTTGCCTTCTATTATTCTGAATATTGACCGACCACCGAAGGCAATAAACAGCACCTCGCGGTGATGGAGATGAAGTTGTTGCATTGGATTAGTGACGTAACATGTTAGAACCACATCGGAAATGTGGAAATTGGCGGTCGAGTCGATGAGAAACAGCCAAAAGTGCTACGGCGAGCGATACTTGGTGATTTGAAAACCTCTCGACGACCTGTACCAAATTTATGGACACGAAAAGCAACAAATTCAATCTAAACCAGGCGACCCGTTACCAAACGGAACAAAATCTAAAGAAGAAGAAATTGAAAAATGCTAAATTATTACCAAAAAGGTATATCTTTATCTAAAGAACAAATAATGTTACCTTAGCAAATTGAAGGTTTTTGGCCTTTTTTATGGTTCTACGTAAAACATGCTAAAAAGGGGTGAACATTGTTTTCACAGAATATCTCCGTAGGTGGTGCAACTAGTTCTATTTTAATATTGGGAACATAAGGGACTGAGAGCTCAAAATTTATGCTTCAGAAAGTGGAATAGGTCCGAAAAATCAGTTTAGGTAGATGTATATCTATATATGCTTTTGCCCGTGGAGTAAAGCAAAAATATTCGATCAAGTTAGATGCGGAGAGATATATATATGCGTCAGTATACGGCAATAGATAATGTTTGTTTGTTTATAATGAGCACAATATTTGTGTCTTTACTATAAAGGAATATTTTGTATGAATTGAAAGTTCCTCACATAAGGTTAGCAAAACCGTTTATACCCAAAGCGCCCAACGTCTGGTATTCCGATTTGTTTCTCCTTTTCAGGAGTATGGAATCAACCATCAGAAATTCAAGAAATTGGATTCAAACTCCAATTACCAAATGATGATTTATTGACTAGTGTGCGCTTATAGGAGGCAATTATTATTTCATACTGAAATTTCCAAACTTCAATTTTACATCGAAATTCTCCATAATTTCATGACTATGATTTAGCGTTCAAGATACACATGAATGTATAAACACCACAAAAATCACCCTCAATGATAATTTTACGAAAAGATATAAAACCAACACCAAATACGCCTGAACTTTATTGGATGAATATCCTCAATTTAAAATTAATTTTGACCTCTCAGCCCACAGAGCTTCTTCGAAATCAAGTGTGGTTGTTTCTAAAGCAATACTTAAAATAAATAAACGGCCACGTATCGCATTTTTGCTACTGTTTTTCTTACTGGTGCAAGCTCCTCGTGCGTAAGGTGCCACGCCAAACCTCTCTTGGATAACCTTGTCACGAAGTAAACCTGTTAACCAATCCTCTATAATAAATGGACTTACAGGTTCAATAATAAACGAGTCTGAACCATTGACCACCGTAACATTATTGGCTAAAATACCGATAACGACTCTTATCTCTTCTGTTTATTCAAAGTTGAAAAACGAGAGTGAAATAAGTGTCATGGCGTCGGCGTTCCTATGCGGCGTCAAAACAATGGACGGTATATTTGGGTATTATGATGGGGCCCGGAAAAGGGGAGACGCAACGGAGTTTCGATACAGTAGCAACCGTAATAGCTTCAATAATTGAAAAATGGCATCGTCACGATCTTGTTTTTAAGTGATTTCTTTTAGGCAAATCGTGGCCCAGAACAATATTGCAAAAATTTATATTGCGCCGAGTCGATTATGGGATCAGCAAACCAGTCATATTTTGGTTTTTCGATAATAAATTTATTTTTACCTTACGGAAGTAATCACATTGATTTATGGATTCGGTAGCTGAATCAGATTATGTTATGAAAGAGCAAAAGATTATAGAACGCTATTATGCAGACTTACGAGAACTGGTTGAATATGATGACATCGTCTTGATGGCAAAGGTGAGATATGGAGACTTGGAGGTGAACAGAAAATGAGGTACGAATCTACGAGTATATGTGACTAGCAATGAATCCACTTAGAAACGAGAAGGTAAATTATCGGCTTGTGAGATAATGAACTTTTTTGCAGCTCCATGAATTTTCGTCATTACGAATGTGGTGACTGAAGGTATTGAAAAACTAAGTGACAATAATTATTTGCAAATCTCTTACATACATACTGTAGGGGCAAATATGAAGATACCCTATGTGATAGAATCCAAATTGGATTAAGGGTTACTAGTGCCTGGTGCAGGAATGTGGGACTGCGGATCAACCCAACCAAAACCACCATAGAGCCATTCACTAGGAGGCGTAAACTGGATCACCTGAAAGCCATAACATTACATGATATGGAGGTGAAACGAGAAACAGAGGTCAAATACTTGGGAATCACGCTAGACCAAAAATTACTCTGGAAGACATATGTCGGAAAGCCACGAGGGCTCTGATGACTTCCAGACACATAGCAGGAAAAAAATGGGGTTGCAGCCCGAAGATACTATTTTGGATATATACTGCAATAGTAAGGCCAATGATTACCTATGGAGCGGTAATCTGGGCAGAAAGAACCCAACTCGGCACACAAGCCAGGGAATTACATAAGCTCCAAAGGCTGGCTTGCGTTGTATCAGTAGGGCAATGAGGACATGCCCAACGGCATCCCTGGAGGTCCTTCTGGGATTAACCCCTCCCCATCTGCACATACAGATGCAGGCAAGGAGATCAATATTCAGGATGATCGGTAGTATGAGTGAGGCGGGGAGCTGCCTAAATCGAAGGAAGATTGATATCCTTTCTAGGCGGTATCCCGAATTACTGATACCGAGGGACAACATGACAACGAGGTTTCACTTCGATAAGAAGTTTGAAACACGTTGGAGTAACAAGGCAAACTGGGAGAGCGTGGCTGCGACATACGGCTTAAACCAGCAACTGATTACTTGATGCACTGACGGATCCCTCACAGCAGAGGGAGCGGGTGCCGGTGTCATTGGTCCAAGGAAAATGTACTTTGAGCCAATGGGCAGGTACACTAGCATATTCCAGGTGGAAATTTACGCCATAGACAAATGTGCCTCCTTTAATCTGCAAAGGAACTACAGGGGGCAGAACATAGCTATTCTCACCGATAGCCAAGCAGCGATCAAGGCACTTAGGTCCAACCAGGTGAACTCTAAACTGGTATGGGAATGCCTTGAGAGACTGAATACACTTTCCTCGCCCAACAAGGTCTGGATACTTTGGGTTCCACGCCATGCTGGATTGAAAGGCAATGAGGCAGCGGATGAACTAGCCAAGAAGGGAGCAGGGATGCCTTTACACAGGCCAGAACCCTTCTGTGGAATCAGAAACGGTTTCATGGCTATGAATCTAAAAAAACGAAGAGAAACGCTTGAGGGAACTATATTGGGCGGGCCTACCAGGGATGGAGCAGTCCAGAGTGCTTATTGGGGGATTTGAACCCATGCGTAAAAAGAATTGCTTAAACCTCACCAAAAAGAACCTCCGAATCATAGTGGGAATTCTCACTGGTCATTGTCGGCTGAACTACCATCTAGGGAAGCTAGGGATATCTACGGACACTGCCTGCAGGTTTTGTGAGGAGGAGGACGAAACCTCTATGCACGTCCTGGGACAGTGTCCGGTACTTGTGCAAAGTAGGTCGATACATCTGGGAGAACACTTAATACCAGATGCAAAGCTGAAACTTCTGGAAGTGGGGAACATACTAAAGTTCCTAACGGTTACAGGCCTGCTTCAGATACTATGATCAACAGGTACACTGTAACCAGTAAAAGGGGCACAATAGTTCTTCAAGGACGCGGTGCGACTTTCCCTTAACAGAATAATAATAATACATACATACGCGACGAATGTTGAGAATTAAATGGGTTTCTACCTGTGCATATCTACACGCATTTACGCATGGTTATTCAATATTTCTAGGTGTGAAATTGCGGATTATACCGATGTGGAACAGCTTCAGCTGTTCAGCAGCATGATTCACCTTTCCCTATCATTTTCCAACCACCGCCTTAATGGCGAACGGAGTTCTTTTGCATTATGTCGTGGGTGCCCTTCATTGACACTCTACTGAGCAAGTCTTAAAAAAATGTCCTACTTATATACTGCCCATAAACCATGGATCAATTTACGTTTCCACACAGGATTTTGATATTTGGATAGATGGAGAGTTATTCAAACTATTGTTGAATTTTCATCAGACAATATCGGATTTATTTCCATGTTATATTTGATTTTCAATATGCGGATAATCACTTACTATTTATTCTCTAATAATCGAGATAACAAACAACACGGGTCAAATTTATATTACCGCTAAAGACAAATTCCACGTTCATTTATTTATAGAGAGAAATTCAAAGTTTAGCAAACACAAAAATAACATTTACTGACACGTTTTGTAAAAAAAAGGTCGATAAGACCAACTAAGATTAAAAATATTCTGAAAAAAAAAATTCAGATTGTCAAGTTATACAATCTAATATTAATTTAGTGTGAAATACTTCATTAAGCTGTTTACTGTTTTTAGATTTAGCATCTACAACTTAAAAGTCGTAACTCTTGGCCCCCTAATGAATTACAATTTGTTGTCCAACCTAATCTCACTCATTTATAATTTTGCTGCCATCCCAGATAGTTTCGGAATTTTGTTATTATCACTATACCATCACACACAGAATGGTAGATACAAAAATTAGAAAATCGGCGGTCAAGGATCAATTCAATTTTATGTCAAAGACCATAATTACTCATTGCACATTACAATGTGATCGGAATGACTGATCTGGATGTCAAGTTGGGCTCTGAAAAAATCTTGCTCGTACATGTGATAGACAGACGTCTTGATAAACGTAACAATAATGGCGAAAAGGTAAAGAGAAGGTAGATTTCTGCAACTATCACCTCTTTTTCATCGGTCCTACTCTACTCGAGGGGTGCTAACATCGGCCTCAAAAAGTTACTTTCGCTTGCGTGTCGCAAATGTGTCTGACAACGCCCTCTTCCTAACGTCGAGCCATTTCGTCCAACCTTGTTTGCTGTGTTGAGGACAGGCACTGGAAACAACTCGCTGGAAAATATCGATGAACACCGGGCCACCTTTATCTCTGGAGCGGGGCAAGTGTCAACCGCGTACTACAAGAAAGTTACAAAACCTAGCTAACTACGAAAACGCGAAGAAAGATTGATGAACGCTGTTACGTATGCAACAACTATGGCCCCACGTTGGGCGCCATTTCTGTTACGATGATAATCCAGCCTTGCGTCACTTTGGCACGGGAACCAAGGCTGTCAACCAACCAAACTCCCCTAACAGCTTTGCCATTGGTGTAGACCGACTGCGCGAGGAACTGAACGGCACTTGCTGCAGCTAACCCGAATGCTAGCAGTTCGGCGAGATGACGGCCGGGGTTCTTGGTTTTCAGATATCATCTCCCTGTCAACACACAGAAATTTTATCACGTGCTCTGACTCAATAGTCAACAAAGCTAAAAACACGGGTGGGGGGGGGGGGGTAAACTACTCTAATAAAGACGTGAAATCTCAAGGCGAATTGATACCAACGAAGATTTCCATCCCAAAGAAACTACACTGCCTAACGGCCTAACAAGGAAGGGACATAATCACAAAAAAAAAACCTGGCGCGCCCAGGATGAACGGGAAAGGGTTAGATTTGAGCTGACTCTGGTATCTCCGGGACGAGTGGCCCCCGTCTTCCTTTCCTCTTCATGGGGGGCCAGATAATATGATGGCCCTAGTCTTCCCCCATTATGTTTGAAACGGCAGGGGACGAACATTTTATTCCAAAAAACCTAAAACAAACGATGAAATACGCACGTCACATAGGAAAACAGCCTTGTAAATGTTGAAATATCAAATGAAATATTGTTTTCCTCCTCTTAAAAGCAGCTTTCCTTCGCCATATTCATGACAGCGCAATCGCCACAATAATCCAAAAGTTTCTTCCACCTCGATTGCAGTAGTCTGAGAAACTGAATCTCAGACAGATTTTAAAAACAAAACAGTTTTACGGATTGTAACTTTAACTTCAATGGGAGGACAATATCTAATAATGGCGGCGAGAACGAGGGCCAAAATTTTAAACATCGGATCCAAACCAACGGAACGTTCCGGCGCCCAGACTGCAAAAGGAAGCATTCTCTCCCGAACATTCTCATTGGAATCATTCCTATCGTCGGTGGAGGGGTTGCAAATTCTGCCAGACTTCCTGGCAAGCTTCTATCAATGTATTGCGGTCGAATTAATTGATGCTATCTCCCGGCGTACTCCAAACCGGCGCCCTCCCTGTACATGAAAAGTCGCATTGGTGAACTTTGGGAGATTCATCTCTTGGATTAGGTAGAGCCTCGCTAGAGGACCTGGAAACAACGGAATGCGGGGCCCCCGGAAGCACCCGAACGTGCCACCCCTTTTTAGTGGACAGCGGAAATTCCAAACACAAACAGCGCCCTTTGCTACAAGGTTTAAAAGAACAGGGGGAAAAGTGCACTATAACGGCAGGTGAGCCCGCAGCACCACAAACAAAAAAAATAGCTCGCTGTTGGCAGGAGTTAGTCAGAGGGATATTCGTGGGGACACGGTGTAAACCCGAAAAATTGAAGCCTGCGAAATTCCTGTTCGCTTAATGCCGAACAAATGGTCCGAATTGCGCGAGCATTATTCCCTACAAATCCCGTTCGGGTTGATGACAAAAGCATGGAAGTCTCCGTGGATTGCCCACTTTTCACCATGAAAGAGCTTAAAGAGTAGTTCTATCTATGAAAAATAACGAGTTTCTGTCTGCATTCTGACCACTCTGTACGCTTGACAAAGCCGGAAACTGCTCGAAAATCTCATTAGGCCTGACGAAGTGATAGGTGCTGTCACCGAATTATCTCCAAGATAGTGCGGTTTTATAGCAGGGAGATGGTGGATGGTGGATGCTGTTCATCAATCTGAGGCACCCAGGACGAGTAGGGCACCTTGCAACAACAGGGACCCCATCCTAGGCCCGGACCTCTGAAATGTATCCTACGATATTCTGCTAAAACTCCACATACCAGCGTAAGTGCATTGCGCAAGTGGTAGGTTCGCTGTTTGACATTTACTTACCGCGCTATCATAAAACCGTCGAAACCCCTTCCTCTCGTTTCTGAGTAACACAAAATCATTCACAAGCGCAAGGAAGAGTACTTAAGGGAGATGGTTGCTTTTGAAGACCGGGAACATATAATAAATGAGTGGCAACTATCTTGGGAAAAAAGTCAAGAGGTTCATTGATTACTTTCTTACACAGCTTCTAAGTGAGCATGGAGGTTTTCAGTGTCACCTCACAAGATTGGGAAAGCACGATTCCCGACTATGTGCGATGGAATGGACTATCCTGATTACACCTTTGAGGGTGAGTGGAATAGGTCAGCAGCTCTATGCAGATTCAGGGGAGCTCTTTCCAGACAACATTTTCAGAGAGAGCACCGACAGATTGAGGTGTGCTGCGCATTAGGTTCAAGTTTTTCTTGTTGCGAAGATTGACCTCGGTTGATAAACTAAACAATGTCCTTCCTTTGATGAAAGGAACAGCCTCACTTGATAGCTTCCTAAGGCGGGAGAATAGGAAGGCTAGCCCGAAATAATGTGTCAAACGATGATTGGAGATGCTTAATTGGTAGTCCGAAGCAGGGCTTGGCGAGAGGGAGTGGAAACAGGAGAGGATGCATCCTTCCCAGATCCAGAATAGAAAATTAAAAAAAGGGGAAATAAGGGTATTCGAATAATTTTCACCACAGTTCCATATAATTTTCACCCCGAGCCCTTTTTTTCCGTATAACTTTCACCCACGGCCGGATTTCCTCCTTAAGGCCATCAAGTTATCAAACTGTCTAACTATGCTAAAGCAACTCGACGATAGGTCAGAATACAGATACCTATAATGCAAAAATAAAAGCCAAAACAGCAAGTTCTTTTCACGATATATTTACACTTAAGACAGATATAGAGCTAATGCATGTTTATGTTTCTTCTAACTGAGTAAGTTTCTCAACTTTCAAAAATATCCCCCCTTTTGTTGTTAGTAAGCTAGCTGCGTTGTTGAATTTTAACGGAATTTCAGTTCGCGAACATTTAACAAATCTGAAATTTTTCAGCAGATTAACCATGGCAATTCGTGTTTCCATTTTTCCAAATCTGAGTCCAACGCAATTACGTGGTCCTTCTCCAAAGGCTAGATATGCTAATGGATGTCTTCTTTTCTCTTCACCAGAATTGAACCTATCTGGATCATAGGTTTCAGGATTTGGGTAGATTTCAGGATCATGGTGAATGGAATAAACGGGAATGAAGATCGATGTGTCCTTTTCCAATGTAATGTTTGTGTTTGGAATACGGTAATCTTCTGTAGCTTGCCGGGTGATAGTAACCATTGGCGGATATTTTCTTAGAGTTTCTGTAAGATAATAATCAAATTGATTCAGGGAAGTATATTTAGCAGAAACAATATTTTCACTGAACTACAAATAGTTTCTACACCATGTATTTATTATATAAACAGAAAAGTTAATTACCGCTGATTATTTGATCAATATATTGCATTTCCATTAGTGCTTCATAGGTCAGCTGACCATTATATTTGTTAAGAACAGTAAATATTTCGTCTCGTGCCCTATTTTGTATATCCGAATTGAGAGCTAACTCATAAAGTGTATATGATAACGTCGTTGACGATGTTTCGAAACCAGCAAGGAAGAATAGGAATACTTGTGCCGTAATTTCTTCAATTGAAAGATTTCCTTCTTCTCCATTTTTCCTTTCATTCTTCAGCTCAATCAACAAATCCATGAAATCATTTCTGTGGATATTATTTTCTTCACGAAAAGAAATGGTTTCGCGAACAATACGAAAGAAAAATTCAGTTACATCATCTCGAATAATTCTACATTTTAATTTTTCTGCTATTTTAGGGAATTGTTTGAGTGCGTTAACAGTCAGTCGTGAATGCCGGGGCTCGCCTAATGCAATTCGACCAAATTTACGAAATTCGGAATTGGAGTTTTGTAATGTGTTACACACTATCCCGAAAGCACATTCTCCAATTACGTCAGTCGTGAATCGTGCTAGGATCTCTTTAACTTCAATATCTGCTCCAAGTTTTATTTCTGCAGAAAAAGCTTTCACCAGTCTCTCTGAAACGTTTACGACCGTTGGGAACATGAACCGCATTTTACTGGACGTGAATGTTGGAGACAACTTACTCCGAATCCTTTTCCATTTTTCACCATGCAATGCAAACATATTCGCCGATAATGGATCTTCTTTCTCATTAAAGTAGAACCAGCGATCGTGAAATGAATGGAAGTCCTTGACCAATATATTTCTTATCAGATCAAGATCAATAGGAACTGCTATGGGACTGAAGAAAAAGTAGATCCCAGCAATGGGGGACTTCCCTTTGAATGTGAAGTAAGTTTCTGAAAGTAAATCGTTCGAATGTTTTGATATACTAACACCCTTGAAATTTCCATGGGGTATGATGGGAGGCAAACTGGGTACACCACGATTTTTCCAGTATGAGAATTTCCATTTGAAAAATAGATAAATCACAATTGGAAGGGCGACTAAAGTGAACAAAACTGTACACCACAACATTTCCCCACAACACGTTTAACTACTAAGACGGATCCTTCTTAACTAATCTTCCAAAATTTTTCAGTTTATCTGGAAGTGATGAAGATAGCCAAATAACATTTTGTTTACATACCATTCCAAATAATATTGTTTCCTTGATGAAATGCTGCTTATCAGTAACTTCCACCTAAATTGGAATTCTGCGAATTTAACACGCGATGTAAAGAATCAGAGTTATTATGTTCTTATCGCAAAAATTACGTTATGAATAAAAACAACGAATTATTTTTCATCAGTAAATAGCTTTACTAAGATTGTTAACAAGATAATTACAATATCTGCCTCTTCGAAGAAACAAAATTATACAATTATCCACGCAATACTTTAATGGACACACCCCCTTGGAAGGAATGAAAAAAGAATTATTTATTATGCAAAATTAATATGGTTGCGGTATATTGGGAAGCAATTATGTGTATGGTTACCCGAAAATTGAATGCACATATTTAACGCGATGAGGGAAATTATTAACTTGTTGTGCTTCAAGGAATTAAACCTAAATGTACAAGGTCCAAAAGGGGTCAATTGCTTCAACAACTCGTTCTCAAAAATTTTGGTGGTGCATTTACACGGTATCTGGGCTCCAAAATAGTCTAGATTACGATATCTGCTGAAACAAATTTACTGTGAACCCCCGCTTAGGTTCATCCTAGCTCCGTAAAATTTCCTAGTGGCATCGGCTTTGATACGAAGCCCCATACTGGAAAATTTGGTAGAAAATCTAATATTGTTAAAAGTTATGTTAGCTCAAATTTGCATCTTTTGCGTGAAATTACTACATCATAAAATCGAATATCGTATACATTCACCGTATATGTACTACGAGCTATGTACGTGCCCCCAAAAATTCTTACATAAAAAAACAACAAAATCTTTCATACCTGAAACACCGAGCTTCCGGTATCTGACTTGCTTTTGATTAGAAATGGTTGCTGGAAGTACCTGGTTTGTGCGGAAAGCGATCCACAAATATATATGGGCCTCAGATAGGACCACTTTCAACCAACTCGGCGACTTATTGATTCAACGCCGCTACCTCTAAGACTTGATGAATGTCAGAACATATAGGGCGCCAATATAGACTCGCAATACTATCTCATTGGCATACTGTTCTGAGCTCGAATAACAATACCAGCTCGAATTCCCACTGGCAATCAGGTGAGAGTTAAGCACTACCTGCCTGAGATGGAGCAATGGCTTAGATGCCAGACAGCTTTTAAGGAGATCGAATTGGTGGACCTCGGCGCAAAAACGACCGAATCCCAGATATTCCGCCGTTGATGATGATGCTGATTTTGATTAGAAATGTTAGTTAGTTTGGTTGCCTGGTAGAAGGCTCAACCTAACTGCGACTATTTTAAGATGAACGTAATGTAAATAGACATACAGACGTTTATGGTATCCAAATTTCAATTAAGACTTTTTGTTCGTCAATACATGTTTTATTAAATGGTTGCCTTATCTTACAAATGGGGATTGAGATACTTTTTTCTCAAGCTTTTTATTACCGTCAATACTTTGATTCCAGCTATTCTCTTTAACGGTATCTAGTTTTCAGTTTTCAGGGTCTTAAGTTTTTGTGACCATTCCTACATCAATTTCAGGGAAATGCAATAGTTTTAAAGTTGCCTGGCTGTCAGAGAGAATATGGATTTTAGCGCGTGGGCACTTTTTCTATAAATAAAATCATGGGATGTCTTAGAATTCCCGACATATCTTATTTTGAATTCACTTCATGTGCTTCTGCACTTAATTCATCTGCTTTCCATCTGCGTATTATAACATCTGTTCTCTCAAATAATTCGTTGTAAGGTTTTGTGTAGAACAAAAGCTTATTCAAATCGGTTTACTGCCTGTTTGCCTGTCTGTCTGTCCATCCGTTTGTCTGTCTGTCTGTCACATGCATTTTTCTCCGAAACGATTATAGTGATTGACACCCAATTTGAGGGAAAGGTGGGAAATGTGAACACTCACGCATATAGTGAGTTACATTATTTTACGTCGAATTTAAGGGCACATGCAAAAGGGGGGTGTAAATTTAGAGCATGATTCTATTGAGTTTGGCGAAAATCGCACTATTACTAACAAAGTTATAATATGTCGAAGTTGTCGCTTCTGTGCAAGTTTAAGACTATGCATGTCAGTATCACGGGAAAGTGGATAATTTCACATAATATATGTATATACATTACGTGTTGGGCGCTAATGAGGTAAATTTCCACTCAAATGTTTTTATAAAAGAAATACACAATACCTGAAGCGTCCAGCGCCGGTTTGCCGACTTGTTTATATTAATTCCAATTATTAAATAAACGCACTGCCAATTTCCAGTGGTTTGTTGCTTCATGGATAATCTTACTGTACCCGTATGCCAAGCCGCAAACCTCGGCTCTCTTTAGGATGAGGTCTAAGGATGGCAGTTGCAATAGTGCTTCCAAGGGAAGCTTACGTATACACCCCTTTTTAAGGTTTTGTGTAAACACAAAACCTTATTAAAATCGGTTTACTGTCTGTCTTTTTTTTTTTTTTTTTTTCGGCGTTGGAAGGTGGAAAGGTTCAAAACCTACTGCTGGCTCCTGCCACGCAGTTATGTGAGACTTCTACTCACTAAAACCACCTCCTTCTCATTCCACTCTCCCCACGGAACTCCTATCAAGTATTGCATCGCGGGGCTGGATCAGCTTTTAGCTGCGGCTCATTATGGTTCTCTCCCTTCCTTGTTTTCGTCGTAGTTCTTCCTGCCTAAGCTGTTGGTGAATAGCTTGCAGTTCCCTTACAACCTGGTTCCAGGCATCCGTTGACTCCAGCATAAACTCCACAATGTTTCCGGGTGTTAAACGCCTGTCTGCGACCGCTTCCATTCTTGTTCGGTGCGCGGTGAACCTGGGGCAATCAAATATGACATGCTCCGCATTCTCAGCCACGTTACCACATCTTGGGCAGCATGGTGATTCGTCGTGACCAAATCGATGTAAATAAGCACGATAACCTCCATGTCCACTCAAGAATTCTGTTAACTCGTGGCTTAATTCCCCATGGTTTCCTTCAAACCATCTCCGAATATCCGGAATGATGCGATATGTCCAACGACCAGTTTCGGACTCGTCCCATCGCTGTTGCCACCGTTCGATAGATTCCCACCGTGCCAGCTGCCGTCGAAATGCGCTAGACTCTCCAGCTGCATACGTTTTGTCGTAGAGTCGCCGACTTTCCTTCGCCAAGATGTCTATGGGGAGCATCCCTGCTAGTACATATGCCGCTTCTCCTGATGTTGTCCGATATGCACTGCATACCCGGAGTGCACTTAACCGATACGCCATTCCCAATTTTCGGCAGTTCACTTTGTTATTCAGAGCAGTTGCCCAAACTGGAGCTGCGTAGAGTAGCACGGAGCTGACTACCCTGGAGAGCAGAAGACGTCGACTTTGTCTTGGCCCACCAATGTTCGGTAGAATCCTCGAGATCGTTGTAGCGATGGAAGACGCTTTAGTTGCGGCGTACTCAATGTGTCTTTTGAAGTTGAGTCTTCTGTCAATAATTACTCCCAAGTATTTGAGCGATGGTTGGGAGTAAATTGTTTTTCCGCCAACTTTAATTTTCACAGTTGTGTTCTTTCTTCTCTTGCTAATGAGAACTACTTCTGCTTTATGCTCGGCAAGTGAAAGGCCAGAATTTCTCAACCAGGAATTGATCTCCCATATCACTTCATTTGCATAGATCTCGATCTCGTCTTGGTGCTTTGCAACCACCGTTATTCCGATATCATCGGCGAAGCCAATAGTTGTCACGTTGTCCGGTAGGCGTAGCGTCAACACTCCATCGTACATAACTAGCCACAGCAAGGGACCCAGGACAGAACCCTGTGGCACTCCGCAAGTTGTCGGGAATATTTTTAGCCCATCGTCCGAGTCGCAGTAAAGTCTTCTCCCAAGGAGAAACTCGACCACAATGCGCACAATGTACTTCGGGGCTTGTATCTTGTCGAGTGCCTCGATGATTTTATTCCATTTTGCACTATTGAACGCATTTTTTACGTCGAGGGTTATTACTGCGCAGCTTTTTCCTTCTTCTATTGCAGCCTGAGCCAAGCCAGTCAGCGTGCTGATTGCGTCGACAGTTGATTTTGCCTTACGAAATCCGAATTGTTTGTCGGAAAGGCCTCCTTCCTTTTCTGCAACAGCGAGCAGTCTGTTATATATTACTCGTTCAAATAGTTTACCAATGGTATTGACCAGACATATCGGCCTATAAGAGGAGGGGTCACCCAATGGTTTACCTGCCTTCGGAATGAGTATTAGCTTTTGTACCTTCCATTGCTCGGGGAATTCTCCTTCCCTAAGGCATGCCGTGAAAACTTGGGCAAACATACCTGGTGCTGTCCTGGCTGCTACCTTCAGGGCAATGTTAGGGATTCCATCCGGTCCTGGAGTCTTTTTTTCAATCAATCTTTTTGCTGCGTCTAGAACCTCCTCATTTACCACTATCGGAACTTCGTCGGGATTTAAATGTACTGCAGGCAGACTTGTACCATTCAGATCCACTGGGAATAGAGTGTTCACTATATTCTGCAACAACTCTGGGCAAGTAATCGGTGAGGAGCGCTCGCCTTTTAGTGATGACATCACTGACCTATATGCGCCACCCCATGGATCAGAATCAGCTTCAGTACACATCCGCTTGAAATGTTCGGATTTGCTCCTTGCGATAGCTACTTGCAATTTTTTCCTCGCATTTTTATATTGCACGTGTAGCTCCTCGAACTCAGGTCGGTTTCTTCTGCGCTGGGAGCGTCTCCTAGCTTTGAGACACTTTTTCCGGCATTCCTCAATTTCGGAATTCCACCAAAAATTAGGATTTCGTCTTCGGAAAGTGCTACGTCGAGGCATAGAGGCATCGCATGCCCGCTGCAATTTTTCCACGACCTGTGAAACTTTGTTTTGTGCGCTTCCCGATAGCAACGTATCTTTCAGAAGTACCTCCTTGAACACTTCTGCGTCGAATTTCTTAGTTACCCAGCTCATCGTTATTCGTATTAATGGCTTCAAATTATTCCTTTGCGAGGTTTGAAAGATGATAGCCTGATGATCGCTGTGTGTGTACTCCTCGCTGACACGCCACTCCAAGTCTCTAATTAGGGTATCACTGACGAAGGTGAGGTCTACCACCGATTGCAATTCTCCCCTTCGGAATGTGTTGGCTCCCCCAGAGTTGGCAAGTACCACGTTCAAGCGCGAGAATGTCTCCAGCAATATTCGTCCTCTTGCGTTGGTTTCTCTGCTACCCCATTCTTCTGCCCATGCGTTGAAGTCGCCGGCTATTACTTTGGGGTTGTAGCGACTTGCATTGAATCCAGTTTCTCCAGCAATGACGTGAATTCCTCTAATGTGAGGCTCGGTGCTGCGTAACAGCTATAGATATATATCCCTCCAATCTTGGCACAGGTGAACCCGTCTTCTGGATGTCTTTTCGCATCTACTATAGCTTGGCTTCCGCAGCTCCATATCGCCGCCTTACTAGTTTTGTCTGCTATCCATACTCCGCTATGCAGATTTTCGTATTGTTCAGATACAATCGCAACGTCGACGTTGTTCTCGAATACGCTTTGGGAAAGTAGGTCTTGGGCCGTTCGACAGTGATTCAGATTGAGTTGCATAAACTTCATTTGGCTTTATTTATGAACGCCTTTCTGAACACTGGGCATTTACTGCTTCCTGCAATGTGGGCGCTGTCACTACTTTTTGCTTCCACACAGAATACGCACTTGTGCATTCCGTTGCAGTCCTTTGCCAAATGACCTTGTTCTCCACATTTGCGGCACAGATTTGATCTGTCTTGGGAGTTAGTGCAAGCGCTATATCGCTATATGACCAACCTGCCAGCACTTATAGCATTTATGTACTGGATTCTGTTCCCGTAACCGACAGACCACCCATCCAATACGTACTTTGCCCACTGCAATCGACTTTTTCGCTGCTTCAATAGGAAGACTTACCGACGCTATCTGCGTGTCACCGTACGCTTTTCTAAGTCGTAGCACATTAGACTCGCTCACTGATTGTAATCCCAATTGGGTTTGCAAGGCCTCGCAGATCTCAGATTTGTGGTGACTTCATCCAAATCCTTGCCTTCGATCACCACCGAATCCTTACTCATTTTGACCGCCGCAGCCTCACCTAGTGATGCTTCAATTCTCTTCCGTAGGTTTTCGCCTCCGTCATCACCGGTTTTAAGTTCGAACAACAGGTCGCCTTTCTGTGTTCGTCTTATCTGCGTGACATTTGCACTCAGATCCGTCAAGGAGGCATCTGCTTTAACCTTGCGTAGGATTTCCGCGTACGTCAACTCGCTGGTTTTTGTTATTATCAGCGCGTCCGGCCTGGCTCTTTTTTGCAGCTTACTGTCTGTCTGTCTGTCTGTCTGTCTGTCCGTCTGTCAGTCTGTCTGTCTGTCTGTCTGTCTGTCTGTCCGTCACACGCATTTTTCTCGGAGACGGTTATAGCGATTGACACCAAATTTGGTAGAAAGGTGGGAACTGTGAACGCTCACGCATACAGTGAATTACATCCTTTTACGTCGAATTTAAGGGGGGGCCTCCATACATGCAAAAGGGGGGTGTAAAATTTTTTTTCATCAGATATAGTCATGTGGGGTATCAAATTAAAGGTCTCGATTAGTACTCTTCAAAGCCGATCTTAGTTTTGTCATTCGTTGGAAGGGTGGGGAGCGCGGGGGGTTGAAAGTGATCACTTCTTTAAGGGGGCCATTCTCAGAAACTACCAAACCAAAAAATCTGAAAAAAATCAGGCGGCTGCCACTATATGGTGCCTGGGCTCCGAAATACCTTCCATGCCGATATCTGTTTAAATAAAGTTAATAATAGTATATTACTACAATTTTTTGTAATTGGTTAGAAATCCCCCTTAAGTTCCTCCTAGTACCATGAAATTTTGCAATGATATAGGCTGTAATATAGAGCATAATCTTGGTGGTTTGGTGGAAATCACACTATTACTAACAAAGTTATAATACCTCAAATTTGTTGCTTCTTTGAAAATTGAAGACTATGAATGTCAATATCACCCGAAAGTGGATACTCTCACATAATATATGGATATATTACGTGCTACGTACTAAGAAATACACAAAACCTTTCGTACCTGAAGCGTCCAGCTTTCGGTTTCCCGACTTGTTTTGACTAGGATTGGCAAATGTGTTTATATTCTTTGTTTCCATAGAACATATTCTGTAGTTATAGAAGATTTCCCATTTACTGTCGTCTGAGAAAGTTAACAAGCGGCACAAAACACAAAACAAGCGTTACAAAATTTTATATAATAATACGATTCTTCACCCTATTTTAGTCTCCCCTTGGCTTTGTTAGGAAGATCATACTATCCAGCAGACAAGGTCAGGTTTCAAAAAACGGTCTGCAAAGATCAGAGACACTTAGAGTTTTACTGAAAGTCTTCTCTCCAATTTGCGGGTCCATACGATTACCAGGCATGACCGGAAAAATGATCATCATAGCGCAAGCAGCCCATTATAAAGAGCTATACGATAAACTTGAGACTCCTGATCTGCACTGGCCAAAGTTCGTTAATAACATGCTTTATATGTATATCGATTACTTAGGCTGCATTAATGTGCGAACTGCGACGGAATATTTCGAGTAGATTCTAGTAAAAGAATTTTCTTCCTCGCTATTCCTGTAAACGTTACCGGTATTCAGAGCAATTTTACTTTTCAACCCGATAGAAACCAAAGAGGCAATCTTAATATAGGGAAACGTAATAGGACAAGATGACGAGTTTATCATTTGATGGCACACTACCAAACCGGTGAACGCTATCCCGCTGCTAATTGAGAAGCCTTCTTAATGTTTACGTTACTTAACATAGAGAAGATATGACCACATAGCATATTTGATATCTTCGTCGAAGAGGCACTACAATCCATTTCGAAAGTTGGTTTTCTGGATATCCTTCTTCCAATCATCTCGATCCATCGATCACATCCTCCAATTTTGAAATTCGACCAGTGATATCTTTCTCAATAGAATGCGCCCAGTGCTTTTGGGGTTTTTGCACAGGTCCCCGCCCTTCTGCCGTCCCTTTGAATTCCATTTTAGATATCCGAATTCCACCCACACGTTGAACGTGGCCAGCCCATTGCAACTCCCTAAGTTTTACTAATTTGGAGACTTCAGGGTCGCTAACTCATGGTTGTGTCTGATTTACCATTGGCCATTCTCTCGTTTAGCTCCTATTGTTCTTCTCAGGACCCTCCTCTCGAAGGTATTGACCAGTTTTTCAGAAATCTGTGTTATGATCCATCTTTCACATCTGAATCATTTGTATTCTTGGAGGTTTGCTTACTTACTCTATTTGCGAGTTGGATTCATCGTTTTATTTCGCAAATTCATCTCCATTTTTCGTCAGTTGTACACGTAAGTGAATAAAATTGTCTACATTTTGTAGATTATACTTGTTAATAGTCTGTTTGACTTTTGACCGTAAGTTGCTGATCAATTGTCGAACTTCCAATCCGAAAACTTCCTTCTTATTCACCAACCATCGTATCGACTCACAGTCTAATTCTTCTTTCTAGAATTTTTGTGAAGATACGTAGCCGTACAAAATAGTGAGATTCCTCTGAAATTAATACATATCAACTTGTCACCTTTTTTGTGGATAGGGCATATCACACTTCTCATCCACTTTAGCGAGATCTGTTCGTGGTTCCAGATGGAGAGAACCAAATTATGGATAGCTTCCATCCTAATTTGATAAGTTCAGGGAGGAAGTCATCTACGCCTCGCGCCTTGTTCATTTTTCGACATTTAATCGCTGTCTTTATTTCTTCCAATGTAATGTTCCCATTATGATCGACGGTGATCCTTGTGAGTTCTGGTGATTTGGCTGTATGCGATGGGTTACGGAGTATCCTTGAAATAAGACGCACACACACATGATTCACTTTCGTCCTCGATAATTTGAATTGATATCGGAGTCGCAATTTGCTCCTCGATATGATCTTACGTCGAGGATGCTGGATGACTATCTTTGGGTGATGAGAACGTGATCTATCTGGTTGAAGGTAATGCCATCTAAGGACCCCATGTCCTTTTGTGGATGCGCTTGTATGGAGAGCATATCGATTTTATAACTAAATTTCTGCTATTTGCAAAGTCATTCACTTGATTTGTTATGGGGAGTGTGCGCTCCGGTCATTCCTCGAAACGTTTCCTTGTTAGCAGTTTTCGCGTTGAAATTCCCAATCAATATCTTGAGGCAATGAATCGTATAGGCTTTCCAGTCTGCCGTAAAATTGCTCTCTAATTTTGTCATATTTTACTTCAATTTTGGGCGTGTATGTTGACAAGCCATATATTAAAAAAACGTTGCTTTAATGCAAAGCGCACACAATCTTTCGTGTATGGGTTTGAAGTCGATAACATTCGCTTTAAAGATGAAAACGACTCCAAACTCATGTTTCCCTGATAACTTCCCATTTTTTGAAGATTGTGTGACATCTCATGTTGGTTATCTCACAGTCGTTCCAATTCGTTTCCCGAACAGCTAGAACTCTGACCTTGTACTTCCTAGCTTGCCAGAGTCGGTTTTTGACAGCATCATATTTATTTAGAGATCTAACATCTAACATTCCAATATCCAAGATCGTAGTTATTTATTCGTTTGCGTAGTCGCCTCCGTGGTAACAGAGAACTTAAGGACATCATCACATCACATCGGTTCATGAAAATCTAGGGAAAACTAAAAAGACTAAGAGCTGAAAAAAACCTAGAATAAGTGTAAATCAATTCGCCAGACTAACTTTCTACTTGGTGTACTATGGCACAATATTAAAGGATCATACCCCAAGCATCCAACCCGAGCGGGACTAGTTAACTAAATCGTCTTGGAGTAGGTAGCATTTAAAAATATAATAAACTAGCTGACCCTGCGAACTTTGCTCCGTCTTAGAGGCAAAATTAAGCAGATTTTTGATTTTACTAAGTTCATTTTTTTGTTTATCAAGTTTTTCAATGATTTTTTAATAGGTTGCACTCTTCAGTTAACCGATCCATGAACATGCCGCATATAACTGACCATGTGAAAAACATTGATTTTCCAGATTCAGACCACAAACTTTCAAGGATTTACCTTGTGATTTGTTAATGGTCATGGCGAATGCAACACGGATCAGAAATTGAAGTCTTTTAAACTCAAACGGGATATCGGTTGGGATCATCGGGATCCTCGGAATGAGAACTTCGAATTTTCCTTTGAGTATCGTCGCGTAAATCACATTGTTCATCAATTTACTTACCACAAAACGCGTACCATTGCAAAGTTTTGGTGGGTTTATGTTTCGAAGCATGATTACTACGGAGCCAACCTTTAGGCGAAAATGTGCTCTGGCAAGCCAGGCACATCCAAGGAGTTTAAAAATGTAATTGGAGTTGGTGGCTTCATCTTTATTTGTTACACAGTCAATGGATTTGAATGAATGCATTGTTCCAATGATATCATTCTGAAATATGTAGTTAAGGTCATCTACATCTTTATTCAAAGTCAATCCACTCGATTCGTTGACAGGTACTCGACCATTACCGATAATCAGCAACTGCTCCGAGAAATCTTCAGCAGATATATCATTAAGCAATGCAACTCTCATGTTTGCTGTCAGCTGGAGTTTCTTCACATAGCGCCATAGATTCGATGATTTGAGGCAAGTGTTTATTTCGTCGGCAGCCGTTGATCCTGGAATTACTGGGAGTGTTTGGCGGAAATCGCAGACACTGAAATCATTGCGCCTCCAAAACATCTCGAGTCATTGCGAAGATCTTCCAATGTTCAGCTAAGTGGTTTCTAATGCACGTTTATGCGGCATTGTGCATTCGTTCCAGATGATGATTTTCGATGCTGATAAAACTTTGGCCATTGCGGAGTTTTTTGAAATATTACATTTTGGTTCTTCAATAGTTTGAAGATTTATCGGCAATTTTAATGCTGAATGACGGTACGGCATTCTTCAAAAAATGTGGCTGCTATTCCAGAAGAACCAACCGCAAGCGTAATGTTAGATCTCGCATGAACAGTCGCTAAAACTACTGACATGAGGAATGTCTTGCCAGTTCCACCAGGGTGATCCAGGAATTCCATCACCAAATGCCTTCATTAATGTATCATAAGCTTCCTTTTGTTGGGGATTCAACAGTGGTACATTCGTTTGAACCACTAAATCTAATTCCTGGTGATCATATTCACGTTCCCGTTCCAATTCTCGATTAAATGCGTCACTCATTTCGCGATTTAGCGCAGGCATTCCTAACCTGACTAATAAACTACCGCACATAAGGTAACACATGTCTTCGATCAAGAGTAAAGTCCGATTATGTATCTCCTTATTCATCTCAAGATCGGGATTTCTGGAACTGACAGGTATTTGTCAAATATCTTCTGACATATTATCCTTGTATTTATGCCACAGGTTAGATGGGTTCGACGGAAAGCATGTCGAAATGATGATTGCAAATAATGTGCGTATCGGACTTGAAGATGCAGAGATAGTGGCTTCAACGATTGTCGTATCCCAATGGGCATCGTTTTCTAGTAAATTGAATTCTTCACTTGCAGCACGATATATTGGGAACATTCTACCATTAACAGTCCGTAGTCACCCGAATGACATTGGCCCACGCACATCTACCAGCAACAACTGTATACATTAGACCAAGAGCATCAGTAGAACGCACATCCGGATAACCAGGAACAGTATCGGCTTGCTTCCGTCGTTGAAAATTCCAAGTGTAATAACTTGGCACCTCCCAGTAAAGTAAAGTTCGTGCAAACGGATCGCTTTGGCAGATCACAAAGAAACTGGTCAATGTTGTAGCTGGAGGTGTTTCAGCACGTTGAAAAACATTCGAAGCCGTGAAATATACTCGTTGACCATTCTCCAGATGCACCGCCAAATGCACAACAATAGGATGACATTCGTGAATAGGGAATGCGAATATACGGCAAATCGCTTCATTGCAGTTCACATAATGACCAACTTGATAGCGCGCAATTTCATCGTTGGTGTTGGAAGATTGGATACCAAAAACCGCCATATCTCTGCCTTTCGTGACATATTTGCAAATGTATTTTTAGGACTTTACTTAATTGCAATACTCAACGTTGCAATGTGTCTTGATCGTTTTGGAAATAAGTGGCAAATATGGAACAATCCAACTGTTGTCGACAACGAAATCCATTCTTTTCACTTTTGTTGTGACAGTTCGACCGTTATCATCGGGTGAACGACGGCGATACAGTGGATAACCATCGTTGCCAGTGATGGTCTCCGCTGTTAATTTCCGTGGTTATCGTTTGGAATACTTGCCGTCGATCATATCGAAACGCTGCTCGATTCAAATCAACACTTGATAAATCTCTTCTTGTGCGTTGAAAATTATCTACTTGTTGATTTCTGTTATTCGCTCGACGATTTCGTATTGCCAACCGAGCCGTTTCACGGGCTGCCTCGCTTTGCTCTTGTGATTGAGAAGCACGAAGTCGAGCTTGTGTGCTCATTCGCAATGCTTCGTATCCTTCTTGCATTACGACTTTGTCGGGAAAGATTCGATCGTCCTGGTCGCGGCATTGTTAATAATGATTCAAAGAGAATACAAATTACTGATGATTATATATTTCTGACAAAATTTATATTATCAAATTTTCTACTTAACCATAGACAAAATCACGTTTAGCTGTCAATTGCGTTTTGTTATTCCATGTCAGATGCGTCTTTGTTATACCATGTTTTATAGGGACTTCACGGAAACGTGGTCGAGCGGGGTAAAAAGTATCCTATGTCCGCCTCCTGGTTCTAAGCTACCTCTCCACCAATTTTCAGCCAAATCGGTTCAGCCATTCTTTAGTTATGAATAGTGTAACTAACACGACTTTCTTTTATATATACAGATAAGTTCCAGGCTTTCTTGGATGGTTCAATCTATTTTACCCACCAATTCTTTGGTCACCTGATCCCACTGTTCCCAAGTCAATTTCAGTAGATGATTGGTGCAAAAATAAAATACGCAACATAAAATTTAATATGCTCATCTACCTAAAACCTGACTTCAAATCTACAGGTATATACCATGAGTCAGTATTCTATAGCATAATCAAAACTACTTTTCCACCTGTAACCTACTTCCACACCCTCCGTCACGTATACATAACGGGTTGACTTTGAAAGTTCTATTCCATCCAAAATTAATCCCGATAACAATAATCCGAATATCATGCCACTGTGGGGTTCAATTCAGGGCAAGTTTTCGAAAATTAGAAACTGTAACATTTCCTTTTATTCTTGTACACACATTAGCTAATGCAAACGCAAAAAGTGCAATCTAATTTTGCTTAATTAAAAAGGCCGTCGAAGCAATTGTAATGTATATAAATATCATCGATTTAATGGTGCAAATGAAAAAAAGAAACAGATGCCGTGGATATTGAAGAACGCATTATATCCACCACTCCCACAAGAAAAAATCACGGATTGCAACCTATAGCGTTCACTACTCGCAACACATCTATCTATTAAGTAATGTTATTTCTGTTATGACATAACACTTTTTCTGTAATGAAAAACTTATCAATTCATCGCGAAATACCAACGTGAACCTGTCCGTGGCGCTCGAGTTTTGTAGAGTCATCCGTTGAAATAGTCCACACCTACATACCGATCGATTTTCCTTTGGTATGTTATGAAATTTTACAATTGTGAAACTTATTAGTTACAGATCATCCTTTAATCGATGGCTCGATTTTTGGTCAATCTACGTGCTATCTGAACAGCAAGGTTACTAACGGCAAGTTTACTTAACCCTTCTTGGTTTATGGCTGAATCACTCAAATTTAATTGCTGACTGCGATACAGCCAAAAGCATCTTTATCTGGGTCCGACCTCTAGATAAAAAATGTCTACATATTAGGTCAGAAATTCATGACGAATTTACATGGTATTCGCTTTCAGTATTCCCTGTTGCTCAAGGCATACCATAAACTTGCTTTGAAGGGTTAAAATTGGTTCACTTTTTACTCTGCTTTACAGGTTGGATTCCCGCACAATGTAAGGTTTGGCGATATTCCGAAAAAACTGTCGGAAAACTCAAAATCCCATTGTATCAAAGATTTCCAATGATCGGTGCGCATATCACCGCAAATTCCCATGTAGCCTGTCAATTGAAATTTACTTTTCGCCACCCAGAAGATCTCACGAATCTTTCGGCAATCTATTGGATCAGTTTTTGGCTCTCGGTACCTCGTGTATCTTTTTATAATCACGATGTGGTTGCCTGCTCTTCCAAATTTGGAATGGTACTTTACACGTTAGGAGGATAGCACGACAGCGGCAGGTAAATTTCACCTTACAAAACGTACGTACATTCCCTGCACAGTCTCAACGGTTTCATGAGAAATATTTTGCTGAATGGGGATGGCCTGTCGATCGATCTGAGCTCGATTTATTAGAGTTTTGATACATCCTGCGCCACTTGATTACCATACGGGTGCTCTTAAAACTTGAAATTTTTCAAAGGGTTTAGTTTTTAGTTTTTAAAATCTTTTTTATTTTTAAGAAATAGGTAACAATAGTATATATAATAGATTGGAAAAATGAACAATAAAAAACAATCTTTTAAAATAACAAAAATAACTTAAATCTAATAGCCACTGCGGGCTCTCAAAGTTTTCGAATAACAATTTACAGGCAGAGAAGAGAAACAGTAAGAAATAAAAATCTATAATAATTTTACAATAAGTTGTCGGGAAATGGTCAAAAACCCGACAGAATTCACTTGGCCTTAGTGGCAAATAAAGAAATATAAAAGTAATAATAGTAATAAATGTTTTATCGCTTCAAAAGATACTTTTAACTTAAATTATTGTGCTTAAAACTATCATAATTATATATTTTATTTTATACGTTTTTTTTACAACAACATTCATAGTTAGAAAAGGTAATAAATAATAAGAGTTGTAATATTAACAGAGAAACAATGAATAATAACGTATGTATAAGTTACAACTGGAGGCAACATCAGAACCCGTTCAATATGTACATATTTACAAAGCCCCACCAAGAAACAAATGGCAGAACTGAGCACGGCCACCGCTAACCGGCATCCCGCAGCCACCAGTACCAGGATTTCTCTTTTTCATCCCGCTTAATATCAATTGCTCTCGTTCTGGAGTATCTCCAGTCGAATCCCGGAACCCCCACTGTCAAATTCGGGGGGTATTCTATCGTTTTGCCCGTGACCCGTCTATGTATATGATACATAACCGAATCACCGGCAGAATCAAGAATTAGACCATTCCTGTCAAGATACACGAACGCTTCGGGAGGAATGAAGCCTGTCGTAAGAGTTTTCTCGAAATATCCATCATTTGGGTAGAATGGCTGCGAAACCCAAGGGTTCTCACCATGCGAAGCAGATCGCACTATATGATTCCGAATCAATCTGACGATAACTGTGTCGATTCTTGGCACAGCAGCAGCTGCATACATCACTTCATTAGTTACATAGTGCTCATAGTTTGACGAAGCAACCCTATTAAGCCCCGTGCAAGCACGCAGACATTTCCTTTCAAAGATCCTTATTTTCTCCATTTGACTAGCACTCAAATTAAACCAGATAGCACACCCGTAGGTGAGCACCGGTCTAACCAAAGTAAGACAGCAAATAATCTTAACCTTCCGGCTAAGATGTGGAGCATAAAAGAGTCTTCGAAGAGACATGAATGCCCTGCGAGCGCTCTCTAGCGCGACTTTAACGTGCTCGTTAAATTGCTCGTCAAGACGCACACCCAGGTATCTAATGCACTTCTTATGAGGAATGCGCTGAGAACTATCCTCGTTCGCGACAATGTGGAAATCTCTTCAATTCCTTTCCAAGTTCCTACTGGCATACGCCAAGGAATTTCGAAACAGAATCGTTTCACACTTTTGTGCATTGATTTTCATCCGCCAACTGTTCGTGAAGAACTTAATATCATTGAACATCTTCTGAAGTTCAACTTGCACCTCAGTTACCTTCTTGTGTACCGTGTAGGCTATCAGATCGTCAGCAAAGGCAACCAACGACCTTTTAGGCGATTTATTAAAATCGAAAAAGTTGAGTAATTCACCGGCAAATACCGCAAAAAGTGTAGGCGCAGTCACTGTCCCTTGCTGTAATCCATTCAGAACATGAAATTCTTTGATAGTAGTGAGATTTCCGTTCGTAATAACAAAGCACTTGCCATACAGCATACTACACATCATCGCTACGAGGTGGCTGGGAAACTCATTCTTCAGGAGCCTGAAAATCAGTCCATCCAACCAGACGGTATCAAACGCTTTCTCCATGTCTATAAGGCAAGCGCCTACGCACTCACCATTGTTAATCCGCCAGCAAATATCAGACGTTACCTTCGTTATTGCATGTATTGTCGAATGTCCAGATCGAAATCCGAATTTCGCGTTCGGCAATAATTCCTTCTTCTTGACATGCCCGTTCAAGGCTTTCAATACCAAAACCTCAAACACCTTGCTGATGTTAGGCAGCAAACTGATTGGGCGGTAGCTTTGAGGGCTGGATGAATCCTTCCCTCTCTTTAAAATTGTGAAAAATTGTGAAGGAATTGTTCAATAAATTATTGAATAAAATGCAATAATTACGAATGGCAATGTCTGGTAAATGCCTGAGGACCACATTGGGAATGCCATCCATACCGGATAATCTCTTATTGTTTACTCTTCGATCTCGCGATCTTTAGAAGTGATTTGAACTCAACCAATGTGGGATGATGATAGTCCCCATATCTCCGATAGATTTTGTTGAACTTGGCTCGGTTGTTTCCCACTGCATAGACTGACAGAATGTATAAATTCCCTCCTCTAGGCAGTAAAAACAGAATACATGAGACTTCAATACACTCAAAGGTTTCAAATTCAGGCCTATTAATATGCCTGAAACGATAATGGCGACCCACAAGTATTCCGGTACCACCTCCCCCATCACAATTTCGTCTATCGTTCCTCACGAATTCAAAATCCTTGAATGTTATCGAAAGCCTCAGATTGAGGTGGGTTTCTGAAATCAAGACTATGTCAGGCTGTTATCTGGCAGCGAAATCAAGGATTCCTACGATGGAATTCACATTAATCGCGATTATCCGGAGACCATCCAGTGGTACCGCTGTGACTGCAGACCTAGCAGCGGGCATGCTGTTTGTGTAAATATTCTGTTATGCTATTTATTTTTGTATTGTGTACGTGTATGGTTAGTATTTTATTGAGGATGGTGTTCATCCCGCCACTTGCATCTTGTTGGGGCTTCTTAGCTCCCCCTTGTCGAACTACTTCTGCAAATGGGATCCCCGAGACGATTGGTGCCGAAGGGACGGTACCGTTCAACGCCGCTGACACCTTCGTTCTTTGGGCCGATCTCGGTGCCTGCTGCCTTGTGACCTTAACATTGCGGTATGCAGGACATCCACGGTACGAAGCCGGATGCCCTCCGCTTCCGCAGTTGACACAGAAAGTTTTTTCCCTGCCATCTGCTTCAGTCAGCGAACATTCGGCTGCGGTATGGTCTTTCCCGCACTTTACACATCGTAAGGTCATTTGACAGTTCACTGCCGAGTGACCATAGCGTTGGCATCTTCGACACTGGACTATTTCGCCCCTTAGCAGGCGCTCAAAACGAATGGCCTGGTAATTAAGCGACCTGATGCCGATCGGATCGCTTCCCCGGCTCTCCGGGTTTATCTGCACGAGGAAGTGCGGCAGGATTCGTTTTTCCAAAACGGATCTCCTCGTACTAAAGCGTGACACTGAGAGGAACTTGACCTCAGTTCCCGTCTCCCGGAGCATTTTGAGCACCTCATCGGGCTCTTCCTCCGCATCCAAGCCTTTCAGAAGGAAGGTTTGCACCTTCTCTTCCTTTGGAGTGTAGGTGAAGTGATGAGCCTTCACTCGCTCGAGGACCTCCCGTGCTTTTTTGTAATCTACAATCTTGTTGCATTTGACTTGGACTCTCTCGGCCCCCGTCTTTTTAATAACAAAATTCGAGACCCCCGCGCTCCCATTAAGTAGAGTGGCTAAATCTCTACCACCTAATTTATAAATGTTAATGGGGGGGCACCCTTTTCCCCTTTTCTTTATTTCGGGTGCTAATTGTATCCCCAGTCGGACCATTTTTTAAATTTTCACTAGTACTTGCATTGTTTTTTACATTATTTAACGTTTTTTCTTGAATTTTGTTTTTTTTTTCTTTAATTTTTTGGAAACATAGAGCAAAAACTCACCCAATTTTCCGTCTTCAGTACTACAACTTGCCTGGTTAGCACCCTCTTCTGGTACATTTCCATCGCCACCGTTGTCGCTGACTCTCGTATCATCAGCTTTACTGTTCTCTATGTCCTCCATGCGGACAGATTCGCTGCCGAAAACTTGTTCGCCCTCAAGGCAACCCGGTTCCTCCATGACTGCAAAAGTAGTCGAAGAAAGCTTCACTTTTTTTCTGGCTACCTTTGGAGACGGCGGGCCCGCCTCCCCAGCCATTAGCTACTCCATTAGCTTTCCATTTTTTGTTATCAATATTGTCATTTGCTTTTTCAAATCTTCGAGTGTCTTCGCAAGCTCGCCATTTCTTCTTTCAAGATTGGCTATCCTCACTTTGGCTATTTTCAAGTCAGCCGTTGCGGACTCCACAACCGAACCGAGTGCCCTTAGGCCTTATGGTGGGGGGCCAGTCTGGTCCGCCACCCGCCGGCGGCTCGCCGCTCATTCCCGCCAAGCCAAAAAAAACGAATTTTTTCTCAAAACTTTTTAAGGAAAAAGTAACTTAGATAACAAATCAAAAGTAAATTAGTTTCAATTAAGTTTTAAATTATATATTATTAATTAAGCAATATAAATATCTTTTTATATTCTTGATAAAAGTTAATTTAATTTCAATTTTAAATTATTTTTATTAATAATATCAATTTGTAGACACGTCCGTTCTCTACAAATGTCAGCCTACTTTTTCTTCCAAAGGGTAGTTCAATAATTTCCTCGATATCCTAATAACCGCAAGTTAGAATGTGTTCAGAACATAGCAGAACTAAAATAGAGAATATACCGACACTAATGGTATTTCCCAAATGTCCAGAAATGATCTACATTACGGTGCAGATCCAAATCAAGTGGCGATAATTGTGCATTCCAGAGTGTTCAGAAGCCCATCTAACGATCGATATGACTTTGCCGTCCTTCTGCAGTATTAATTAGATGACACGGCAAATTATATCTGGGATGCACGCGTCAAGATGCTGCCATTCAATGACTATAGTCAAGTATCGAAAAATCTACAATAAGTTGAGATCGTCTTCATTTCAGTATTGTATAACATATCAAAGATCGTAATCGGCATACTCCAATCAAATTAGGTAAAAATCGTGAAATGATCGAATTGTTTTCCATCTACCTATTAGATAGATAGATAGTCCAGAAAGTACAGGTAAGCATGCCGCTTCACCTAAACGTCCGGTCAGGTAAAGATCAGGTTGATGTTGATTAAGTTCGAGATCAATTCCGAAAGGAGGATTGACCGTTCTTGTTTGTCAGAAGATATTTCAAAAGAAATAATAAGGCAAGCATTTTCATCTTATTTTCATTGTACCTCTTGTAAGATCTATATTTTTAAGTTTTTAGATAGTGCAACGTAAATGTTTCTAGTTTTACTTTGTGATTCACGATATTTTAGAAAAGATCTTGTTTGTATGTGTATAGCATCATATTGCTGCATCAAGATACATTATTACTCGAATTCCAGGTTAATTATTTAAATTAAACATAAATAACTTGCACTTGCAAAATAGAGACATTACCGGTTTGTACTTCTCCGTTTTTCCTACATACGGTAGGTTGTACCTTTGAAAAGGGTAGGTCAGAATTACTGTAGTCTGAATCGTCGAAAAAAGTATGGCGTATCAACTAGAAGGCTGGGAAAATTGTACGTGTTCTTAATTATACCCCCCCCCCCCTTTGACACCGGTTCCCCATATCACATTACAAAAAGACGTACCTTTTATTCTAAACCTTTCGATAGTTCTATGGAGATGAGTTTGGGCAAACATCTAAAGGAGCGGAGGTAGCAACTAAGAGAGAAAGAGGATTAAGTCCCTAAGCACCGCTAAGTGGTTTCTAGAGATGTTTTGGCCGTCTTTCAGAATGTGCTCCCATAGCTGATTTTATCTGGTTATCACCTTTCGCTCATGGACACCGAAAAGCTATACATAGCTGGCAAAGTTCCACCTCCAGTCCTAGAGTATCTTAACCGATATGGGATAGGCTGAGTATTGCTTTATAATGATTACAGCACCCTACAGTTTACAGTGGATTAAGCCACGAAGTTTTAGTAATTTAAAACAAGTCGGGAAACCGGAAGCTGGGCGCTTCAGGTATGAAAGGTTTTGTTTGCTTCTTGTGTGAGTATATTTGAGTGTAGAACTATCCCATTAGTACGTAGCCCGTTATGTATATGCTTTTAGCATATCAGATTTAGTACTTCGGGTTATAAATTTACATAGTAAAGAAAACTTTGAGCTACTATAACTTTGTTACTGATAGTATGATTTTGATCAAACTTGGAGATTATGTGCTTCATATTATATTTTATCCTACTACCAACTTTTATAACTCTGAGATAAACTTAAGGAGGTTTTACTCAATTTTCCCAAAAATATGGTAATATACTATTATTAACTTAATTTGAACAGATATCGATATGGAGAATATTTTAATTCCTGGGCACCAAATAGAGAGGGGGGGGGGGGGGGGGGGGGGAATCGTATCATCACTGCCAAGCCCGCCATTAAATACTTGGGGGTGATGATAGACGGAAAACTCAATTGTAAGCAGCACATAGAGCATACTTGCAAAAAAGCATCCACCACGAGTATGGCTCTCGCAAGGATGATGCCGAACATAGGAGGACCGCGCCATACTTGCAGGCTGCTCATAGCCAGGGTGGTGAGGTCTATCGTGCTGTGTGCAGTCCCTGTTTAGGGAAACGGGCTGCAGGTTTTAGGCAATGCATATAAACTGAGTACGGTTTACAGAAGAACAGCCTTAAGGGTGTGTTCTGCCTTCAGGACCGTCTCAGACGATGCAGCGTTCGTCATCTCGGGAATGATGCCGATTGACATCCTGGCAATCAGGTCCATCTCTCCCTTATCGCAAGTGAAAAAAGCCAAAAGAGAGAGATCCATAAGCAGATGGCAACAGCGATGGGACCAGTCAGAAAAGGGTCGTTAGACTTACAGGTTGATCCCTTCCATCAGGGAGTGGCTGGAGAGAAAGCATGGGGAGATCAATTATAATCTCACCCAGTTTCTCATCGGCCATGGAGGATACCGTCAATACCTGTACAGGTTCAAATTGGACACCTCACCGCCGGATCGTAGAATTACGATTAGGGATATCTTTGCCAACTTTTTGAATTAATTATTTTAGGAAAACGTTTGGTCAAAACCACTGAAAATATCGAAGTAACTTTAGGTGGACATCGGCCCAAAACCGAATTGTGAAGGTGAAACATTTTGGAACAGTGTGCGGAGCTTATCGTCAATATACTCGTATAATATATTAAATGACTAAATGGATTCAAAGCCAAACAAGCCCGCAGCTGGTTTAGATTGCACGTCTGAATAGCTTTGTGTTCCAAGAATGAAGATCCGTTTTTTCAGAAGATGAACGACATTCAAGTTGATTTTGTACAAGCTTGTACTTGTAATAACAACGAATGAGATATGGAGACAAAAGCTGATTTATAGTTGATGTAGGCTTTCAGTGGGTTGTCTGTGCCACTGCTGCTGTATCGATTGTAAGTTGGGTTTTATAGCTTCTTGAACCTTTCACGCGTCCTTTGTGCTGTTCAGCTATCAATTTATGTTTTGAGATGTTTGCGCAGTGAACCGAAATGAAAATTTGGTGGAAAAACCAATAGTTCGTCGACATTTTGAAGTGGAAGAGGCACCCTGTTCCTTGGTGTTGTGATTGTGTGGTGAAAAATGGCAGAACTCTTTCGGATTGGCAAAGTAAACCACATTAAAAAATTGGATGAATTGCAATGACGCTGTATTTCAACGGCACTCCTTCAAATACCTTCCCCACATTTGAAGGTAATCATGAGGCATTGTAATAGTGGGGTTCTGTCACAAGGCTGACATATATACGTATCAACACCATCATCAACGGCGCAACAACCGGTATCCAGTCTAGGCCTGCCTTAGTAAGGAACTCCTGACAACCCGATTTTGCGCTGAGGTCCCCCAATTCGATATCCCTAAAATCTGTCTGGCGTCCTGGGGTACGCCATCACTCCATCCCAGGCAGAGTCTACCATGTCTTCTATTTCTACCATAGATATTGTCCTTGTGATGACTATTTGGATTGTCGATGGTCAAAAGACCATACTGAATGGCCGGAGACGACCAAAATGGGAGAGCCAATCCAAAAACCTAAAAACATAGCGAAATTGACCGTGATGGTCATCGAGTGCCCCGTGGATACATGCTTGCACGCTTCTTTGCTAGCCAGGTTCGGAAATATGTAGGGGGGTTTCGATCGATCCCTCAGGTGTCATTACACAAAATTCACGTGTCTTTTCCAGTGCGTGGGTCCGCACCGGATCCTGAAAAATAAACACGAACACGGAGATTCGTATGTACCTGTCGAAATAAACAACACGCGAACTAAACCTATAAATGAAAAAAATAAAAAAACAGGTCGGTAAACCGGAATCTAAGCGCTTCAGGTATTAGAGGTTTTGTGTGTTTCTTATATAATCATATTTAAGTGGGCGTTTATCTCATTTACACCTAGCTCGCAATGTTTAATTATTTGGTTTGGTAAAAAAGGACGGCTCGTTCGCATGCGTGGAGCCACCAAATCGATTGCCGTAAACATCCTCCAATATAATGACCTGCGGATGTTAAGATAGGGCGGAAACTTCTTCACCCATACGGATTAGGTGACCCACCCACCACAACCTGTGAGTCGGACTTTATCCGGTATCGCTCATAAATTTCGTCGTTAAGCAGAGAACGGAATCGTCCAGCCACATGTAGGGGGCTAAAAAGTCTTCGGAGAATTCTACTCTTGAACGCATCCACGAGTTTGTGGCTAAGAATCCTAAAGTGAGACGTTTCGATTGAAACAGTTTAAGCTGTATTAGCTGAAATAGGCTCTGTTGCTCTGCTGCTAGCAACCGTACACGGATTCCCTCGTCATAACTGTTATCCGTTGTGAGTTTTCGACCCTAGATAGGAGAGATTAGCGACCAGTGCGATTTGATGTTGTCGCTTCTTTATTCTTTGATACTGACGTTCGCGGATCATTTTTTCTACGACCAGGTTAAAGAAGACGCATGGTAGGAAATCCCTTTGTTGTAGACCGTTTTCGATGTCGAACGGTCTCGAGAGTGATCCTGCTGCTTTTATCTGGCCTAGCAAATTGGTCAGGGTCAGTCTTATCAGTTTCGTTTCTCTCATGGCGGTATACAGTTTTACCCTGGCTATGCTTGCATAGGCGGCCTTGAAGTCGATGAAAAGATGGTGCAACTGATGACCATATTCCAACAGTTTTTCCATTCTTGCCGCAGAGAGAAAATCTGATGTGTTGCTAATTTGTCTGGAGTGAGTCGTCTTTGGGAGTATAGGGTTATCTTGTATAATTGCTGCACTGTGTGATATCTCCCTTTTTATGTGTGGGACAAATAATGCCTCTTCGCCAATCATCAGGCATTGATTCGCTCTCTCACAGCTTAGTCATCAGTTCACAAACCGCGTGATATACTTGGTCGCCTCCATATTTAACCAGTTCGGCTGTAATTCGATTGGCTCCTGACGGCTTATAATTTTTAAGCCTCTGGATTCCACGGACTGTTTCTTTATGTTTTTTGGTAGCAGGATTCGTTCGCCGTCTTCAGTTGACAGGACCTCCAACTCGCCGATATTTTAGTTGTTGAGCAGTTCATCAAAGTACTCAACCCATCGCTCCAATATGCCTAGTCTGTCGGAAATTAGAGTTCAGTAGCAGTTCATCAAAGTACTTAACCCATCGCTCCAATATGCCTATGCTGTCGGAAATTAGATTTCCTTCTTTGTCTCGGCAAGATGACCATCGAGGCAGGCTTCATCCTGCTAACTTCTTGGTAAAACTTTCGCACCTGGTGCGATTGCTCCCTGTATTTTCGAGCTCACAGACTTGTTGGTTCTCCCAAGCTTCCTTTTTCTTTTTGTGAAGATGATTCTCTGCTCAACGAAGTTCGTGGTAAGTCTCTGCACATGCTCGCGGTCTTTGAGCAGCATTGCTCGGTATACAGTCATTTCGACTTTTTGTGGCTGGAGCCAAGTATGTTTGGGGCTGTACCAGCGTTGCAGATGGTTGTCGAAATGATTTGCTGATGTTTCACCTCCAGGACATCTGTTAGCTACGGTTATTGTGGCATCCATTTCCCCTTATAGATGTTACGGAGGACTCTGTTATGGATGGCTTCATGTTCACTCTAAGCTGATTGTCAGGGGGGATTCGCGGTGGTATTGTTATACAAGCTCAGGGCACTAGGCCAACGTGAGGCCAAGTGTGGTTGAAAGTAGTCCCGTCTGAAGAGGCCCACGTATGTTTGGGGACCGCTTTCCGCGCAAACCAGGTACTTCCAACAACCATTTCGTGTGGCACTGCTAGTTGGATAGTTAGCACTCTATTGTCGTCGGTAGTTTCATGTTGCCAACGTATCGCATGTATACGGGGCTCCGGTCCTACTTGGCTGTTAAAATCTCCAAGTATGATTTTGATGTCATACCTGGGACAGGCTTCGCGATTCAACTCCCTTGTCTGGTAGAGATAGTAACTCTGCGTCAAGCTATACCGGAACCAACCTCATGACGAAGCGTCATCATCAGATCTCAGTATATGCCATTCCGTTGTAGTATAAACAACATGTTTTTCTGTGTTAAACCATGCTAAATTTTGTGCCAGCGAAACGCAATTTACGGGAATCTTTACATTTTTGTTTTATTTAGAAGAAAATACTGCGAGTACTGGCTTCAACACTTTAAGGGGGGAAAACCACATTAGGAAGTTTTCAGAATCGACTCTATTTTGTTGTATAGATCGTTAACTTAGCTATTCCAAAATACGCTGCAGAAACTTCGAAATGAAATTCGCATTCCTTCACATTTTATTGGCAAAGAACCGAGCGATTATTGTATACATTGGCTCAAAGTCGAAAGAGCAGGAGTTAGTCGCCTTTTTATTCAACAGCTGCAAATTTTTTTTACTCGCATTGAAGTACATTTTGCACGGGACAAAGGCTGAAGAAAAAGAGGAAGAGGTTTATTTTCCTAGAAAATAAGCTAGTGATCTAAAATTCCTTTTTGATTTCACATAAAAATTGGAGTCGCCGTCCCGCGATTGAAGGATGCTAGGTGCGACCTTCAGCCGAATATTGTCGCGTAAATTTTTAATTTTTGGATGAAATTTTTCCAAATAATTCTCGGAACATGACTAATATAATGTTCAAATTTGATTGAATTCCAATTAATTCTTCATACTAAAAAAGTCTCAAGATAGTTCAAATGTGGTTTCCTCCCTGATAAATGACGATCTTGAAGTTGAAGACAAGAAACATCCTGGCCAGTCGAAAAATTTTTAAAACACTGAATGGGAAGGACTTTGGGATGAGGATCCTAGTCTAACTCAAGAAGAACTTAGGGAATCACTAGGGGTGACCCAACCAACCATTTCCGTACTTTTAAAAGCATTTGGAATGATTCAAAAAGAAGGAAATTGGCTACCATTCGAACTAAAGCTAAGAGGCGTGGAAAGGCAGGTTTTCACATGTGAACAGCTGGTTCAACAGCAAAAAAGAAAGGGCTTTTGCATTGTATCGTTATTGGGGATGAAAAGTATCTATCACGGGGGAGTGTTATCAATAACAACTGATGTCGAGCGTTGAAGGTAAAGTGAGGTAAAACGTCGGAAGCATTAAACTGATATGCGCTGCCCCACCCGCTCTACAGCCCAGATTCGGATTACCACATTTTCCGATCAATAACTTCAACGATTTCGTTCTCACAAGGAAAATGGGCCGATTCGTGTATTAAATCAAAAAAAAATATCGGAAAAAGTAGCGGCTAACCATGGACAATATTTTGAATAATCACATTGCAACCGACCAAAATAAAGGTTCAATTTTACGAGAAAAGTCCTTATAATTAATTTGTACTCCCAACATGTATGTTTAGTAATAAATATCTTCTTCACAAATACTTAATATCAAAAATTAAGGTTTAGACTCAGATCCAAACTCGAAATCATGAGCCAACCAAGTGTGACTTGAATTCCTTGAATAATGGAAGCCTTTCAAAGACGTCCATGTCAAGTGGATTCGCGAGTATATTTAATTAGTACCAATTGTGTCCTAGCGCCTGACTTAATCGACATATCTGCTTTTCAAATAACTTACAAATAAATCACGTCTACATAAATTTAATTCAAAGTCGAACCAAGATCAATGTTATTAATTATCACCAGAGCATGCTTTTATTCCATTTGTAACGCAGAATCTCGTTACAGAACCTTCCCGTGGACAGTCCATGACTCGAATAGTAGCAGGCGAAAACCCTCATATGCTCGCAAGCGCCCATACAAATTGTATGGGAAAGTCGTGATTCTATGCCTGCGGAAAACTTCCGTTGATTACTAGTAAAATGTTTGTTATGTCGCTTCCATTCTCGATATGGTTAATTGGTGGTTTTTGATTTTAATTCTCAAAATTGGTAGCCACAGTCAGGTACACACATAGATAACTGACGTAGTTGCCAGCGCATGAAACTACCGTAGGAAAAGGGGAGATAAGAATGTATATACGATATATGCTACCCGTTTGGATCCATTCCAATATGTACGAATGTGAGAAATCCAAAGATAATTAACTACCTGTCCCATTTTCAGAAAATTATCCCAGTCATTTGAGTTCGTCGAACCGTCAATGATCCCTATATGGCGAAGGGTCAGCGATCAATGCAGAGTGCGATTGTAAATCACGACAACCAGGAGAGACGGTAGTTTTAATTTACCATCTTTGGCCAATAGTGTCCATTAGATAAGAAGAAATAATTTGAAATATAGTGGTGGAATGCAGATTACTGTAAGCGTTGTTGTTGAGAAGGGGGAGTGCGAAACGACTATGGAGGATTCAAAACGATAAAATTTCTGTTTAAGGTGTCAGGTCTTATCAGCTAAAAACCTCTCTACCTCCAAACTGTCAAAGCACATGCTGAAGCGATTACACGGAGAACAAAAGAAGTTATTCATTGGATATTATATTTTTAGGGGAAGCCAAAAGAAATCTAACATACAACGCTCAACGATTACCTACCTTGACGTGGTGAGGGAGCTCAGTAAGGAAGATCCTCCAGGAAACGGGAGGTGACACCTGAAGCCAAGCGGAAATCAAAACCCCAAGCCAAGGTGTGACTACCGTGCCGAGGGCTGAATGGTCACAGGGGTTAAGATGTGGCCGTAAACGGTGAACTCTGGGTACCAGGCGACCCCCAGTTTCAACTAGCCTTGTCTCGGCAAAAAGGGGCTCTGCCGAGATCGACTTACTTTCCCCGGAAAAATTGAGGCCATGGCAGCCAACTATGAAAAAACAAAAAAACAAACTGCCTCCGGGCAAACCACCTTCGGGCAAACCGCCTCCGGGCAAACCGCCTTCGTGCAAACCGCCTTCGGGCAAACCGCCTCCGGGCAACGCACAACCAAAGAGCTGTGCCAAGGTTGAGGGGAAAGGAACGTTCGGGGCACCTGCGGCTAAGGGGAAACCGAAGCGGCAGCGGTCCTCGGACGATCCTAACTTTTCGACACAAAAGGCGGCAAAGAGGGCTCGGCTATCGAAGCCGATGGATGGGTCCTGTATGACGACTCTAATCCATCCGACTACGATACTGAGCAGTGCGAACAGCTTAGAAGGAAACTCCTCCTAGCTGTAAGGACTGCGTCCGCGCAAGGCATTAAGCTTTGCTTTGAGTCGGTAGGTGTATACCGTAAAATGTTACGGCTGAACTTTGCCGACGAAGACACGAACGAGTGGCTCAGGCAGTACTGCTCCTCCCTTAACGATGTGCGGGAGGGTGCGCGACTAACCTTGAAAAGGGTCTCTGAGCTGCCATCGATCAAAAAGTGCTTTCTCTGGCTTCCAGACGAAGAGCGAAATGGTGTCGGGGTTCTGGAACAACTTGGTGTACAGAACAACCTTAACACTTCCACCTGGTTGCTGCTAGGCAGCAAAACAGGAGAGAGAACCGATAGGCCGGGAACTTTTCTCACTATCGGCGTTCCCGAACCTGATGTTAAGAAAGTTCGGGAAAAATCGGGTTGCCGGCTCTACTATGGGCTGGGGACCGTCACGTTACAAGTATCGGCTCCTAAAACCACTGAAGGGGACATGCAGCCCCCGGCATCTACATCTGAAACATAAATGAGGTGCCGCATCTCCCAAGTAAATTTGCAGCATTGTAAAGCGGCGACTGCACTTATCAGTCGTCGGATCAATAGCTGCAAGACATTTATATACCTAAAAAATAAAAATAAAACTAGGTAGCTTGCTCCTACTACAATATATTTGAATAGTTAGTAAATACGTATTTCGAAAGCTACTTACTTTCTTCCTCAGTACTTAAGCTACTACTATTATATACTTCATACAAGAACCATGGGTTGTTGGTGGGGCAGTCAGGGGCCTAAACTTCCAACATGCTGACCTATTGTATGCCAATGGAAGCGATCGACCCCGCACCTGCATGGTAGTCTCCAAAGACTTCCAGGCTAACCTGGTTAACGATCTATGTGATGGCGACACCACATCGGCTAAGCTAACCATAAAAAGTCAACAAGGAGATAAAGAGATACTATGGTGCTCTGCATACTTCCCCTACGACGCAGAAGACGTTCCCAGTGGAACATTCATCAGAGCTATCCAATATGCCAAAAGTAGAGGCATGGGGGTAATAGCAGGATGTGATGTCAACGCTCACCACATATGCTGGGGAAGTTCGAACATCAATGCAAGAGGATCGAGACTACTGGAGTATCTAGTAGGAACCGATTTGCAGATCCTAAATGTGGGTAATGAACCCACTTTCTTCAACGTGGTCAGGCGAGAGGTCATCGACATCACGGTGGCATCTCCTGACATCGCGGCTCTGATCGGAGAGTGGAGAGTATCAAACGATATCACACTCTCGGATCACAGACGCATTGATTTCGTTATGGGCATGGATCTACCTCCACCCACTCCATTTCGCAATCCGAGGAAGACAGA
Source organism: Hermetia illucens (assembly GCF_905115235.1). Classification (NCBI taxonomy): domain Eukaryota; kingdom Metazoa; phylum Arthropoda; class Insecta; order Diptera; family Stratiomyidae; genus Hermetia; species Hermetia illucens. The sequence continues at coordinate 221,557,477 of NC_051849.1, read as the reverse complement.
TTGGGTAATGTATCAAACAGAATTGAACGCCCGAGTCACGATCCCTGGGAGGCGCATCAAATCCATTGCTGGAATTGAGAAGACAACCCATATGATCACAACTAGCATGAGAGAAGCTTTCGAAGAAAGCTGTCCACTCAAGATGCCAAAGAAGGGTAAAACACCATGGTGGAACTCGGATTTGGCAAAACAGAGGAGAACGACAAGGATGCTCCTTAATCGTGCTCTGAAGGGCGAATCAAGCACTAGCTGGAATCGCTATAAAGAGGCACAGAAGGCTCTAAAGAAGAGCATAAGATCGGCCAAACGATCATCTTGAAAACGCTTTTGCGAAGAGACTAACTCTCTTGAGGCAACCTCAAAGTTGAAGCGGATTCTGGTCAAAGAACGTAGCCAGAAACTGGGTTACTTACGTTTACAGAATGGGAAGTACACAGAAAGCGATGAAGAAACGACAAATCATTTGCTTGAAGTACACTTCCCAGGCAGCATCCAAAATCTAATCTCCGGGCCAACAGGTGCATACAGCCCTCAACCGAGAGATTGGAATCTGGCATGCAAAGTATTATCACTGGAGCGAGTGAAATGGGCATTTAACTCGTTCCACAGATATAAGTCTGCAGGTCCGGATGGCATCATTCCTGCGCTAGTAATAGAAGGAATGGATGCCCTGGGTCGACACATTCGGAATATATATCGAGCATGCCTAGCACACGCTTATATTCCAATTATATGGCGGGATGTCAAGGTGTTGTTCATTCCCAAACCAGGAAAACCCACCTACACAGACGCAAAAAGCTTTCGACCGATCAGCCTAACGTCCTTTCTGCTAAAAGGACTAGAAAGATTAGTAGATCGGTTCATAAGGGATACACACATTCCTAAATGGTCACTTCACCATAGGCAACACGTATACCAGAAAGGCAAATCCACGGAGACAGCACTCCATGAACTTACGGCAGAAATTGAAAAGGCGATGTCCGATAAAGAATACGCTTTAAGCGCATTCATGGACATCGAAGGTGCCTTCAATTATGCCTCATTTGTGGTAATTTGTGATGCGGCAAGACAGCATGGAATCGAACCGCTGCTAATCAGTTGGATCCTTCACATGCTAGAGCGGAGAAAAATCCACATATCGGTCGGCCAGAAGTCGATTGAAGTAGGATGTCTCAGGGGCTGCCCACATGGAGGGGTTCTCTCTCCACTGTTATGGCTCTTGGTGATGGATACCCTGCTGTGGCTCCTGGAGGACAAAAAAGTCTTCGCGCAAGCATTTGCGGACGACCTAGCCGTAATAATTACCGGCAAGTTTGCGGACACAGTATGTGACTGCTTGAATGCAACTCTGCATGTAATCCATAGCTGGTGCCTCCGCAGTGGAGTCACGGTGAACGCTAGAAAGACTGGACTAGTTATGTTCACTAAGAACGTCAGGTGGGGCAGCTATACGCTACCCACCTTAGCAGGGGCGGAAATCCAGCTGGCACAAACAGTCAAGTACTTAGGAGTACATTTCGACTCCAAGTTAACGTGGAAGCATCATATCCAGGAACAATACCAGAAATCCTGCAGATTGCTCTGGTGCTGTAGGAATGCGATAGGTAAGACCTGGGGACTTTCACCTAAACGGATATTTTGGATGTATACATCCATAATAAAACCCATTTTGATGTATGCATGCATCGTCTGGTGGCCAAGACTGAACATTGCTAACAGCAGGAAGCTGCTAACGCAGATTCAGAGACTTGGTTGCCTAAGTATTACTGGAGCAATGAGTACTACGCCGACTGCGGCACTTGAAGCCATCCTAAATTTACCCCCCATCCACTTGGAGGTGAAACGGAAAGCAGCCAACGACGCATATAGGCTCGATACCATTGGGGCGTGGAAAGGCGGCCAATCCAACGGGCATGCGTCTATATGGAATTTCCTTGAAAAACATCCGGTAGCCCTGATGCCGACCGATCATATGGTTTCCAGATTCGTCTTTGAAAAGACATACACTGTCGTAATCACCGAAAGAGAAGAATGGTCGACAAGTGGCTATGAGTCTTTTCAGATTACAGACCTAATAATCTTCACCGACGGGTCAGTCACGGAGGATGGACCGGGTGCAGGCGTGTTCTCGGAGAATCCGATTATAGAACTGGCCCGACCCCTCGGAAAAATGACGACCATATTCCAGGCGGAGATATATGCCATTTCATTGGCAGCAGAAGAATGTCTGCGACAAAAATGGAGGGGTCGCACCATTCGAATCTGTTCCGACAGTCAGGCGGCATTATCAGCACTAGATGGCAACAACATATCAAGCCAGTTGATGTGGAGTTGTCATCAGGTGCTGCTGAAACTTGGCCGACTGAACGAAACATTCCTGATGTGGGTGCCGGGGCACTCTAACATCGCCGGTAATGAGGGGGCTGATAGACTGGCTCGCCGAGGGTCTGGATCCACAATGGTGGGCCCAGAACCAGCTCTTGGAATCCGACCATCTACTGTCAAGTCTACTCTGAAAGGTGAAATTGCAAGGATTCACGCAACCGAGTGGAGAAATTTGGACTCTTGCTGGCAAGCGAAAATCCTTGTGAAGGAGCCTAGGGCCACTAGAGCGGCATTTTTGTTATTCCTTAAGAAGTGGGACATGAAAACCCTAGTAGGGCTTTTGACGGGACACTGCCCCTTAAACTACCATATGGAAAAGATTGGGGTAGTGGTTTCGGCTGTGTACAGCCAATGTGAGGAGGAGGAGGAAACTGCCCTGCACTTTTTATGCAGCTGCCCGGCATCCTCAGATCTCAGACGAAGACACCTTGGCAAGGTTGTGCCTCTTGAGAATGTTCTCAGATTCGCTAAAGCCTGCGAACACCGTAGGCGGGAAGCCATTGAATAGGCAACTTACGGGGATAGTACAATGGGCCTAATAGTGGCCTGAGTGCTCGGAGCTGCAGCTCCCCCCATTTAACTAAACTAACTAACTAACATACAACCATCTAGTTTAGCCCAAAGAAATATTTTTTTCCAAACTGCTACTCCGATTTCACAAAAGTAATCAGTGGATTCAGATAAGACTATCTAATACTTTCAGAGTATTTCTCCAGAACAATGGGCCTAATGTGATGATTCTATATACCCCTATCTTTTGCTACTAAAGGAGCTTTGGACTGGAAGTCTTGAACTTGAAAGAGTAATATATTTTCCATATTTCCGAAAGAAGAAACCTGCCAGAATGATGACTTCTTATACCATAAATACCATAGAAAATTCAGTCAAAATACTACCTTTTCTCAGGTAGTCGCGTATAAAACCCCATTCGCAACACCATTATAAATGTCACAATTACAATTTAATCCGTATCGTATGGCAGTTTGTCGAAAGACCCCAGACTTGATAGTTCCTGAACTAATAGCGACCCAAACCACCTATCGAACCTCTTTTAAGATTAATTTATTTATGGCCCATCGAGATTATACTGACGACAGTATTGATCGTATAGAGATAAGATGTTTACTACAAGATCTGATGATCCCCCTGGATACCTGAGGTCTAAAAATTGAAGGTAATGTTGTGTAGACCGTCGACGCGAAGCATCTTCGTCGCCAGTTTGGCAAAATAGTAGACACAATCAATAAGGAAATTTTCAAATGCCAAAAAGCATGTGTCCGAAAGTATGAAGGTATATTAATAAAATATTAATGATAATATCTCTGAAGAGCTGGGATGACCCGTAAAGCGATTCTTCCACAAAACGAGGAAAAAGTTGTGAAAAGGTTCTATTCCGTAATAATCATAATTATAATAAAAGTAGACGATGTGGTCTGCACCCGATCTAATGTTAATAGTCGCCGAGATCGCACAGGTAAAAGTCGGTAGGTAAGATGTGATTGCCATTTGCGTTAAGCCGCCAATAATGTTGATGATGATGATGGTGGTGCTGGTGGCGCTTGTTATGGCGATACATGCTTTACTCCGTGCTGATACTTCAAGCTACAGTTTAAGGGGCGTGATGCATTTCTCATTCTGTAAGTAAACATAGGAATCTATTGAAAATCAGCCAACTACCCTATTTGTTCTTTGAAAAGTTAAGGGATCATTTCCTACAAAATTAGTGCTTCTCACTAATTGAACAATTTCAAAAAATGTAAGCTTTCCATCCCCTTTTGGTGTCGCGGGACTTCCTGCCAATTCTGTTTAAAAGACTTCTCCAAAAACTCTTTCCTCACACAGTGATATAAGTATCTTTGTTACAAATAATCTACCGGGCAAAGTCAATTGCAAATATTTTTTTGCCATCTGTTGACCACCTAATGCCGGCCATCAACCACAACTTGATTTTCAATTATCGTTTCCCTATCGCATCTCTACACCACAAGAACGTGCAAGTATCCTACACGAAAACGCGTATTTGTTTGATTATTCGCTAAGTAATAGCGTTATTAGCGTTATTCCTCGGTTCGTTTAGAATGCAATCCAGTCGCTTTGTATTAGGTTTAAGCCTTCTTGCGCCAGCCGCAAGATGTAGACCCATTCCCGGCCAGCCATATTCGCTGACAGGTTAATGTTGTCTTGATCGTCAATCGCGTGATGTTGATCTAATTTTACGTATCAGCCGAATGAGTGCAGTAATTTGTAAAATCGTTTATATGACTATGGCGATGGCTACGACAATGCGTACTTAAGTTGTATGGCCAGTTCCTACGCTTTTCAGATCATGCACTGCACGGTCAATGTTTTCATATTTCTCCTAGAGAAAGGAGTGAAGGCGGCTAGGCTTTTTGATGATGCCGTTCAATGGCTGTTTGACTCTTTTGATTCTCGTACTGAAACCCGAGTCATGTCAAATATGGGAAATTGATGGTAACATAGATGGTTTAATGGGATTCTGTGATAGTCTAATACATGCACTCTATATTCCCGGAAGACTTCAATAGAAAGACCTTATTGAATTTCGGAGATTTCACAAAGACTGTATGGTTTTAGCACCATCGTTTAGAGGATTACTTACTTTTATCATATTTTAGTAAGTGACCTGTAACTGGCTATAACATTTTTAAAGGCCATTGTAATCTATCTTTGTATAAAAATGGAGTAAACTATTGTTAACTCATCATGGAAGGCAAACCATCAACTGAACCCAACCAAATGAATGAATCTCTAGCTTTTTCTCTTTAAATAAGAAGTAAATAAATTAGCATGAAAACTCATCGAATACATAAAAAGACAGTGTCACTATTGAAATATATGTATGTCTCCTATTCACTCCTTTGTGGAGTATAAAGCATCGACACTGTCCCAGTTTAAAACGAGCAGTCCTCATCAAGAGAAGCATCGAGGATCACCACCTGGAAACACCGCTCATCACTGGAATGGAAGCTACAGTCATCGAGGCAAGAACAGGACCAGCTGATGTAAAAATTATATCAGCCTACCGTCCACCATCAGCGGATAATTTTTCAGAGGACCTTCAACTGCTACTCAACGAGGACAAACCGACTTTTCTCGCCGGGGATCTGAACGCGCGTCATCGAGATTGGGGAGCAACCCGAAACACCAAAGCGGGGGGAAAACTACTCACTTTCCTAAACGGAAACGGAGCAACTATTCACGCACCAGAGGAACCAACACATTATGGACGCAGCACGACCGGCACCATAATGGATGTGGCTCTAACAAAGAATTACAAGAACCACATCACAATCAACGTGTTGGACGACCTCTCGTCGGACCACAGAGCGGTGCTATTTTCAATATACAACATGTATATTGAAAATCCGCCGAAAATGATCAAAAACACCAACTGGGACACCTACCGCCACATTCTAAGACAATACACCACAACAACAAAACTGGAAACATCGGAGCAGGTAGAGACAGAGATTCAAAACCTAACCGCCCAACTAACTTCAGCCACGCAGGAGAGCTCAACGGAGACAGAAGCAAACGACCAACAATACTACCGGCTTCCAAGAAATGTTAAAGAAAGAATAAGGGAGAGAAATCGCATCAGAAAAAGAGGAAGAATGACAGGAGATCCCAATCTGAAAAGAGAAACGAATCGGCTCACTAACGTCATCAGAGATGACATTGACCGATTCAGGAACGAACAATGGGAATACTTCCTCCAAAACTAAGAGCCGGGAAACAACAACTTCTGGCGGTTCAGCAAATATTTTAAAAGAGGCTCGAGAAGGCAAATGCCTACAATTCATGGTCCCAATGGCCTTGAATTCTATAAGGAGGGAAAGACCGAAGCGTTCGCAGACTCACTCGAACTCCAGTTCAGGGAGAACACCGCATCGGAGATTACGAGTCAGAAACAGAGACACAAGATGACTCAACACAAAAAGAAGACTGGGAACTACAAACAGACCAACTGGAAGTCCAAACCATCATCCATGGATTAAGCAGCAAAAAAGCCCCAGGATGGGATATGCTTACAAACGAGTGCATCAAGAACGCACTGAATAACATCGCCGAATCAATCACCGCAGTAATAAATGCAGTACTCCGTCTCAGAACATATCCAAAAGCATGGAAAAAATCCATCATCATCCTTCTGCCGAAACCGGGAAAGAACCCAACCTTCCCACAGAACTGGAGACCCATCAGCCTACTTCCAACAATTGGAAAAATTGCAGAAAGGATAATACGGAGCAGACTGCAGGATCAACTCAACGAGCTCAACATCATCCCAGAGGAACAATACGGATTCCAACGAGAGCATTCATGCGAGCTTCAACTGGCCAGAGTAGTCCAGCACATTCGCAGTGGATTAAACAAGCGGAAATCGACCGGACTAATAATGTTCGATATATCGAAAGCTTTCGATAAAGTCTGGCACGCAGGGCTCGTAGCCAAACTGAAGAAATTTAAAATATCTGATTCACTGATAGGACTAATCCAATCCTTTATTACAGATCGAAGTTTTAGGGTGGCACTGGAGGGCACCAATCAACCGAAAGAAGAATAGAGGCAGGAGTACCCCAAGGATCACCACTTTCACCGCTGTTATACACAGTATTCACGGCGGACATTCCAAGACAATTCAACCGCTTCACAGAGATCTCCTTATTCGCGGACGACACATGCCTCTTTTACACTTCGAAACAAGCACGCCTCATCACAAGCAATCTTCAGAAGGCAACCAACACAACGTTGGAATACTTCAAAAAGTGGAAGATAAAAATAAACCCGGAGAAGACCCAGGCAATCTTCATCACAAGAAAGAGAAAACAGAAACCGGGAAAATCAAAATCGACAATCAGCCCATCGATTGGAAACCAACAGCGAAATATTTAGGACTGACTTTCGACAGCAGACTAAATTGGAAAAAACACATCAAGTCGAAACCCGAAGCATGCACAGGTACGTTGAATTCTCTCTACCCTTTAATTAGATCTAATAAACTAAACATTAAGAATAGACTTTTAATTTGTAAGCAATTAATTCGCCCCTCTCTGCTATACGGGAGCAGTATTTTTTACCAAACGTGTAAGACATATAAAAAACAACTGCAAATATGTCAGAATATAGCTGTAAGAAAAATTTTTAATGTCCCGCATTATATAAGAAATCTAGACATACATAGCGATCTAAGATTAGAACCTATAGATAAGTATATTAAAGATAAAGTCCCGAAATTGTTCAAAAAAATTGATTCCCACAAGAATAAAACCCTAAATATTTTAAAAACAGAAAATCAAAAAAATGAAACCTATCCTAGCTTAAGGGCACTAGTATTGTAAGAATATATAGTATTATAAGGTAATTAGTATTATAGGATAATGTAATATTGTTAGTTAAGATGGTAGTGTAGGATAAGACAAAATTATTATTATTATAAGTATTGTAAGTAATTTATAAGTAGTATAAGACCATAAGTATTACAACGTTTGAACAAAAAAAAACAGAAGAACGATAACAACCAGAGTAGAGATGGACAACAATGTCCACAGAGAAAATTGGAGCAAAGGTGTCGAACACCAGCTCCAGATTCATCACAGTTCCAGTTCCAAACAGTTTAAAATGTTAGTTTATTTACCATCAGACATAATCATATCTAAGTGATAAGCCTACAGCAGCAAGCCAACACAATTACAAGTACGAACATCCATGACGACCAGAATTCAAGCCCGGGTAATAAAATAGAGAGGCATACGCGCAAACATCTCGACCATACCACCGAATCATATATTATAAAATTAACCATTAAACATAGGATCCGTTGTACTCAGTGCTTCAGGAGGAAAAATTAACTTTAAATTTGATATCGGATAAAGGATTGTAATTTATAATCAATCTAAAATAGAAAGAACCCAAGTTTTAGCATCATTTCATGACAACGCCAGGAGCTTATTAACTAAGTAGCGTTGAGACATGTTTTATGAAAAAAAAAGGTTGCTGCACATGCAAGGGTTGTTTCCTTTGGACTTCAGCTATTTCACTATTTAACAATCCTTTTCGAAGCATTTTAGAAATATCCTACCAAGACTTTAAATTTTGGATACTTTGGTATTAGCCTCTAATAGCAGCTTTGGACATCCAGGTACACTGATGTGGCTCAAATTATCGTGGTTAATCGAGTATAACTAGTCGTAATTTAAAACTAGACAAAAGAAAATATTTTAATCTACATCAGCATAACTAAAGAATGACATACGGAATTATATATATATTGATTTTTAAATAATTGACCAGTGTTTGTTTTAAGTTGCTCGATTTCCATCAAGAAAAAAAGACTTTGACGTTCAATCAAAATAGTTAACCATTTCAGTCCTTACAGGTTGTATACAACCGAGGCTTTGAAATATTTTTTAAAATTTGTTTGCGAATTTTTACGTTAATTTTGTGACAGCACTGGTTAGTTTAATAAGGAAAACAGCTATTTCCTACCCACTTATGGCAAACGATGTGGTAGAGGTGCATATAGTGACATAACAAGTCGATCATGATTGAGGAAACTGGTAAGTTGGTGGTTGGTCTTTTGTTATGTTCTTACGAAAATGTAAAGTTGTTCTTTGGCCTTTAACATAAGAACAGCGTATAAAAAATATAAAGAAGGGCTTTCAAGTTGTTTCATTCAAAAATAAATAGAAACGAACATTGGAATATTTGGGTCACATAGAACCCAAAGAGACCAAGCAAGCGGCCGCTCACATATTTTATGATTTCGTTCTATACAACCGGAAGTCTTCATTGTATTTACACTAGCTATATGTATGATATTTTCTGGTATTTCAATTTCTTTGCTTCAAATCAACAATATTTTGATGTAAATAATGAGAGAGTTTAAGATTTAGTGGCAGATATACTTCAAGATTTGTCTGATATTGAAAACTTGAGTTTTGAGGGAGAAGTTCTTGGAGATCCGCTTTCCATGGTAGCTAAAGATATTACCAATAATGGCACGTATGTAGGCTCCGTTTTTCTAAAGGAGACTAAGGCTGAAGTAGCCTAGCCTCAGTATGATGAGGCTTTCCAAAAAGAGGGTTCCACCGAAGACGTTCAACCAAGCTTTCCATTTCCAACGCCAGTTACTGGACGTTCACAGCAACGGTGTTCCATAGCAATCTTTTCCGAGGCAAATGTTCAACCAAATATTATTTAGGAGGTAAGCTCACATCTATTCAATTATTTTCAAAAATCGAAAAAAAAACAAGCAAATTGAAGGCAGAGGAAGTAGAGAAAAAATAGTATTAGACATGGGTTGGAAACATGAGGACATGAAAAATCGTCCTGCATCTGAATGCAAACCTGAAGATGGAGTGACTGCTGATCTTGGAAATATATCCCTAGAAACTCCCTTACACTATTTTAATCGATATCTTTCAGAACAGAATCTGTAGCTTATTATACAAATTTTAATGCTATACAACAAGAAACTCCTTGTTTGAAACCTAGAAACGCCGCTGAACTCAAACAGTTGATAGGTCTCTATGTAATTTGTGTAAATCTCAAATTTCCTCGTTTGAATTTATATTGGAATAAGATCCTTCGTTTAAATATTTTTCCTGGAACGGTGGGGTGGATTTATCAGATCAACTGCTGAGTTTCTGCCGAATTTACATTCGTTCAAGAAAATGGACACTTCGGATGCTATTTCATGGCACTGATTTGGCAATCGTCTGCGCCTGGAACGAATACAAGAAACACGCATCTAAAGTCTCAGTCCCTTCTAAAGACCAACTAGATCTTCTAAGCTTCCAGCTGATGTGCCAGTTGGAAAAAGCACTTTCAAAAATTAAAAAAAAAAAATTTTAATTGTTCTATTTTAAAGTAAAAATATTAAAAATTGTTCAAGTTATGCTGCCTACCATCCTCTAAAATCATGTTACGAGAAAAATGCGTCCATAGTCATCCCTCGGCGTGTTATATGAAAAACTCAAAATTCAATCTAAAATTGTTTATTTTGTTTATTGCCTCATATATTTTAAAATTCAAAATATTTTTTCAACCAATACAAAAATCCATTCCTGGAAAATTCTACAGTGATGTCACCCCTTAAAAGGCACATCTGACGTTGATTAAAAGTACTTGAGGAAGGAACTATACTGGTAGCCGCCTCCGCAATAACACCAAAATTTTCAATGAAAAGAGACCAACATTCAAGATTTGAAGACCAACATCCAAGAAGAAATTGCCAACATAACACCTGCTATGCTAACAAGAATCATGACAAACGCCAGAAATCGGTTTACGCAATGTATGGAGAATGGGGGACGTTACCTAACAGATTTGATCTTCAAAACAATGTAAATAAAAACCTTAGACATGTACCTACATTATAAAAAATAAATAAATATTTTCCGATGCATACAATAGTTTTTATTGAGTTTTGAAAAAAGGAAGTTATGCTGCCACACCCTGTATTTAAATGAATTGTAAAGGCTTCAGGGCAAACCATCGGCAGTGGCCTTCTCATAATCTTGAATGAAGGGGGATCGTTAGTGGAAGTGCTTTGAAAAAATTCGCAAAAACATCAAACCGGAAGACGCTGGGGTAAATGATAAATCTACCCTGCGGACTCGAATCGGCGTAGTATGTTCTGTGAGACAGTCCAGAGCATCTGAGGCACGAAATCAGTAATTCCCAATCTAGAACCGACGAAATAAGGGATCTACATAGGAATTATGCAGATGCGAGCAACATCAAAGTGGGAGTTACATCTGTCAATTCTAGAGGACTAAAATTGGCTATCGCAGGATAGAAGCATTTTTGTGGTCAACTCGGACATAATGCGAAGACTTGCGCGTCGGAAAAATGCTGTATTCTTTGCGAGGACCGCGATCTGCAGGAAGAAGACATGACCCATGATCTCAGGTGAGGCAAGGTCTTCAAGGAAGTAAGTGAGAAATCAGCGGCCATGATCCGCATGCTGTAAGCGAACATGCATAGGAGTGCAACTGCTCATGACCTGATGGTGCAAGAAAGAAGAGCTGGCTTGCTGCTCCGCAGTGAGTAGTACCGAAATTGAAACTTACCGTCGTGGTATACCGATATATTAGACACTACTGCCACTTGAGCTGGAGATACGAGTGCGGGCCATGACCGAGAAAATGACTTCGTTTGGGTTTGTAGTATGGAAGTGACTTTTTCAGCATTTTCAGCTTTTTTTTTCGGAATAAACCCGACACCTTGGAAGACGAGGTTCGAAACAGGGAAGATACTCAAATGCGGCATGCCTAAACCAGATTGTTGAGGCACATACAATTTTTAGATGACCACCAGGGCAAAACTTATTGCCCTAAATATCGATAGCACTCCGACTTTCGGAGGCTCTGGGTGCAAAGGCACTATCTCTGACGTGACCTTTCCTATGGGGACTTTAATGTTAGGGGTGTAACGGTACTGGAATATTTCTTTCGAATTGACAAATGGCTCTACCCAATGTTGTCACATCCGGTACTACTGGAACACCGGGAAAGTCAACGTTGACAAATTTTTCCGAAGTTCTCTCGAAAGGGGCAAATGAGCCTCAACTCTTAGATCCACAGAATACAAAAGAGCCAAAAGTAACTTCGCTACTAAGTCAACAGGGCAAATGTTTTCTGCTGGCAAGAGCTAGTCCGAGCCTTTGGGGTCTCGGATAAAAGTTGAATCTCAAAAAGCTCCGTGTTCATTGACCACCCTCTTCCATGCAAACAGTGAAGATAAAAGAAATTGTGCAGTCACTTTCTCCTATCCGGTGTCGATGAGAAGAGGAGTATTTAGAAAAGCCAACTCTTCACTGAAAAAGAAATGTAAGAGGCGGCCTTGTCTATCCTTTTCAACTCAGCCATGCTATTAACGTAGTATGCTGGTCCCAAGCTTAGGTAAAAGAGGAAGGTTTAAGGCAACGTACTTTGTACTATTATCAGTCAAATGAAAATAAAATGCTGAGATCAGGGAAAGAGATAAAGAAAGTATAGATGGAGTTATTCCACTATGCTAAATCTTTTCTGATCGAGTAACAAGCGGTCTTGTCTATGAAGGACAAAACAGCACCAGCCGCCGTCAACGGAAGTGATTGCCGCAGGCACGGTTGAAAAAGTTCAGCATACCCTGGGAATGATGATGCGGCGAGTCGATACTTTCTGACAAAGGACAGGAGGAGTTGAGGATGAAACCATGGTCTTGCCGAAGTCGGGGGTGTAATACCTCATCATCATGATATACACGAAGATGGAATTCCAGACTATAAATAGTGGAAAGTGAATATTCCCACATAATATTTATAATCATATATTACGTGCTAGGTACTAATAGCACAAATTTTATCAGGTAATGCTCTTGAAGCAAAGTTTAGTAAGCGGGTCTTATTTATAAAATCAAACGACTACTCCCTGATTGTTTCCATCCATGTCCAATTAGACATTTCACCCCACACAAAACCACTTCGGTAGCGTTTTGGAGCACTGAGCGAACCGTTTGATTCATTAAAGACAAACGATCAAAAAGTCTTTGCACTAATATCACTCCTTAAGGAACTCCTTATTGACCCATGTATCTATTTCCATATCAACTTTTTCTGTATGTCTTACCAAATATGCATCCGTAGTGTTTTCAAGATACATATACGCGATCGATTAGCCTTAATTCATGTAAAAATATTTCGAAAGAAAAAAATAATGATAAATGCTCCTTTAAGTGTCTACATACCTGTGAAAAATATTCCTAGTGTGCCACTTTCATAACCCCTGAGACACCTCTTAAAAAGGAATAAATTAATCTCATCACATAAAGTAGTCATCAAAGTAAAATATCACTTTAATTTCCCCAGACCACCAGAGGAACATACTCCAAGAAAAAAATAATTTCACCAATCAAAAGCACCTTCTTACAGGTTGAACATAAACCATTTCGCTGTTATCTCTTACAAGGAATTATAATAAGTGCGACAGATCGCATATTTTGCATTAAAAGGTCAGAAAAAAAACGCTTATAAGCCTTGCAAAAAGTAATAATACCTTTGGTTGCAAAAAGTGCAAATACGAAAAAATATCCACTGCAATATAAAATGGCATCAGGAGTGAGACGATGTGTTTGCATATTGTTGAATTGCCCACTATCTGCGCACTTTGCGCTGACACTGTCACTGAAAATGTGTACGGTGTCGCGAGTTGTCTCCTAGCCTCCCACAGATACGGATACGCATGCGCATTCGAATTAATACAAGCGCTTAAATGAAGATTTATAAACCTTTTCCTTTTTTGACAACAGTGAATAAATTTATGCATCTTGTCCTTTGATTGGACAAACGTGCATGGCTAAGTTATGCACTTGAGCATGTGGACTTGTGCGCCAAATTTGTTCATTTCTTTGGATTACCACAGGAATCAGAACTGTTCGTGATTTTTTTACTCGTGGTTTTTTTACCTTTATATATACCTGAGAATTGTAAAGGTAGTAAAATATCGGATGCGAAAAGTAAGGTGACCTTAAACAAAAAACTCCTACACCTCTATGGAGTCATCTTACGGTCTAATGTCTATAGTCACTAATTGTTTAAAGCGAAAGGTCGTTAATTTTAACAAGTTGGAAACTGAAAGCTTGGTGCTTCATCTATGAAAGGTTTTGTGGATTTCTTATTTCATAATATTTGGGTGCTCCATAATTCCACTTGTGCAAAGTTCGTAGTGTATTAGGTAAGTCAGGATATTCACTTTCTTGTGACATTCTATCTACATTTTAACCTACAAACATTTTGTTAATAAAATTAAGATTTCCATCAAAATTTCCAGTATCGTGATCCATATTATAGTCTATATTGTTGCTACTTCCAGGATGTACGAAAGGGGTTCGGCAATTTTCTAAAATGTGGTGCCGTGCTCAAATATAGAATGAGCACGGTACGGGAGGCTCGAGTACTGTATAGGGTGTGATTTTTTTCACATTTTTTGAATGGCTAGTTTTTGCGAATGGTCCCTTAATGTAAGCAACTTCTTTCCAACCCCCACTTTCCCTTTCACAGCTGCCCTCAAAGCCAAAACACGCTTCGAAAGGTACTAATCGAGACCCTTTATTTGATACTCCATATGTCTACGTTCGACCACAAAAAAATGCATTATACTATTTTTGCCTATATGGGGACTACCTAAACTCAACATAGAACAATTACATTTCCTACATAGGTATGGGTTCACAATTCCAACCTTTCCAACAAATATCGTGTCACCATTTCTGAGAAAGGTACATGTGACATACAGACAATTCCTCCTTTCAGTGCCTAAAAAAATCCCGCAGAAACTTTCACTCAAATGTGTCGATCGACTTTTCCAACCCCCTTTTCGAAGTATGATGTAAACATTGTCAGCGTACGCTACTAGGTGTGCAGATTTTGTTAGCAGCAAGTTTTTTTGTCAAGTGAGACCACCTTTCAGCAGATTCTATTACTAGGTTGAAGAGTATCTCCCTGTTCTAGTGCTGACTCAGCCGGAAAACTATAAGTTAGCTAATTTTGAATTCGCACCTCAAATTTTGAACTTTCTATCAAGGTTTTTATTAGCCGTATCGGCTCAAATATGTTTTATACTATTGCTCGTAAGAAATTCAGTTGGTATAAATCGGCGTCGTATGTGCAGCTCTACTCTAGGACATACTTGACTGGGAATATTTTATCCATAATAAACCATCGATTTCTGAAGCCGCCTTCGTCCCTGTTTATGGCCTGAGTGGTTTTCGGTACTTTTTGTCAGTACTTTGCAGCACATCCATATCCCTTTCTAATTTTCACATCTCAGACGTTAAATTTTTCTAGGATTGGACACAATATGCTTTTCCGCGAACCATCAAGTAATCCCCCTTTTTCTATATTTTAGCTATTCGTTCGCCTGATATCCTCAGCCCCACACTTTTTTAGGTTTTGTGTGAAACAAAGCCTTATTTAGAATTGCTGCGAGAATCTCGTCAACTCCAGGTGCTTTATTCAGCTTTAGATTTGTAAGACTGCTCCTCTTTTGAGCTTTGTTCCCCACCGAATTTACTCAAAATTGGAAGGTTTTCCGTTGGCGACTTTATCGAGTTTATAATCTTACTCATAATATTGCCTTTTGCAAAGGGTTGTTCGAGGTGATATCCTTGAATGCTGCCACAAAAAAAACCCTCTATTTGCAACAAACCCCAAAATCATTTAAGTAAAAATGAACAGCTTGTCGTAGTAGTATTTCTGTTTTATGGAATATATCATCATCATCAACGGCGCAACAACCGGTATCCGGTCTAGGCCTGCCTTAATAAGGAACTCCAGACATCCCAGTTTTGCGCCGAGGTCCACCAATTCGATATCCCTAAAAGCTGTCTGGCGTCCTGACCTACGCCATCGCTCCATCTTAGGCAGGGTCTGCCTCGTCTTCTATTCCTACCATAGATATTGCCCTTATAGACTTTCCGGGTGGGATCATCCTCATCCATACGAATTAAGTGACCCGCCCACCGTAACCTATTGAGCCGGATTTTATCCACAACTGGACGGTCATGGTATCGCTCATAGATTTCGTCATTGTGTAGGCTACGGAATCGTCCATCCTCATGTAGGGGGCCTAAAATTCTTCGGAGGATTCTTCTCTCGAACGCGGCCAAGAGTTCGCAATTTTTCTTGCTAAGAACCCAAGTTTCCGAGGAATACATGAGGAGTGGCAAGATCGTAGTCTTGTACAGTAAGAGTTTTGACCCTATGGTGAGACGTTTCGAGCGGAACAGTCTTTGTAAGCTGAAATAGGCTCTGTTGGCTGACAACAACCGTGCGCGGATTTCATCATCGTAGTTGTTATCGGTTGTGATTTTCGACCCTAGATAGGAGAAATTGTCAACGGTCTCAAAGTTGTATTCTCCTATCCTTATTCTTCTTCGTGTTTGTGTTTTAAGGAATATATACCGAAGAAATATCTACCGACTTTGTGGAAACATCATTGCTCCGCGATGGTCGTTTATCTACATCTCACCTAGACAACAACGAAAAACGAAGAGTGATCGACCATTAGACATTCAGTTGAGGTCACAGCGATCTTGCATCGAAGCAACTTTTACCAACGAACTTCACACGAAAGTTTGTGTTTGAAATTTCAAAAGCAAATCTTAAGGTGTAACAGGTGGACCAGAGCTGATTTTGGTCTTGTTTCGTGACCATGGGTGAGATTTTAACAGCCAAGTAGGGAAGGAGCCAGTATTCAGGCGATACGTTGGCTCCCATAGCTTACACGAAAAACAAATGATAACGGACTGCGGACTATTCAATTAGCAGGGTCACCCGAAATGGTTGTTGGAAGTACCTGGTTTGCGCGGAAAGCGGTTCACAAACATACGTGGGCCTCTCCAGACGGGACCACTTTCAACCAAATTGACCACGTGTTGATCGAACGCCGCCACCTCTCAGCCCTGATGAATGTCAGAACATATAGGGGGGCCAATATAGACTCAGATCACTATCTCGTTGGCATGGTGCTCCGAGCTCGAATAACAATACCACCTAGAATCCCCTCTGACAATCAGGTGAGAGTGAACACTAAAGCCATCCACAACACAACCCTCCGCGACACTTATAAGAGGGAAATGGATGCTGCAATTACCGCAGTCAACAGAGAACCTGGAGATGAAGCATCAACAAATGATCTTCACAATCACCTGAAGAACGTTATCATGGATACGGCCACAAACATACTTGGCCCCCAGTCGCAAAAGGAGTCAGAACGGCTGGTTTGACGATGAATGTAAGCTAGCAACGGAACGGAAGAATGCCGCATACCGAGTAATGTTGCATTCTCAAAGAACGCGGGCACGCGCAGAGACTTATCACGAACTCCGACGAGCGGAGAAACGACTTAACAGACGGAAAAAGGAAGCCTGGGAGAACCAACAAGTCTGTGAACTAGAAAAGTACAGGGAGCAACCGCACCAGGCGCGGAAGTTTTACCAACAAGTCAGCAGGATGAAGCCTTATACACCTCGATGCTCATCCTGTCGAGACAAAGAGGGAAATCTGATTTCCTACAGAATGGGCATATTAGAGCGATGGGTTGAGTACTTTGATGAGCTACTGAACAACCAGAACATCGGCGAGTTGGAGGTCCCGCCAACTGAAGACGACGGACAGATACTGCCACCACCAAGTTTAGGAGAAAGATTACGTGCAAATTCATCGGTTTAAAAACCATAAGTCGCCAGGAGCCGATGGAATTACAGCCGAATTGGTTAAATATGGAGGCGACCAGTTACACCAAGTGGTTCATCAACTGATGCTCAAGGTATGGGACAGCGAATCAATGCCTGACGATTGGCAACGAGGCATAATATGTCTCATACATAAAAAGGGAGATATCACACAGTGCAGCAATTATAGAGGTATCACGTTGCTGAGTACCATCTATAAGATATTCTCCACTATCTTGCTAGGCCGGATAGCCCCATACGCCCAGAACATCATTGGCCCATGCCAAAGAGGCTTCACTCCAGGCAAATCAGCAACAGATCAGATTTTCTCTGTGCGGCAGCGATGGAAAAACTGTTGGAATATGGACAACAGTTGCACCATCTGTTCATCGACTTTAAAGCCACCTATGATAGCATAGCCAGGGTAAAACTCTACACGGCCATGAGAGAATTCGGTATCCCGACGAAATTAATAAGACTAACTAGGCTGACCCTGACCAATGTGCGAGGCCAAATAAAAGCAGCAGCATCACTCTCAAGACCATTCGACATCAACAACGGTCTACGACAAGGGGATGCCCTATCATGCGTCCTCTTTAACCTGGCCCTCGAGAAAGTGATCCGTGATGCTGAGGTAAATGCAAGAGGTATGATCCTCTTCAAGTCCACCCAACTACTGGCCTATGCTGACGATATCGACATCATGGGAAGAACCACCCGAGACGTACAAACTGCCTTCATCCAGATCGAGCAGGCGGCAATTGGGGCGAGATCTTGGGCTGCACATCAATGAAGACAAGACAAAATATATGGGTATAACGTTAGCACCGAAGACGAATCAACCAACAACATCAAACCGCACTGGTCAAACACAAACACGAAGAAGAATAAGGATAGGAGAATACAACTTTGAGACCGTTGACAATTTCTCCTATCTAGGGTCGAAAATCACAACCGATAACAACTACATAGGGTCAAAGCTCCTACTGTACAAGACTATGATCTTGCCAGTCCTCATGTATTCCTCGGAAACTTGGGTTCTTAGCAAGAAAAATTGCGAACTCTTGGCCGCGTTCGAGAGAAGAATCCTCCGAAGAATTTTTGGCCCCCTACATGAGGATAGACGATTCCGTAGCCTACACAATGACGAAATCTATGAGCGATACCATGACCGTCCGGTTGTGGATAAAAGCCGGCTCATTAGGTTACGGTGGACGGGTCACTTAATCCTGGAAAGTCTATAAGGGCAATATCTATAGTAGAAAAAGAAGACGAGGCAGACCCTACCTAAGATGGAGCGATGGCGTAGCTCAGGACGCCAGACAGCTTTTAGGGATATCGAATTGGTGGACCTCGGCGCAAAACCGGGATGTCTGGAGTTCCTTATCAAGGCAGGCCTAGACCCGATACCGGTTGTTGCGCCGTTGATGATTATGATGATGAGACCAAACAGTTATTGATGATTTGGAAGTAACCACATGGCTACGGCTTCTGCTTTCTGACATTCTCAGAGATTTATTATGGTTGATTACCTTTTAATGAGAGCCCTATAACAGCGCAGCCCTATAAAATTGAGGTAAATTGGAAGCTCTTATATCAGGATAACATAACTAACTGCAGAAGATTGCTTGACAATGCACCTAATTTTCTAGTCAGGGCAGCTTTGGGGATAGAAATTAAGGAGACATTGGAATATCGTGAAGTTGTTCAAGCAGCGCTGAAGGACACATACTGTGTCCGAAACACGTGCCTGTTTCAAAATCGCAATAAAAATCTACAATATAGTTGGAATTAATTTTTGAGCGTTTCCACTGTTGTATACTGAATTCATTGTTTAAATTAGTTCACTTTCTTCGATGATGTCGCAGTATGAAACGGATTGACAGTAGATGAATCATTTTAACTGAAAACTTTCAACCAATCAATCAGCACAAACTCCTTCCCTGGAATACGAAGCTGCAATTGCCGCTGCTTATTTTTTTTATGTAAGAATCGTCTGGATGCTCGATGTGTCAAGTGACGTGCATGGATGAATGTTGAATTCAAAGGGATTCCCTGCAACCTCATTTATGTAGAACCTCATGATAGACGAACTGTTGGGCAAGCTCGGTGGTTGAATGAGTTGCTTAAGCCAAGGACTCTCTTCTTCCTTGTTCAAGGAATTACACCATCTGAACAAGGAGATAAAGGGTATATGCGAATTGTTAAAGCGCGGTCAGAGAAAGCCACCGATTTAGTGAGCCCCCACAGCCCCCTTGTGGGAGTTTCATAGTGGTTGTGGTTACGCTAATATCATGGGTAGAATTTTTTCAATGCTTGCAATTGTGCATTATAGAACAGAGGCCGGATCTAGTAGTACGAATTCTTAGGAATTATTATCGCTTTCCTACCATAAGACCTTCATCCTCAACCATTTAAGTCACTACAAATCTTAAAACTGCCTATTTTTTTTCGTTGCAATCCAATGCACCATTCCTCTTTGCAACAGAGGGTGAAGAGGTGGATTTTTTTTGGGAGTAGGGCAGGTGAATGCATTTACGTATAGAGCGTTAGACTCCCGCAACAGTACGCCATCGGATTACCAACTAAAGACCTCCCTGTCATCAGAGAACTAGCCTGGAACCGTTTCAGACATTACTTCAGGCTAGCCTTCCTGCTTTCTCGGCTTTTTGAACCTTCAAGTCGGGGAGTTGTTAGTTCAGGGAACACCTTGCTATCCGGTTCATCCACCTGTCAAGCTCAATCTTCTTCGCAATCAGAACAGCCCGAACATAATGAGCTAAACGGCTCCATCTGACAGGGCTCCTCAGCGTCTCTCTGACAATGTTGTCTGGAGAGAGCCCCTGTATTTGGATAAAGTTGCTGACGAAAGCCACTTTTCACAGGAAAAAAGGTGCATTCAGTGTCGTCTGCCACTCCATTGCATACATCTGGAGATCGCGTCTTCCCAATCATGTACATATGACTGAACACCTCCATGTCCGCTTAAAAGTTGGGTAAGGAAGTAATCAATTTCACCATCTGTTCGTTTCAGTCACAGATTTAAATTGTCGGGTCACCACAGACAGTGCGATAAGCAGATGCCACTCGCAAAGCTACCGGTCTTTGCACTTGAGCAAGACGCGTACAATGCACCTTGTCAAGGGCAAGAACCCATACCTCCGCACCATAGAGCAAAGCGGACTGTGTTGCTCTCATAGGAAGACGTCTCCTAGTAGATGTAGCAGAGACAAATATCTGAGGTACGAGATCGTGGCTCTTCCTTCTCCATCGTCACACTCTGGTCTCGAAAGTGTCCACGAGCTTGGTAGAGCCATTATTTTTCTTTTTTCCAGTTTTAGCTCGTGTGTTTTCTATCGCTAAGTTCACGCGATATTTTTACGTTTGTTTCTTTTTAAGTGTCCGGTGATGACCCACGCATTGGTTTAAGGACACGTGAGGATTTATATAATGACAATTGTGGGACAAAAGTAACATAGCGGCGTGCAAGCACGTGTCGATGGAATCCTCCGACGAAGTTTCAATATTTGCGGGCGCATCTTCACAGTCAACTTTCCTAACGTTTTTAAGTTTATGGGATATCTTTCCCCTCTAGGTTGACTTCGATCATGGTGGTTTTTTGACCATGGTCCAACCTAATAAGTCATTATATGATTCGGTGATATACAATATGGAGATAATGTCATATTGCGTTAGGACTAGGGATTAACATAGGAATGCGTAAGTAAAGGTGCATGCAGGCATCTCTTGAAGAGCAATGCTAATTTAAAGTTATCTGGGATATATGTAAAGTAATTCAAAATCTTTCCGAAAGGTAAAACCTTGGGGTGGAAAACACTAGGGAAATTTGCGACTAGAAAAATCCTAATTAAACGGAAGAAGTACGCCGATTTAAAGCTCGTTTATCCTAGAACTAGTGAATTGTTGTGATGAAGAAGACATCAGTCAGGAGCATCAATCGGAACCATTTAATACACATCGGTTGATGGAGGCCGCGATTGTAATAATGGAACGGATGAAATCCTTGAAAATAGCAAAATAAATCTGATAACGATGTGTACAACAGAATTGAAAGATAAATTACGCCCACTCAGATTGAAAGAATCCTCACAAAAAGGAGAACTACGTGGGAGACAACAAAGTGTCTTGCGGAAGCAATATAACGACGAAGAACGGAACGCGACGTTAAAGTGAGACAACTGTCGTCATGATCCTGAAGGGAAGTGTCATCATATGGATGATGTTAAGACTGTAAAATACTACTGCGATTGCGGGAGTAAGGTCCACCTGGGAGTTGTATGCATAAGGAAAAGATATACACAGAAGACCGTTAAAAGCAGTGGAAGTGATAAACCATGCGCGGGGAAATATGTACAGGAGGAGGAGTTGGCACGTCCAATCTCCAAACTTTAAGGGAGATTTACCGTGGACGTGGGAGTAGACAGGTTCATCTGTTGTTTTCTCGAGATCAATATTCTTTTAGACGAGCACCTAGTCCAAGACTTGTTAATGGAAGAAGAACCACCAGATCATGTGCAGGTACGAATCAAGTACTACAAGGTTAAGCTGGAATGTTAATGTACAAGATTCCCGAGATGACAGTGACATAGAAGGCACAAAACTGAAGAACGGATTCTGGAAAATGGCAGAGGATTATACATCTACAAAGACTGAAGGCGCAAAGGATAAGATTAAAATTGTGTTAGTAAGGCAGAAATGATGTTATCTGGGACCGAAAATTTGTATCTAAGTTATAATGTTCTCAATGACCTCTGTGAAAAGCGCTTCCTATCTTATGATTAAAACAACAATTAGTGAAAAACAATGTCAGGTGTTTCGAAAGAGAGATTTCCATTTTTAGTGAAAATTGTCAGATAGTGTTTATTGCTCTGCCCGGATAAAACTTCATTGTTGACGAATTGTATGCCTCAGTTAATAATAAGACATAAATTTAGTTTGTTTACAACGGGCTTCCATAGACAATTAAGCTTTCATAAAACAGCCCCCAACGTGGGATAGATATAGAGTTGGTAAATATCATGCAATTGGAAATAATTCAGGGATAGAACTAGACGATATATAGACTGAATATTGTTTAAATTAGTGTTTCCGAAGGATTTGACTGTATCTCTTTATGTGATTTTTAATGATTTGTGTTCAACTTAAAATAGCAAAATTATTTTCTTATAAGGAATTGTCGAAATGCTAAAAGTTTTATCACTATTAATATGGTTGTGGGGCATGGTGAATCAATCCCACCTACACTCTATCCTTGCCGGTTCCTCACGATGTCCAATGACATGCCGTAGACATGAGCTGAAGAACACTTAAAGCTTTCGAGTAATAGTGGCAATCACTTTCCAAGTGCTGCCCTCATATAACAGCACAGAGAGAACATTGGCAAAAACAAACTCAACTTGATATTAGTATTGAGATAATTGCGTTTCCTGATTTTAGGCAAAACAGTGAGGGCGAATTTAGTGCTATTAATACATCGAAGGAAATTAAGTTCAGTGTCGCCGGCGGCCAGAACAGCACTAGATGTACAAATTATTATTCGACGTTTCAATATTTTGTCCATTAATGCGATGACTTCATTGGCTTTTACCTAAAATTAGACTCTGCTTGCTTTCTTTGCCAAATCCAAAACCATTTGGCTAAGGTCCGTGAATCTATGAAATAGGAAGCAGATATCATCAGTCTAACCAAAGTATTTCACTAAAAATGACGTTGGCCATTGAACCTTTCCATATCCTTCATCTAAAGCGGCATAGAGAATGGAAATACTAATTTTGGAAGAACTGCAAGAATCAATCACACACTTACAGGACCATCGAAAGGATAATGATCAGATGCAAGTTCTTTCGTGATGCATACTCTGCTCACAGCCATCAACAGAGCTCTCATTTTCTTATGTTCATCCATTCACCTTTAAATTTCCCTAGTAAGCCAGGTCTTGTGACCTTGTCTTCGGACATGGCCGAAAACTTCGTCCGCACAGGGGGTAAACGCACCTTCGATAGCGGCTCACTACTCATCAATATCCTCCGGCGAGTTGCTTAGAGTTTGTGTAGTTTGTCCGGTAAAAAAAGTGATGCCCCAGTATTGCCCCGCCAATAACGGGCGGTGAAATTACCATAGTCAACAAACCAAGAAGACTAAACACAGGAGGTACAAATTAAGTGTGTAGGGGGCACGGATTATGCATTGGCGGAGCAGGGACGAGGTGGTTAACTGGCTCGTGACCTTGTGGTTGTGTATGTGTCGGTGTGTCGATGGCCTCTAGTTGGTTTTCTTATGTGTGTTCCCCCATCCTTTGTGGTAAGCCATAAAGAGCTGTTCTCGCAACCACGTGGCCGCACACCGATGCACTGCATCTCACACACGGCATCAACGCCAGTGGTAATGCGCGGATTTTTTCCCGCGCATGTACTGGAGAAGGTGAGACATACGCAATGATTTTTTTCCACCATGCAATGTCAATCAATGCGCCGAAGGAAGAATCTTCTGTGTGTATAATCTTTTTACAAAAAATTGTTTCCACTGTTGTTCAAACCACTCATTGCCATCCCAACGGCAATCTTTGGGAAGCCTCTTATAAACTGCATGCAGTTACTTATAGAAAGCGTTGGTTGGTTGGTCAATCAAATCTAGGAGGTGCACAGAAGTAAGGGAAATAATAATTATACAATCGATAACTAAGGTCACTAAATTTTGATTTTTTTCTAATATATTTACCTACACTTCCTAGGAGGAACCTAAAGTTGATTTGTGGATAAGTCACAAGAAAAATCAGGAATGGCTTTTGTCCCTAAATTATTCATTTATATACGAACACAAATTCCTCTTTATAATACAATATTTAAATGAAATTCTAGAAATCCAAGGAGAGCCTTACGAAATGGTGCAACCTTCACAGTGCGCATATGCAATTTATTAAGATTCCGTGTCAATAATTAAGCATGTAATCATGTACGTCATATTTAATCAAGGAAATATATTATAGCATAATCCCTCCGTCGTAAACAACAATTGAAAACTGAATTCCTTGCGTATAGTTCCATACGTTTTTCATTCTACCAACATATGTGGCCCGTATGACTGCCTTCTGCACAAATTAGGCGCAATATGGGAGAAAGCGTCGCGACAGGAACTTTTTAATATGACCAAAGAAAGTATGCATGTAGGTACGAACCTCTATTTATATATATAGGAGTGTGTATGAAGCCAGTCATAAATAAATTTTCTTCTCCCGTTCTTTCTGCCGCCCAATAATTCACAGCATGATTGCATAATTTCTGTATGGCGCGAAACGCATGGAAGTCGCGCTGCTGCGTCACCTGCATCATTAACTCAGGTGCGACTTTCCTTTTGGCGAAAATACCATGGCATGCCATGTTTGACGAATATAAATTATTTTAATCGTTGAACGTGGATAATTAATTTATCCATGCGAACGGAATTATTGTTTTTTACTTTGTGGGCGAATTGCAAATATGGTTTTATGGTGATTGGAAAGTACTTTTCAATTCAATTTACGGAATTGAGATTCAGTTGTTGCATTTTTTTTATGATTATCTTTCAAGTGGTAAACCTTCTAACCATTAAATCCTGTCATCAAGAAATTGGTATTTCCCAAGTTTTTGATGTCTTTTCGAAAAGCATATTATTGCTTTGGTGGTCAAAGGGTAGTATAGGTCCCAGGGCGAAACGTGGATTGGTACCCACGATGGAGCATAAAACCTGGGAAATGCCTGCTGAAGCGACACCAACAGCTCTACTACCAAACCCTATCTTCACCTCCACGTGGTGACCGCTGGGAGCTCTTTCTTAACGAAAAGCTGCAGACGGAGAAGGATGAAGGCGAGTCTCCCGCGCCTAAAAACGGGACAAATTGTACCAACTGGTCCACCAGGTTGGGGGTTGGGTAGAGCTTACAACCCTACACGGAAAACAACTTGTCACGAAGCCACAACAGGAGCCTCGGACAGGACGGACTTTAAAACGACGGACCCGGCAACGACAACGGATTAACGATTTGCGCATTTTCTCATGGAACTTGCGCTCCCTGTACAGAGATGAAGCTGATGAGCAACTAGCCGATACCCTGTCCCAATATAGGGCTGATATAACAGCGTTACAAGAGATGCGATGGACAGGGACCGGTTTTCTGGTGAAGAGCCACTACACCATATATTATAGCGGTCATCCAGTAAACCATGTGCTCGGAGTAGGTTTCCTAGTCAGCCAAAAAAAAAGAAACCTGCTGTTATCGGCTTTGAAAATATAAGCGAACGGCTATGCACTCTGCGCTTGCGAGGCAAGTTTAGAAATATAAGCCTCATAAACGTTCACGCCCCTACAGAGGAGACTGCAGAGTCGGAGAAGGATACCTTCTACGAGGCAGTAGAACGAACCCTCGAAGCCTGTCCCAAATATGATATCAAAATCATACTTGGGGATTTTAACAACCAAGTAGGGAAGGAGGCGATACGTTGGCTCCCATAGCTTACACGAAAAAACAAATGATAACGGACTGCGGATTATTCAATTAGCAGGGTCACACGAAATGGTTGTTGGAAGTACCTGGTTTGCGCGGAAAGCGGTTCACAAACATACGTGGGCCTCTCCATACGGGGCCACTTTCAACCAAATTGACCACATGTTCATCGAACGCCGCCACCTCTCAGCCCTGATGAATGTCAGAACATATAGGGGGGCCAATATAGACTCGGATCACTATCTCTTTGCCATGGTGCTCCGAGCTCGAATAACAATACCACCTAGAATCCTCTCTGACAATCAGGTGAGAGTGAACACTGAAGCCATCCACAACACACCCCTCCGCGACACCTATAAGAGGGAAATGGATGCTGCAATAACCGCAGTCAACAGAGGACCTGGAGATGAAGCACCAACAAATGATCTTCACAATCACCTGAAAAACGTTATCATAAATACGGCCACAAACATACTTGGCCCCAGTCGCAAAAGGAGTCGGAACAGCTCGTTTGACGATGAATGTAAGCTAGCAACGGAACGGAAGAATGCCGTATACCGAGTAATGTTGCATTCTCAAAGAACGCGGGCACGCGCAGAGACTTATCACGAACTCCATTGAGCGGAGAAACAAGTTCACAGACGGAAAAAGGAAGCCTGGGAGAACCAACAAGTCTGTGAACTAGAAAAGTACAAGGAGCAACCGCACCAGGCGCGGAAGTTTTACCAACAAGTCAGCAGGATGAAGCCTTATACACCTCGATGCTCATCCTGTCGAGACAAAGAGGGAAATCTGATTTCCGACAGAATGGACATATTAGAGCGATGGGTTGAGTACTTTGATGAGCTACTGAACAACCAGAACATCGGCGAGTTGGAGGTCCCGCCAACTGAAGACGACGGACAAATACTGCCACCACCAAGTTTAGGAGAAACAGTCCGTGCAATTTATCGGTTTAAAAATCATAAGTCGCCAGGAGCCGATGGAATTACAGCCGAATTGGTTAAATATGGAGGCGGTTAGTTACACCAAGTGGTTCATCAACTGATGCTCAAGGTATGGGACAGCGAATCAATGCCTGACGATTGGCAACGAGGCATTATCTGTCTCATACATAAAAAGGGAGAAATCACACAGTGCAGAAATTATAGAGGTATCACGTTGCTGAGTACCATCTATAAGGTATTCTCCACTATCTTGCTAGGCCGGATAGCCCCATACGCCCAGAACATCATTGGCCCATACCAAAGAGGCTTCACTCCAGGCAAATCAGCAACAGATCAGATTTTCTCTGTGCGGCAAGCGATGGAAAAACTGTTGGAATATGGACAACAGTTGCACCATCTGTTCATCGACTTTAAAGCCGCCTATGATAGCATAGCCAGGGTAAAACTGTACACGGCCATGAGAGAATTCGGTATCCCGACGAAATTAATAAGACTGACTAGGCTGATCCTGACCAATGTGCGAGGCCAGATAAAAGCAACAGGATCACTCTCAAGACCATTCGACATCAACAACGGTCTACGACAAGGGGATGCCCTATCATGCGTCCTTTTTAACCTGGCCCTCGAGAAAGTGATCCGTGATGCTGAGGTAAATGCAAGAGGTACGAGCCTCTTCAAGTCCACCCAACTACTGGCCTATGCCACCCGAGACGTACAAACTGCCTTCATCCAGATCGAGCAGGCGGCAATCGGGGCGAGATCTTGGGCTGCACATCAATGAAGGCAAGACAAAATATATGGTGGCAACGTCAGCACCGAAGACGAATCAACCAACAACATCAAACCGCACTAGTCGAACACAAACACGAACAAGAATAAGGATAGGAGAATACAACTTTGAGACCGTTGACAATTTCTCCTATCTAGGGTCGAAAATCACAACCGATAACAGCTACGGTAATGAAATCCGCGCACGGTTGTTGTCAGGCGACAGAGCCTATTTCAGCTTACAAAGACTGTTCCGCTCGAAACGTCTCACCATAGGGTCAAAGCTCTTACTGTACAAGACTATGATCTTGCCAGGCTTCATGTATTCCTCGGAAACTTGGGTTCTTAGCAAGAAAAATTGCGAACTCTTGGCCGCGTTCGAGAGAAGAATCCTCCGAAGAATTTTTGGCCCCCTACATGATGATGGACGATTCCGTAGCCTACACAATGACGAAATCTATGAGCGATACCATGACCGTCCGGTTGTGGATAAAATTCGGCGGTGGGCGGGTCACTTAATCCGTGTGGATGAGGATGATCCCACCCGGAAAGTCTATAAGGGCAATATCTATGGTAGAAAAAGAAGACGAGGCAGACCCTGCCTAAGATGGAGTGATGGCGTAGGTCAGGACGCCAGACAGCTTTTAGGGATATCGAATTGGTGGACCTCGGCGCAAAACCGGGATGTCTGGAGTTCCTTATTAAGGCAGGCCTAGACCGGATACCGGCTGTTGCGCCGTTGATGATGATGATTATCTTTCAGGTGGTAAACCTTCTAACCATTAAATCCTGTCATCAAGAAATTGGTATTTCCCAAATTTTTGATGTCTTTTCGAAAAGCATATTATTGCTTTCCTTTCAGGATACTCTAAGATAAACCTTGTGCCTGCTAGATATTTCCAGATTTTACCAGATACATGAAGTAATAATGTTTTGAAATCATAAAACAATTTTGACGAACACATCACCTCTGCCTTGGAAACACCACTTGTTCCTTTACAATAAAATTCTATTACCTGCAATTTACAACACGTAGATGTACACAAGATTTTCGAGAGATCCAACTACAGCAGAATATTAATCTACATGAGAGCTTAATCGCAACCTGTTACTGTCGTAAACATTAGTCAGTTACAGTGGTATCGTGCAAAAAGATATCACGCGACTCCACCGAACCCGTCGGCGTCTAAATAAACATGTAACCATGTCGCAAACGTGACATAAAAGACGGGCACCATACTTGCACATTGTATAGGTATGCACTTGTACTTATTCAAAGGTACAATATAAGACCAACTAGACAGCAATCATAGATTCCTCACTTCACAGGTATAAGAAAAAGGCCAGGATGTGTTATCAAAATGGCTTGGACGGTCATATAAATTGAGTGCACACCTATCGTGTTCTCCTGGATGTCAGGGTCTTCTGGTGGCCACAATTGCATCATGGACAACATAAGGCAGCAAGACCAGAATACGATAAGGAGAGTGTTTCGAACTCCCTCAATGTACTCGAGTCATAAATTCTTACTTAAGAAATTCACCTTCAAAATAAGGCTTCAATTACAAGATCCTATATGTGTAATACTACCTTTTAGTTATTTCTTTTTTCTCATTGTTTTTCTCCTCTTTTTGATAAATTTATCTGTGGTATTTATTACACATTTTCGATTGCTTTTCTTTTCCATCGCCAACTTGCTTAGCCCAGCTAAGATTTTCTGGCAACACACATGTAGTATGTCCATAAATACACAAGGATATACGGATTTACGGATTTCGGCTGACGAGGTTGTGGGCGGCGTAAAAGATAGGGTAGCATTTTACAGCTACTACTAGAAATGCATTAGGCGGCAAAAGTGCTTTCTTAGTAAATATTGCCATTATATGTTTGTCGGGGCTAAATATATACAATATAATGTTGGGAAGAGTAAGAAATTTATGCTCTTCTCATAAAGATATCAATATAATAAAGATATCTCGAAATTAAAGGGAATATTTGGGCTTTTATCATAGTTTAGTACCTATCGAAATACTATCACACTGCTTGTACCTTAGTTTCACTAGATACGATGGAAGATAAAATCCCGCAACTTCTGAAAGACGTTTCGCCAAACTAAGCCAAAAGTCGTAGGTCATAAACAAGCACACAACCCAACCTAGTAAATGCTATGCTAAAAGGTCCTCGAAAAGCGCCCCTGCAATCGTCTTCTTGAAAAGACTTAAATTTCAAGTCGAATTCAAAATAGAATAAAGTTTGAACAAGTCTTAACTCAAATTGGAAATCTCTCCCGTGGCAGCTGCGGTTCCTCAAACTGAAGGCAGAAGATTAGCAACTTTTTTTTTCTGTCATTCTCCCTCCAACTCATGGCACACTTCCACCGCCTGCTCTCCACTCCTGTGGCGAGTTCTAACGAGTCGGAAAACCGGAAGCTGGACGCTTCAGGTACGAAAAGTTTTGTGTATTTCTTAGTGCGTAGCACGTAATATATCCATCTATTATGTGAGAGTATCCAATTTCGGATGATATTGACATTCATAGTCTTCAATTTTCAAAGAAGCAACAACTTTGACGTATTATAACTTTGTTAGTAGTTGTTTCCACCAAACTTGGTAAGATCATGCTCTACATTATAGCCTATATCACTACAAAATTTCATGGTGCTAGGATGAATTTAAGGGGGGTTTCCAGCCAACTACAAAAAATTATAGTAATATACTGTTATTAACTTTAATTGAAAAGATATCGGTATGGAAGGTATTTCAGAGCCCAGGCAGTGGCAGCCTCCTGATTTTTTTCAGATTTTTCGGTTAGGTAGTTTATGAGAATGGCCCCCTTAAAGAAATGATCACTTTCAACCCCCCGCACTCACCACCTTTCCAACAAATGTCAAAACTAAGACCGGCTTCGAAAAGTACTAACAGAGACCTTTAATTTGATATCCCACATGACTATATTTGATGAAAAAAAATGTTACACCCCCCTTTTGCATGTATGGGGACCCCCTCTTAAATCCAATGTAAAAGGATGTAACTCACTGCATGAGCGTTCACAGTTCCCACCTTTCTACCAAATTTGGTGTCAATCGCTATAACCGTCTCCGAGAAAAATGCGTGTGACGGACAGACAGACAGACAGACGAACAGACGACAGTTAATACTAGCAAACTGAATGCAGTCTACAAGAGGACAGTTCTGAGGGTATGCTCTGCCTTCAGGACTGTTTCAGATGATGCAGCATTCGTCACCTCTGGAATGATGCCGATTGACATCTTGGCAGATGAGACGGCGAATATATACCATGCGAAGCCAATCTCTCCCTCATTGCAGACGAAGAACGCTGAGAGGGAGAGATCCCTAAATAGATGGCAAGAGCGGTGGGAACGCTCGGGAAAGGGTCGGTGGACTCACAGGCTCATTCCTGCCATCAAGGAGTGGTTGGAGAGACGACACAGTGAGATTAATTATAATCTCACCCAGTTTCTCACGGGACATGGAGGATATCTCCAATACCTTCACAGGTTTAAATTGGAGGCCTCACCCGACTGTCCAAATTGTGATGGAGTCCCAGAGGACCTAGAGCATGTATTCTCCCACTATCCGAGATTTGTGGAAGAAAGGAAGAATCGAGAGGAGACTCTAGGAGAGGTGCTGGTACCAGAAAATCTGGTGCCGAAAATGCTAGCACATCAAGAGAATTGGGATGCAGTCAACTCCATCGCATCTATTCAAGATAAATTGCGAAAGGCAGAGGAAAGGAGAAAAGCGCGGTCACGTTCACCGCGTATAGAAAAAATGGGATTAAGCTAGAGTGAGCTGACTCCGCTCCGTGATGTAATACCTTATGGTGGTTCCGCGTGGCAGGAAGGGAGTCGGGGTGGTTTTAGTGGGCAAAGATCCCACACGCTGGTGTGTCCAGAAAAGTGTCTTTTGAAGATTTCCACCTAAAAACAAAAAAAAGACAGACAGTAAACCGATTTTAATAAGGTTTTGTGTAAACACAAAACCTTAAAAATGTGTGGATAGCGCCGGTGATTTTCCAGATATCAACATGATGCTATGCTATGTTGACCTCATTGCTTCCTAGTGTACTGTAAACTCTTGGAATCAAATTGGATTGTTTCATGTGAGTAACGAATGAGAAATGGATGCTGATGAATACAGAAGTTCACATAAGCGAAAAATCTGGGAATGAAGTGAAAACCCCCTTTGAACCCCTATATTATATTTTTATTTCATTAAAGCCTCTATTCTGAGTCCCAAGGAAGCTTCGAACCCGGAAAAATCATCCCTTTTTCTTCCCTTCCTCGTCAGTTTCGCAAATACCGATTCTCAGGACAGAATGCAAGGAGAGCTTACGCAGCACATCGGAACCGAAATAGACTTGAAGTCGGAAAACGGACTTGTCTTGGTGGTCTTCAATCTGGCATTAGAATAGGCCATCAGGAAAATTACAAGAAGTACAGCAGCAACGATACTATTTAAATCCTTGATGCTTAAAATCGCGGGTGGAAATTAGAGAAGATTGGAGATGGTGTATCCTGGAGGTACAGATCATTGCTGGTCATGACATTGCTCCATGAAAGTTAGGATCTGCAACGTCTAACTTTCTACCGAAGATATTACCCCTATGAATTTTCCGGGCTAGAAAACTTTTAGCTATATATATTAGCTTGATAGTGAGCGACCTTGTGTACACAACAAAGCAATCACGATATAGTTCAGAGATTCCTTCATTATGTAGGTTACGGCTATTTATTTACTCCTTGTAAGGGACGAAAATACAACTAAGGATTCTCCTCTTGAATGCGGCTATGAACGGGGTTCTATTAGTACGCTATGCAATTCACTATAACGAATACACAGGAATAGGGGATGTGTACCAGTACCAGTACCAGTTTCGTAGTTTCACGTAGTAGGGATTTTGGAAGTTTTAGGTTTTTACAAAACGAGAACCAGTCTCGGACTGGTTATCATTAGCATAGGTTACTAGTTTTCTCATCGACTGTCTCGAAGAAAAATCTGATTTGCTTCTAACTTATTTGAAGTGAAAACTCTTTGGTGTGGGTCGTATATGTTGTGGCTCAGGGGATTATGGAAACTGGCAGCAGAAACTAGCGTTGTTCTTCTATACTTCCTGGACCCTGTGATATTTCGTTTTTACAAATGGGCCAGTCGTAAGACATAGATTGACGTCCCAAATATTGAACAAAGGTTGATGAACTATTTGGTATTGTTGGTCGATTACATATTTAATCAGTTTAGTTGTGATTTCATCGAATTTCCCTAAGTCGATTAACTGCACGGACCGTTTCTCCTATACTTGGTGGGGGTTGCATGGGACGTCGTCTTCAATTCGATGAGCCCCTGTTCGTGCCCGGAGAAAGATTACCCGCAGTTTAGGACAGGTTATTTAAAGGACACTGTGATTGTTGGTTTCGTAAATTTCCGGATCTAGCTTACGGGGAGGCATGACATCGTGACGCATATACTTGTACCCGCACCTGGAGGGGCTCAAGATTTGATTAAACTTGTATTCGCATATATATATGTATTTGTGATGAGTCGAGTCCACTTATTAGGGTGTCTTTCTGAATGTCGAATGGTTTCCAGCAACACCATGCAGATACTTTCGGATATTCCTCCTCCTGATCTAGAGGTAATCACGAAAATCCAGGCGCACCTTTGCTAAAAAATTATATTATGAGCAGTTATCAGGTGGAGTGACTAGGGCCATTTATTAGCTTCAATGAGTTTCTATCCTCGCGAAACCTTTGTTCCAGGTGGAGGTGCGTTTAATGTGGGCTAAATTCATAGGGCTGGATAATAGTATCTTTGATGTAAGTCAGTTCCTTGTTAGCAGTGAAACGCTATGATGCGCTAATCTATACACGTGTGCCTTCTTCCATCGTCATTGTTTATTTGCATGCAGTATGGTGGGCAAATGGCTTGGTTACGCCCTCCGCACTGAGTTTATTGTAGATAAGCTGTTTGGGAGTACTGTTCCCAAGTACTGGAGAACAATATTAGAGTCTGTAAGGGGCTCATTGTCATTGTTATTTGCTGCCTTGGGGGTGACACTATGAAAGCATATGCTGTAGGAGAATTCTTGAAAGAGATGAACCGGGACTCAAATATAAAGATCGAGAGGTTGACGTTGAGCTAACATAGAATGAAAAATTCTGGCTTCCAATTTTATATATAATAGTTATATATATATGAATAACAGTATTGGTGATAGCGGCGCAATTACTTGTGACTACAAGCTTTTGAACGGATTTTGCATTTAATCAACAGGGAAAGCGACAGACCGGATTCTGCACCTGATCGGGCCAATCTTGAATCGCTATATGAACATTTTTGGTGACCATAACGTGATCTTTAAGGTTGAGCTTAGGCTACTCAACGCCCAAACCGAAGCTCTAACTACCTGAAGGACTCCAGAAAGAGGAAGACCACGAAATATGTTGCGGCACGATCAACGTGACTAGATGAACTTTGAGCATCATTCTCCAAGCAAATGATTATAATCAGCAGATAAGCTACACATGTCCCTACCATCCGTACTTTACGTTTTTCGATGCGGTGATGCGCGAATACGTCAAGGTGAGGAACGACTTAACTCAACGGGTTCATCTTTCTGAGGGAACCTTGAAGACAGCATTTACTACAACCCCACCAATAAGACCAAAGAAGCAGAAGGCCATTGGAATTTCCGTGGATGCAAGATGCGCACAATTGAGCATATCATCAAATTGATGGAGTCGAGGAAACGCAACCTAAAGCCTATTATGAAGTGAGGGCTACAACACTCTCTACATACTGGCAAGAGCTTCGTCAAGGCCATCATTACGGATCCAGTGACAGCGACTACTCTAAAATTGAGGACAGAACTCAAAGCGCTCTCATATTTTTGGCTCATTGTCATGAACACTTACAATCACGCTCACCAGAATAGCAACGAAATCCGACAAACGGCAAAGTTCTCGTACGCTGATAAAATATAATCCAACATCCAAAAGCAAACAGAAAAGTCTCGAGCAGTAATTTCAGTACGAAAGTATGCAGACTAGATCAACTTTCCTCCACTATATTTAATCACTTTAGATTTTTGCGATTTAGTCCCCTTCCTTACTAGGCCGTTTGGAGTTTAGCTCCTTTAGGATTGAAATCTTCGATGGTATCAATCCGCCTTGAGACTTCACGTCTCTATTAGAGTAGTTTACTCTCCCTACTCTCGAGGTAGGTTTAGTTTCATTAACTCCTAAGTCAAGGCACGTGACAAAATCTCCGTGTCCTGACAGGGAGATAATATTGAAAAACGAAGAACCCCGGTCCTCATCTCACCGAACTGCTAGCATTTGGGTTAGCTCCAGCACGTGTCGCCCGGTCCCATGTATTACTGGCAACTTGTTAGAGGAGTTTGGTTGGTTGACAGCCTTAGTGACTGTGTTGGGGCCAAGATGCCACCCTGAACTCCGGTCGTAACAAATCTGGGCGCAACGTACACTACAACTTGGGATTGTACTGGAATGAAAGGCAATATATTTGTGCAGAGTAGAGAAACTTTCCAAAATATGTGATCAATTTATGGGCAAACGTTCCCGCTTCATTACAGTGCAACAGTTCAATCATCTTCTAGGTGATATCAACCGAAATAACGAACACAACAAGAGCCCTGAATTTAACATAGCCAACTCTTTATTCGGGGTACTAGACTCAGACTACGCAACTAAGATGGCAATCTTTATTAAATATTTAAAGGGGAACGATGCACACTTGGAAAAACTAAACAGAAAGCTCATTTCATTCATTGAATCATCTTGCACTCAATCAAACCATAACTCGGATGAACAACATATGCAAGGAAATGTGGAAAAGGGAAGCAACACAAACATTCTCCATGGCAGTTATGCACTTGTTGCTAGTCATCAACAGCTACCAAAGGGTTCAAACGGCGTTACTAAACCTACTTTTCGATACACATCATGGGAAATTTAATCCTCAATTATAAGCATCAGAGCAACTCCGCCAAGAATTATTGATCATTAAAAAGGAATTTCCGCCACATTTGCGCTTACCGATTAAGTCATCTGATCCTTTGGAATTACATATATAATATAACCTCATGAGCATTGAAGCATGGATTGTAACAGATCAGACACTTTTTCGACTGAAGCTAGCATGGTTCGAACTTCTACATATTGTACCGGTACCCATCACCCATCGTGGTCACTCAAACTATTTGCAGCTACTTAATTACCAGCTGGAATCGAAGCCAATATTACTCAATCTCTGAAAAGGAGCTCGCAAATTGTCGCCATACATCAAATCTCAACGACATCTGTAAACGGTTGCATCCTCTCTATCGAATTGAGTCTCGAATGAATGACTCTGAAATGAATTTCATCAGTCATGTTCCGGCTAAGACGAAATGCAAAGTGTTAACGCTAGAACATCCACCAAATTGAACTCAACTAATAAAACCCAATCACTGGATATACTTTACCGAACATGAAAGGGAAATTAATATTGGATGTGGTTCTACCATAACTTAGGGCTCGGCTAAAAAGAAGTGGCATCTTTCAATTGCGCCAAGATCGTACTATACGTACCGATCAGAAACATCTCCGAATTCATTCGCACAGACCATCAACCAGAATTAAGCAACAATATGCGTTCGAGGAATGCCTTCCAAAGGAAATGAACAAAGGAAGCTGCAGCAGCGGGAAATACTAGATACCACCACTTGGGGTACAGGTGATATCCATTCTGTCTCAGTGGACTATCTAGGGTTATTATACTTAGTACCGTAATTATCTCGAGCTATATTTTATGGACCTACGGACGAAGATACTAGTCCCTCAACCTAGAAGCAATACAGCACAACCTTTCACGATTCCATTGAAGCAATAGCAACGAGGGTTGAACTATCGTTCCAAGGGGGAGGATGTTCAGTCATCAACCTCGTTATACAACAATCCATGATATAAATATTCTTCAGCTTTGGCGGTCAAAGAATAGTATAGGTCCCAGGGCGAAACGTGGATTGGTACCCACGATGGAGCATAAAAACTGGGAAACGCCTGCTGAACCAATACCAACAGCTCTACTACCAAACTCTAACTCCACCTCCACGTGGTAATCGCTGGGAGTTCTTTCTTTATGAAAAACTGCAGACGGAGAAGGATGAAGGCGAGTCTCCCGCGCCTAAAAACGGGACCAAATGTACCAACTGGTCCTCCAGGTTGGGAGTTGGGTAGGGCTGACAACCGATGTTACGAAGCCACAGAAAGTGCCTCGGACAAGATGGACTTTAAAACGACGAACTCGGCAACGACAACGGAATAACGATCTTCGCATTTTCTCATGGAACATGCGCTCCCTCTACTGACCGAATGCTGCTCACCAACTAGCCGATATACTGTCCCCCTATAAGGTTGATGTAACAGCGCTGTAAGAGATTTGCTGGACAGGGACCGGTTTCCTGGAGAAGAGGTACTACACCATGTATTATAGTTTCCATCCGGTAAACCAAGTGCTCGGAGTAGGTTTCTTAGTCAGATAAAAAATGAAGCGCCCCTACAGAGGAGACTGCAGAGTCGGAGGAGAATACCTTCTACGAGGCAGTTGAGCGGACCCTCGAAGCCTGTTCCAAGTATGATATCAAAATCATGCTTGGAGATTTCAACAGTCAAGTAGGGATGGAGCCCGTATTCAGGCGTTACGTCGGCTCCCATAGCTTATTCAGGGATACCAATGATAACATAGGGATATCAATGATAAGTTTTACCAACAAGTCAGCAGGATGAGATCTACGGTCAATCTCCAATTTAAGTTGAATTTAGCTTTGGACCCAGGATTACACCAAGATATTTTACATTGTAGGAAAGAAACAATCTTTGTTCCTTTAACCGCGGGAGGTAGAATTTGGATAATCTTGTCTTGGTCATGAACAGCATCAGTTCCGTTTTGGTTGGATTTATGCCGAGT
Organism: Hermetia illucens; assembly: GCF_905115235.1. Lineage (NCBI taxonomy): Eukaryota > Metazoa > Arthropoda > Insecta > Diptera > Stratiomyidae > Hermetia > Hermetia illucens. The sequence goes on along the minus strand of NC_051849.1, from coordinate 221,519,651 downwards.
CCACATATTGCGACCTACAGGCACCCCTCTCTCAACACTCCATCCTTCATAATGGAGTAAAAAATATCCCCGCCACCAATATCACCCAGTCGTCGGTATGTGCCCGCTATTTTCCAATATGGGTAAAATTCTGTATATCACTATCAATCAGAACACCGAAGAAATCGCACCACTCTGGAGCGCACCTGTATTCACAGCTCTGGTCAAGTGGTTACCCCCCAGATCAGAGTGGATTATCTCAGTTCTTAGCATGGATATTTTCCAGTGCATAAGATAACCAATCCAAAACTGATTAAGGCTTCCATAATGGCGTGGATTTTACCTTTATTGAACACTTATTCTATATCCAGGAAGGCAGCTATACTGCTTGTACTGTACTGACCACTTAACCGAGCCAATTATTTCGTGGAGAGCAGTTTCTGCCGATTTGCCTTCAAGGTAGGCATGCTGGGACTTAGAGAAAGGCGTTCTTCCCATTATCGTTTTTAAGTGGCTACTTCTTTCGACGGCTACTGTTTTCTGGCTGGATACCAGTAACTCGTCCTCCGTTGATATACCTGGCATCACCACCTCTTCTTCATTCGCCCGTGTTATACATTTTTTTGTTTTGTTGAATTAAGTTAGTCTGGGAAAAATGTTCACCACGGCTAGCCCGGCCATCAAGCTAAGGGTCTCATATGAAACTAAAGATACCCAAGGTATTCAGAGTTCGCATTCTAAAGATCAAGCTTCCGTTTGGCCACGTAGCCCTCGGCGTTGCCATTCAGCGCCTCAATGTTGATCCTGCCGAAGCATAGCGGGAAATCTGTTTTCCGACAGAATAGGCATGTTGAGTAGTTTGATGAACTGGTCAACAACCAAAATATCGGCGAGTTGAAGGTCTCGCCAACTGAAGACGATGGACGAATGCTGCCACCACCAAGCATAGAAGAAACAGTCCGTGTAATCCACCGGTTTAAAAACCATAAGTCGCCAGGAGTCTGAAGTGAGTGAAAGAAGATAAGAAAGGACCTCAGCGCAAAACCGGGATTTCTGGAGTTCCTTACTAAGGCCTATACCAGATACCAATTATTGCGCCGTTGATGATGAGCTCGAGTAGTTCCTTCCAAAGGAATTTCACCAAGAGATGAATTTCACCGAAATATGAAGCTCCAGCAGCGGGAAATGCTAGATACCACTTGGGATACATTTGATGTTCATTCTGTCTCAGTGGACTATCTAGGGATAATTAGCATTGTAATTATCTCTAGCTATCTTCTATGGACCAACCGACGGATAGCGACGAGCAGCAGGCCGAAGATGCCAGTTCCTCAACCTAGAACCAATACAACGCAATCTTTCACGAGCCAATTGGACCAGTAGCAACGAGGGTTGATCTATCGTTCAAAGGCGGGGAGCATGTTCAGTCATCGACCTTGCAATACAATAATCCATAATATAAATATTCTTTAGCTTTAGCCGGATTTTACATTCGATCGAATGCTATACAATCGGACTAATCTTGCATCGCTATACAAACATCATTTTTAATTTCAAATTTCATTTGAATCTGAAAAATTTCACTCATAAAATTAGCTTTTCCCCCTCTATCCCTTAACAGCTGTGGCGCAAAAAGTGATCCTAATTCTACTTGCAAAGTATACTTACCAACGCCTATTCTTGGAAGTACTGATACGGTCTATACAGGTAAATTTCCAACTGAATATTTCCAATAAAATTATTGCAAGCTAATACTGAGTTAGCTTTTACAATCAGCATATATCCATATCTTCATTTTCGACGTTTTTCCGCAAGGTAGATTTTTTTCTCATGTGGACCGTCTTTTAACCGAAGTGCAAACGTATCTTAGTCATATCTTATCATGTTGTTTGCATACTAAGGAAAACCCCCAATGGCTTGTATTAGTAAGGCTCCATTGCTGCAATATCTTATTAGTTCATTGGAATCGAATTTCGCTCCACTTCCTGTTCTCTCAGCTAATGTACTTTTTATTTGTTTATTAAGTGCAGCTGGAAATACTTTCACTTCCTTTGATAGTGTCCCAACGTAAATTTGGCTAGCTCGAACTACGCATGAAATTATCCAATAAGTAACTGCAGGACATTGGTTCAGTTTCCTCTGTTTATATTATATGTAAGTAACGTATACTTATGAAGATTGTCTTCACAACGAATTCGGTGAAATTGGAAACTCAACTCAAATCAATCTTTGCTCTTTGGCCGTTACAATACGCTCTGGCCCGCGCAAAAGTTCCAACCCAATCATAACACCCCCTTAAAGCCGCATGCGCCATCTGCATTCGGCTGGAATCGATACTTCCTCAACTATAGCGCAGCCTTCAACCATCGCCTGGTCTCTCCACTAGCGAGTCTTCTGTCATTTCTCTGCCGACCGACGGACATATCGCACGTGTAGTTTGACAATTGTTGCTAGTGTTCCCTCGGTGTTTGCCTTGTTTTGAAATTGTGAATGGTAAACAAAAGGAAACAGGTGCAAACGTAGTAAACAAAAGATAAAATAATAGCGCAAACGTTAGGAGAAAATTAGGAAGAATCTAAACGAGGCTCTCCAATGTCTGTTTTCTCGTGGGTGAGTGGATTTTTTTCATAAAGTCTTAACAGCGATTAATATTTGAGATTCGAAATAAAAGTATTCTGTGATGCACGCAAAGAATTCTTCAGTAGCAGAAAGTAAGTAATCGGAAAAAAGACGAGGCAGACCCTGCCTAAGATTGAGCGATGGCGTAGGTCAGGACGCCAGACAGCTTTTAGGGATATCGAATTGGTGAACCTCGGCGCAAAACCGGGATGTCTGGAATGTTAGATATTGCTTTCTGTTTGTAGTCAAGTCGGCAAGTCTTATTAATTTTGAGGGGCAATTACCGGAATCTGTATTTAATAATCGCGTCGCGTCTTCTCTCAGAATTTCTAGACTTTCCCAAGGGTGCAAGGTTGTCGTTCGGTTTGTATGCCGCAAGAGTTCAAGGTTATCGCGTTGAATGATATGGGTTTCTTCGACTATGTGCCCTGCCACTGATGACCTTATGGACGACTTTTGTTTCCGAACACAATTTACCGCTTCCTTGATGTGCTCATTAAATCTCGTCGTTATCAGGCGTTTCGTTTGTCCTATGTATATTTTATTACAGTCGCTGCACGTTATTCGGTAAATCCCGCTTTTTTCGTCCGCTACCAAAGGATCCTTAACGCTTCCCAGTAAACTCCGCAAGGTGGACGATCGACTCGAACCTACGATTTCCAGTTGGTACTTCTTTACCCAATTCCTGATGTTGTTAAATAGGTAGGAATATGGGATACTTATTCGTCTGGTGGTTACCTCCTTCTGCTGCGAAAATAGCTTCCAATCAATTTCTCAATGGTCTGAGAATTATAACCATTCTTAATAGCGGTGTCAATAATGTACTGTCGTTCCTTATTGAAACCGTATTCTGAAAGAGGGTATGTGATCAGTCGGTGAATCATCCAATTATAGGCAGCCATTTTTTGGGAAAATGTGTGATGTGAAGTTACCGGTATCGTTCTCTGCGTTGCTGTAGGCTTACGATATATCTCGAACTTAAGCTTTCCGTTAGAGTTGACGACATTTAGATCCAGGAAAGGTAGAACCCCATCCTTTTCTACCTCTTGTGTAAACTCGATTTTATTATGAATCTTGTTTATAGAGGAGATGACCATGTCTATGTCGTCCCTTCTAACGATCGCAAATACCTCGTCTACATACCTAAACCATACTTTAGGCATTATTCCCCTCGATTAAATTTCTTCTTCGATTGATGGCATGAACCTTTCAGTGAGTAACGGCGAGAGGGGGTTCCCCATCGCTACTCCCGAAGTAGTTTTGTAAAAGCTGTCCCGAAATGTAAAATAGTTTTCGTTCATGCAGAGCCTAGCAAGGTTAGCGTAGATATGAACTTTTCTTCTCCATTCCGGGCCAGATCCAAACTGGTTCAGCCATCTCTCGAGTTCGAAAATTGACTCTTTCACTGATGTGTTGGGAAACAATGCCTTTACATCGAACGATACCATCACCTCGTCATCACCCATCCTCTCAATGCGTTGCAGCTTCTCTATCAATTCATGGGAGTTAGCAACTGAGTACTTACTATTGGTCGTCCCAATGTTGTTGCACTCATTAATCAACCACTTGGCTATGTTGTACGTCGGTGAGTTCGAGCCCGCAATGATTTCTCGTATCTCATCTCCTTCCTTGTGGATCTTCGGTTGACATCTAATTCTTGGAAGCGCAGGATTAGGCATTCGGAGTCACCCAATATTCGGGAATACCACGCTAGCTTCCTTCAACGCTCGATCTACCCTTTTGATGGATTCGGGCAGTGGGTTATTCCTCAGTTCGAAGAAGTTTCCACTCTCCAATTTTCGAAAAACAGCCTGGTCATACTTAGTTTTTTCCATGACAACGACGTTGTTCCCCTTGTCCGCCTTTAGAAAGTATAGCGGTTTATCACGAAGTTCACGTATTGTTTTTAAATCGCGTTTACAAATCTTTAACGGCGCGTTATTCCGAATGATTTTAGTTAGACCCGAACGAATTTCATCCTTGGTTTCGTTATCCAAGAATTTTATACCCTCCTCGATATTAACCACGGTTTCGTCGGCAACCTTGGTTGGTGGTACCGCGAACGCAAGACCATTGTTTAACAATTTAATTTCGTTATCAGTCAGTTCAATATTCGTTTTGTTTATTCTGGAGTTCCTTATTAAGGCAGGCCTAGACCGGATACCGGTTGTTGGGCCGTTGACGATGATAATCTAATTGGAAAAGATAAAAAAAATCTCCAAGATTAACGCTAAGAGTCAATAAAGTGTAACCCTGCTGGCTATATTTACAGCTGCAACCTAGTCGCGAAAAAATTAAAAACGAAAATAAGGGGAATTTACTCTGAATTCAAGGGTATGTGCAGTTGATTTTGAATCCTAGTTCTCTTTACTCCAGGGAAGCATATAGCTTCGCTCTCAACTTTCTCAAGTCTTATGCTGACCGGCAGAAAATTCAAATTATTTTAAATAAAACTCCAAAACGAATAAAAATGGGACTTGGAGTGCTGCTTCTTAATATAACCATTTCCTGGTGCTATACAAGTAAGATTACATAGTGCGAATTTCGAATTAAAAAAAAAATATTTATTCGTATTTGATCTACTTTGCAACTGACTTCTAAGCAGCTTAGACTAAGCTAACAATGTGAATCTAAATAAAATAAAATGTAATTGATTTTTTTCTGAAATGTTATACAGTGAAAACTCTCATGGGCGGACACCGACCGTCGAGCAATTTTTGTCCGCTCAAGAAGAGTGTCCGCCCATAAGGAGAAATAATACAATTTTTCGAAAAAAATCCGTTGAGGGGGGTGACTTTTGTAAACAAATGATTTTACCTTCTAAAAGATTGTCTATCAATTTTACACTTTCTAAAGATATGACAAAATTTTTATTTAATTCTTTACCAGGCAAAAGTTAAACCAAAAATTTATGCAATTTTTATTTGCATTACATTTTTTTAAAAAACTCGGAAATTGTGGACTGACTTTACATTTTTGGTTTTTCTTCCAAGAACAGTGCTTGAATAACTTTTTAAATGCTTGAAGGCAATATAGTCGTTTTTACAAAAAATCTTTAAGATTGAAATTGTTTTCAAATCAGCACCTCTGATGCTTCCTGAGGCTGTTCAGTCGATCTCAAGCTCTGGGAGTGTTGCTCGGGACTCAGTGGCAAATTCTTTATCGATTTCGAGAAATTCTCTTGCGTCCGAATGGCCCTCCCCAAGTGTTTCTGCCAACTGAAAAATAGAAGACAACGTCGCTAAGGGCAAGTCATCCTCAGAGTTGAATTCTTCGGATTCAGAATCATTTTTATCAAACCCAGCTTTTCTAAAGCAGTTTATAATTGTTACTGGATGCACCTTAATCCAGGCTGCTTTTATGAAATACACAGCCTCCAAGATGTTAATTCAGTGCTAACAAGTTCAACTTTGCAAGAATAAATATCCACACCAACGAAAAAGAACCAACAAGTTTTTTATTATTTCAGATAATTAATCGTTGGAAACACCGCATAATTACACTCAGTTAATTGGTTTTTTCGCCGAAGAAGTGTCAATAATTGCCAACATGTGTTTAGCAAGCATGCTTCGATAGTGAACTTTGAAATTTTTAATAACGCCCTGACCTAACGGCTGACAATCTGATGTCGTGTTGTTTGGAAGAAAAATAATTTATATATTTTGTAATTGCAAGTCGCGAGGATACGAAGTTGGATTGTCTAGGAAAACCAAAATTTTCTTATTTGCTGCTTAATTTTTCGGTCGATTTCCATTAGCCACTGAGTTCTTAACTGTGTTATCCACGTCTTTTTATTAAAATGCCAAATTATCGCCAACCGCTTGATGTCCATGGAGGCAAATGCTCTGGGACGTGCAGTTTTCGCAATCACGACTGGTTTTTCTTTTTCTGCTGCTAAATTAGTGCACAGTCAAATTGTTAACTTTCCTTAGACAGTTTTCCACCGTGGCACTTATCCGATTTGAGAGGAAGCGTATTTCTAAAGAAAAGACCAGTTTCGTCGGGACTATAAATGTCTTGGGGTCTATAACCAATTAGAAGTGCTGGAAGTTTTTTAGAAAATTGTTCAACGTCTTCTGGATTAACAGTAGAGGCTTCACATCGAAATGCTATGTTGTGTCTACTGCGAAATCTTTGCAGCCAACCGTTAGATGCGGCGAAATCTTTAACTCCAAGGCTTAAAGTTATTTCCTTTGCTTTCTCTTAAACAATTGGTCCCGATAATGGAGTGTTTTGTCTTCGGACCTTGCAAAACCATTAATAAACCATGGCACCAATATTTTTCCCTTTTGAATTGATAAAAAATTTTTACTGTTGATATTTTCTCCAGCAATCCATCTGGCCCTTAATGCCTTTTTGTTATGCACAATAAGAGAAGCCTGTGTCTATCCTATGTCAAATCTGGTTCAGACAAGTCAAATTAATTTATCAATATTGAAACTGTTTCAGATTATTTGTCAATAGTTTTACCTTTTGACTAGCACACGCACTGATGTATTTTCATTTTCATATTCGTTGAGAATATCTATTTTCTCTTTCAAGGATTCTCTGACATTATTAATTATTTTACCATTTAGACTTTTCACTTCAACTTGCTGCGATTGAATGAGACAATGTCGCGCTTGTAAACGAAATTTGCACACACTTTTCTTATTAGGAGAGCCCCCAAATTAGTTTTTGGACTTTTACGTTTGAATTCCTACGCGAAATTTTGTGCATCGTATACGCTTCAAGGGGTTCGTTTCCGGCTATGAGGCTTTTTTTAAATATAAAACGTACCGTCCGCGTCCGGTCAAAAGAGGAGTCCGCCCAAGAGTGGCAAATTTTTCTGACATATAGAAAAAATAATAATCAGAGAAAAATTGTCCGCCTAAGAGGGGCGTCCCATTAGGGGTATCCGCTAAGAGAGTTTTCACTGTATATTATTTATTAGTATGTACGTATTTCGGGCGCAAGTGATGCTCTTCTACAGTACCTGATCAACTAAGATCAGGATTCCTACTCTGGGCTAGCAACCTTAAAATTTAAGTTTCGGATCTTATAATTGCTACCCGATTACTTAATTAGAGATCGTGGAGATGTTGCCCGGTGTCACCCTTGTCACCTCTCAGAAGCTTCGATTGCTCGCTGCCCGTGTCGTGGTTCAATGTTTTCCCTTCTAGTTCCCTTAGGATCGCCAAGTTCTCTTACGCGTCCAACTTCCTCCTGCTCCCGCATTCCTTGATGACTTCTACGTTGTCCCATGTGATGCTATGTCTCTCTTCAACCATGTGCTGTGCTATTATTTATTTTAGTATTGTGCTCCTCTTATTCTTCCTCCTGGTCGTTTCCGCTTCTCTCTCGTGCTCTCCCCAGCGTACCGAAACCAGTCTTTTAGCTTGTCCTATGTAGCACTTCTCACAATCTGGACATGCTATTTTATATATCCCACTGGATTCATGTTTTAATTTGCTGTCCTTGGGGGATCATACTCGATAACACCATGTCGATGTTTAGCCCTTTCATCGTTTTTATGAATTTCGACGAAGCCACAGAGTACGTGGCCCCTATTCTTCTTTGCCCTTCCAAGTTTTTAGCAAGGAATGTCATTGTCCTTATTTCTTGCCGTTTCGCTTTTTTCCACATGAGTCTTTCAATAATGGACCGTTGGAAGCCGTTCTTCACTCCGGTGTGGATTATATACGCTATGAAAGAAAAGGAGTACTGAGGGCACGGTGAACAATCAGTGGATCATGGCATGGAAAGGAGCCATTTTGTGTGAATGGGAGTGGTTCGAATTATCTGGTATCGTTCGCTCCGTGTATGTAGGCTTCCTATAGATGTCAAAAGAGATCCCCTTCTTCAAAATCAAGAAACGGGAGTTCTCTATTGATCTCTACTTCCTTTGTAAATCTAAGGTTCCGATGAACCTTATTCAAGACCTCCAGCATCTGCTCCACTTCGTCTTCATGGACAATGGCGAAAAAAATATCAATTACATACTTTGACCAGATCTTTGGGAGCAGGTCTTTGGAATATAGGTCTTTTGTCCATGAATACGTCACTCAAAAAGAGTGAAAGAGGTTTCCCCACTGCCACCCCTCGGGTTCCTATGTAGAACTTCCCTCTGATCATGTCAGGTAGCTTACAACATGCATACCCCACAAGTTTCATACGCATTCCTGTATCTCTTTTTCACTCCAGGAGCCACTCCTTCAGATTCAAAAACGCCTCCTTGACTGGGATGCTTGGAAACAAGGCCTCTACATCGAATGAGAATAATCGTTCATCCGGTATCGTAAATTCCACATCTTTTAGTTTCCTGATGAGGTCCTCTCTATTCCTGATGGATTTTCCAGCGTGTAGTCCCCCTAGTTCCTTAAACCTATTCAATAGCCACTTGGCGATATTTTGTGTGAGCGAGTTTGTGGCTGTTATAATTTCCCGGAATTCGTTGCCAGGTGTGTCGATCTTTAATAGCCCCCTTTATTCTTGGCAGCACGGGGTTAGTCATTCGTAGTTTGGCTGGATTCTCAACAATGTGGCGACATTCCTTTAATACTTTTTCTACCCATTTAAAGGAATCCGGCAAAGGGTGTTTCGTCCATTCAAAGTATCCTCTCGTCCGAAGTTTTTCGAACATAGCCGCTTTATATTCTGTCTCCTTCACTATTACGACCACATTTCCTTTGTTTGCTTTCAAATAAAATACCGGTTTTTCTCTCTCCAAGAGGAACTTTTAAACCTAGGCTTAAACTTTGCACTCCATGCCTGCGTATTTTTCACCATGAATAGTAAATTGAGTCCATGCGAAAGCGTGACAGTAAATGTTCATTCCATTTTTTAGCGTCGTGCCAATTGGATCAGGGCTTTGAAGTGTGTTAGAACACTTCATTCAAGACCGTATCGGTACACTGCAGGATTACAGTACCCTATAGAAGGTAATGCGACCAACATTGCGCTCCACAGAGATTATTACCCTGATTTGACTCAGGTACTTATTCACAGCTGAGTCAACTGGTATCCGACGTTAAATCACGATACAAATCCCACTGCCACCCCGTCTTAGCTTTCAGTAAAGCCGTTTCTTCGGTTAAATAAATTAAATTATTTATTATATCATGGCTTTTTATGGCTTGAGTTTGTGTCGGAAGGAATAAATTGATGTGCACTAAATATTGTTAGAAACACGAAGAGAATCCGCAATTGCTATACTTTTTCACCTACACCTTATTTTTGAACTGCAAACAAAAGAGAGTTAATTTTGAATTTGTACTCCTCAATTTTATAACTTATTGTTCTGTTGAAAAGACGCTTGAAGTCCTCCTCCGGGCACTCGCGATCCATCTTCAATCAGTTAATTATCAATATGGCTTCTAGAGGATGTACAGCATCACGACGGCTTTATATCCCATAACATCTTTAATTCTAGACAATTGGTCAATTACACACAACTTGTGAATGGCATCGCTTCCGAACTAAATAATCAAATGGATCGCCATTATCTGGTTGCCCGACAATTCACAGTGTTACAGTGTTACTCGTCGTTCCAAACATCGTAGCCGCAAATAGGGTGTTCTTCAATGAGAAATGCCATCGCCGACACCCCCTCGATCCTTAAATGTAATCGAACTTCCGAGTAGCTTAAGTACTGAGGAAATTTAAAAAAAATGTCAAGCGATGACGGCTTTTCGGTTTCTTACCAGGGTAGAGGCAAATCGTCAGACGCTGGCTCACCTCTGCCCTGGGAGCAGCGTGACCGAAGCGGCTTGCAGATATTAAGTGCTGCCCTGGTAAGAAACCGTAAAACCGTCATCGCCTGAGATTTTAATAAGCTTTTGTTTCACACAAAACCTTAAAAAAAGAACTGTAGTTGACTTTTTTCCAAAAATGGGATATACTTTTTAATATTAGATGCGTATTTCTTCCACCAGTACATTACCAACTACGAATAGACAGTTGATAGCGTACTGAAGAAAGGCGAACCGGGTGCCCGAAATACGCTTCTACAATTGAAAAATATTCCTTGTTTTAGGAAAAAATAAACTAGACTATCGAAATCGTTTAAAGGAATTTTGTTGTTTGGCGGAGTAGAAGAGGATTGGGTTGAATATACCCTTATGAAAATAATTAATAACGCGACACTAAACCGAAAGAAATAATTGATATTTACTTCTCTATCGTTCAAATCGCGCCCAGTATACTGTGGCGAGTCGGGCATTACTTCGAAAAACAATTAGTGTGCCCTCCCAATGCCTCTACAGCCACAAAGACTGCAGCAGCACGGTGAGGACTTTGTCACTACCAGCTTGTTGCGTTTGCTCAAGGACGCAGTGCGAAAACTGAAGCCGCCACCACCAGCCAACCAGCGAAAACGTGCCTGAAATGCTCAGAGATCTTGACTCCCTCTCGTATGTCTTAATTAGGATGACCGCCGCTGCAGCCCTTTCGAAGTCCCCGAGCGAGGCCTACACGATTTTAGTCTGAATGCCGGAGACACGATCAAGAGGGTCTCCCTAGCCTGCCTAAAGCCTTTCTTCCCAGAAGAAAGCACAGACAGGATGAGAGGCTGGTGGCGTATATTGACTTAAGGAAGCCTAATTGAGGTGGTTTTATGGTTTTATGAAGAACCTTCAATAATATATGTGTTGTCAATTATAATGAATTGCTGCTACTCTCTCGAGTCCAACGAAATTTTCGTTCATATGCTTAAATATCCTATTCTCGATTCGATATTCCTTAGACTATTCTATTTACCTATTTACCTCATTGGTTTCAAAAGTGTAAGCCATTATATTACCTCATCAAACACCTTCAAGTTGCGAAAGGAAAACCATCAAAATTTCCAAACAGATAGTCCCAAGCTTTCGTCCATATAGGTAAATTGTTAATGGCTCAATAAAGCGGAAGACAACCAAATCTTACATATAGAAAGAAGGAAATTTCTAACGGTTGCGACGTTCCATGTTTTACAACTTTATTATCTTCTTTTTTTTTAATGATCACTCTAAGAACAGACCTTTATGGAAATATTTGCAATTCTAAAAATTTTGTCGGCTCTACGTCGTATCAGCACAAATAACTACAATTAAATTGTAACATAATCTACCTGTTAAAATTACATTCTCAATAGCGTCACACCACAATTATATAAAATCACTAAATCAAACAACTTCCGTAACGTTTATTCTAGGGTGCTAACTCTCACGGTCAACTAGGCCTTGGTTTTGAAAATGAACTATGCAGTTCACCGCAAAGGCTTTCTCGGGTACCATTCAATCCGGTCACCATCCAATCAATAAAAGGTGGAGGTGGGCACGTTTTAGTACTGGACAAAGGTGGCTGCATTTTTGCCTGTGGATGGAATAATCGAGGACAACTGGGCATTGGAAATATTCAAGATCAGAATGAATTTGTTCCAGTGTCCGTAGAAAGCCTCGACGGGCCTAGAGTAAAGGGTATCGCTTGTGGATGGGATTCATCAGGTGCCGTTACAAAAGATAAGCAACTTTATATGTGGGGTTCAAATAGTTTTCAACAACTTGGTGTATGTCAGCGCGGATTTGCATTTGTCACAGAACCCATGCATGTTAGTTTACCGCGAAATGAAGGAGCAATACGATTATCAATTGGACTGAGGCATGCAGCGATTCTCACAGATGATAATAAACTATACGTTTTTGGAAGACTAAGATTTGGTGACTCCCATCCAGGAATCATCATTAAGCTAATTCCCTTCAACAAAGGACAAATATACAAATTACAACCTGAAATAAACGTAAAACAAATTATCAGTGGGCAAAATCACTTAATCATGTCCGACGGACACAAAATTCTTGGATTAGGCGAAAATAAATATGGCCAAGTTAATATGTTCACCTTCGACACGGCCATCGTGCAAATTGCTTCCGGATGGACTCATAATGGAATTGTAACGACCGTAGCACCAGGAGCAACGAAAGAAGTGTATTTATGGGGGCGTAATTGCTATGGTCAGGTTGGAGGCGATTCACAGGAAGTCATTCCTGCACCGAATAAGCTTGAACTTGCTGATAATCACCGGCCGGAAGAATTACATCTGGGCTCGGAACATGGCATGCTACTTACCGATAAGGGTGCAGTATTCACGTGGGGATGGAATGAGCATGGAAATTGCGGCAATGGAGATGTTGAAAATGTGTAAGTTTCTATATGCGGTCTATTCATATGATTACATTTGTGCGACATTTTCCATGCAATTAGAATTTCTGTTGTGCTTTCTGTGATTATATGAATTTCTAAGATTTTCCGTTTTTCAGGTACCAACCGACTCTTATCGAGTTACCATCTGCATGCATTATGGCTGGCACAGGTGCAGGCTTTTGTTATGCTATTTGTACTGAATAGTTTGATAATTGTTTAGAGTACTTTCAAAGTAGTATCCTACATTAAAAATGTGAGTTAACGGAACTTCGGCTGTGACCGTAAAACGAAACGAAGTGAATTATATCTAAGTCAGACACTAAACGTGCTATTATTGTTACCTTTTATTCAAATAAGAAGAAAATTGTTATACCACTATTAATTTAAAAAAAAAAAAAAAAATTTATAAATATTCACAATAAAGATGAACCACCTTGAGCATATATTTAATGTTTCTTATGCACTACTCATTCTCATTTCTATCGTAGCAATCAACTTATATAAGCCAACCAAAAACTAAATTTCACTAAATATTTACATAACAACAAAACGCGTCTAGAACGTAAATAAAAATGATTGTTCCGATTTTACAAGTGTGATAGAAAATATGTAGTCTAGTTTTCAGCTGTTTCCAGATATCTAAGCCACATAATAAGATTTATTATGCCTGGAACGTTTCATATCCTTCAAAATAAAAACCAGTTTGAGAGAATTAGATTATTTTGAATGGAGTAGACTCTATTCGGCTGTAACGTATTGTGTCTCACAAGAGAGGATTATGGGCGATAGATCTCTGTCCCAATAACGCGCTATCGAAGTCACTTTTCTCATTTCTCTCGAAAAGTAAAGATTCATCATATCCTTTCAGGGGATCTCCTGGGGAGGGGGGAGGGATATCAACGGATAAGAAGGGATGAACCACGGTTGTATACATCCTCAGACGAAGACTCCATTTCGTTATAAAGGTCCTCCTGCAGCTGTAGGAGACTACACCCAACTCTTCGCTTAATGTATGGTCTAAATTTTATGGAGGATCCAGGATTCCACCCAGCGACTTTATATTTAAAGGTCCAAGATCGCATCTTGAAGACCACACACACCTTTACAAACATTTTCTCCATGACTTCACTCATAACAGAGTTCCCTTTTGATACCAATATCACCAAGTTGTCGGTATATGTCACCAATAACAAGATTCTGACCGGTAGTCCTCTTTGTTTTTGGGGAAGTGCGTATGGACTAGCAATTCCAGGATCGATAGACCAATAGCTTACTCCAAACTACAATTTTAGGCTAGACTACAAATAGAAGACAATATCTAACTCTAGGACCTATCCAGAAGATTCCGTCCAGAAGCCTTCCGCTTTTTAAGAAAAGATGGGCTCCTTTCTTTATTGGGCAGAGTCTTACTGAGTCTCGCAAACTAGTTGTTCTGACAAAAGTTCATTCAGGGTCACTTCCGGTCAGTTTTGATGATCGAATTATATTTCTTCTGGCAGTCCATGTACCGGCTGCCACTATTTGTGCCTGTATTAGATGTTAAAGACATACCTGATCAATTTCCTGAGTTTGAAAGATCTTCATTCTACTACAGTTGAAATGTTTTTTGTTGCACTTTGCAGGGCACTCGTGGCAATGTTGCCATTGTGAGCACCACTTGGCTAAACTCTTTCCAGTCGATCCTTCTGGGGTCTCTGAAAGGGTAGAAGACCTCTACAGGGAAATTTAGAAGGAAAAGAATATAACTGTCCATAAAAATCTCCCCAGTTCTCCGCCCTGAAAGTACCTGCCGGTTAGCAGGACGAAATCAAGGACTTCCTCCCAAACGTCAAAATTCTCCGAACTGCGGAAAAGGATGGATGGTGCATCCTGTTACATGGCCGTGGAGAGGATATCCAACCCCAAGGTGAAAATTAGGTGAAAGAATCGGGCCCTGGGCTAAAATTAAACCGAGTCCGATATTAGTTATTTAGAATCATCTACACTGCTTTGATCATGACTTGTTTGCGTAAGAAGATCATCAGTCTCTGTTGAATCATCGATTTGGATATCCTTCAAAAGCTTGTTGGTGGCGATGATTCGGTTTAAATGGTCGTTCCGTTTTACGGAAAGTAACACTTTCATCTTTGCGCCCTTGACTGCAAACCGCACATTCTAGTTCACCTTTTTTAGACTAAAAAAGGTTGGTGGTACACCTGGGGTTCCTCCTGCTTGATTATCATCCTGTTGTCCATGGGGATCGTGGTGTAGTGCGCCGGCTTCCCGTTACACATTCTGTTCCTCTTCCTCTTACTTTCTTTCTCATCCTGAGATCGATTGCGCTTGAAGGCAGTAAGGTTTGCCTGCTGCTAGTTTCGCGTGAGCGTACCCAAGGTAATGTATTTTTTACAGTAAAGGAGGAAGAGATTAGGAAGCCCATCGGGGCCAGGTCTGACATTGGGGTCAAGGTTACCAATGAGGAACTCAACCAAGGAAGGCGTAAGGAGAGGAATGGCTAGTGATTCGGAGGAGTCTGTGGTTATGAAAGGTGTAGAGGGTGACGGGCTTGAGGGAGAAAACACTGAAGAGAAGTAGGTGCAGAGAAGGTCGCCGGATTGTTGTGGAGAGTTGGCAGTGGAATCAGCGAAGCTGATAGAAGAAGGGAGAGATTGAGTTGTATTACGAGAGTTGCGGGCGTGAGACCAAAAGGGTTTTAAGTTACCGCGGGCAAGGGCGACTTCGACGCTCAAAAGGTACCTTTTACGTGTTTTTCTGACCATTGACTTCAGAGTAGATCGTATAGCCTTAAAGTGAGCAAGGTCGGCGTCATTTTTAGAAGCCCGAAACTTCTTCCGCAGTGTATGTTTCAAGCGAATATTAATATGAAGTTCCGTTGTGAACCAAGTTGGGTACGAACGTAGGCAGAGAGGGGAAGAAGGGACATAACAGGAGAGGAGATCAGAGAGGATATTGTAGAAGGTGTTAAGAGCTTGATCACACGATGAATTGCTTAATATATGTACCCAGTTGAAAGACGCTAAAGTTGAGTTCAGACCGACAAAATTGGCTTTGCGGAAGTTGAACTTAGTGGGTTTACGCTTGGTTTTGGGTTTTGAACGAGGGATTTCCGCTTCAAATTCAACCGCGGGATGGTGAACGTCGGTTTTTACATATGGGGATGTGCCAGGAAATAAAGAGAGGTGGCGCTCGGGGAGGTTGGAAAGGAAGAGATCGAGAGTGCGGCCCAAAGAGTTTTTGGTGGTATTGAAATTCAAGGCAGAGCAAGTATGCATTAGTCATAGTCGACGAAGCAGATGCCAACCATCTGCAATTCAATAGATAACAATGTCTGTAGTCCTTCCTGGAATAATATCCCATTAGGTAAATAAATCCCCGACCTTCCTGGAATAATATTCCATTAGATAAATAAATCCCCGACCTTCCAGGAACATTATCATCATGGGTAATAAAAGTCTGAACCCATATAGTAATTAAGATCACAGGTCATAGGGAAACATGTTTTGTATAGTTTCCCTGTGTTAAAGATAAGAACCATGGGTCACAAGGAAATATGTGTTGTATATTTCCCTGTCGACTCATTAGTAAATAAGACGTAGTATTTAAGGAGGTGTAGAAACGGAGATCAGCAGTTCCTCGAGTACTACCAGAGCGTAAGCACTCTGGCCCTCGTGAATGAATAAAAAAGTATAAAACAAATATCGTTTCATTTGTTAACCCATTTGTCAACTGTTATTTGTTAACTGGCGCCCAACAAAGGATTTGAACCTATCCTATTCCTTGATTAATTTTTTCACGGCAAAGTTACAGCCGGTATAAGAGAGAGTGTATAGTACATGTAATAATCGCGTCGAGTTGCACGGTGTTATAGCAGTGATAAGTGGCATTCTGGCGAGCAATTAGAGACAGTTAAGTGTTAGTTATAGTTACCTGTGAAAATATGTCGATGTTAATCCTGTAAGTAATTTTTTTTTTTGTAAAACCTTGTAGCTAATATTATCTACTTTGCTCTTATTTCTCTATTCTCTTTTGAAATTTCGTAAACTTCGAAAAAATGTCACTGAGCGCAGATGCCATTACTGACCTTATAACCCGAATCACTACGGAGATTGTATCTAAAATGCAATTCGAAGTGCAAGGGCAAATCAATGCATTAGCCATTGAAAGTCAAAAGATTTCAGCGGAAGCAAATGCCGCTTTAGAAACGCGATTTCTTTATGCACTCCAATCGCAAAAAAATGAATTATCTTCCCAATTTCATTCTGCTATTCCTTCTAAAGAAGTAAAAAAGTACGAAGATGTACAAATTAATGACGCTATTCCATGTGAAATTTCGCTGGACGTTGTAAAAACCGTGCCAGAATTTTCAGGAATAACTGAGAAATACCCCTCTTGGCGACAATCGGCCAAAGCGGCTATTAAGCCTTATGAGAGATATGTTGGATCAAATCGATATTATCAGGCGATTGCAATTCTTCGTAATAAAATTACAGGAGCAGCCGACACTGTCTTGTCTTCCTTTGGCACTCCTTTGAATTTTGAAGCTATTCTAGTTAGACTTGACCATACGTATTGTGATAAAAGACCATTGCATCTCTTAGAGCAGGAACTTTCAACTCTTCGGCAGGGTAAATTATCTATAGTAAAGTATTACGATACCGTGGAAAAACAGCTCACTCTCATAACAAACAAAGCGTTAATGCAATATTCCGAGAACCAGGAAGCATTGCAATTGCTGAATGAAAAATACAGGAGCGACGCACTGCGTGTATTTGTATCTGGATTGAATCGCCCATTAAGCGATATACTGTTTTCCAGCAGACCCGTAGATCTTCCTAGTGCTTTAGCGTTGGCTCAAGAATTGGAAATGAACCAAGAAAGGTCAGCTTTTGCTAGCGCATTCGCTGAACGAAAAAGTTTCAATCCAATACCTCGCAAACATTTTCCACAGTATAAGGTAGAGTCCCAAACAAAGAAACAGATTTTACCTACTCCCGAGCCTATGGATATAGATCCATCATTTTCGAGATTCAATAATGTATCAAGTTCTAAAAGAACTCAGAACAGGTATTCGACGACTCACCGACCAAATGTTAATACAAGTGGACAAAATAGAGTGTTCCACCAAAACCAAGTGACAAATTTTTCCCGACAAGGCAAACCTAAGAATAAAGAATCCGGTAAAGACCATAAAAGATCACAACGTGCCAATTATATTAGTGCACAGAAATACGGATCAAAGTCAGCTCAGAATTATCCTAATGTTTCAGATGATGAACAACATTCAAATGTTACTGACCAACTTCATTTATTGAACACTAGCTCTCGACTACCTTTTATTGTGAAAACAGCAGCTAATGGAAAAAAGTTGAAGGTACTTATTGATACTGGAGCTGCAAAGAATTACATCAAAGAACTTTCATTTTTGAAATCTATTAGACCGATACAGAATCCATTTTATGTTTCATCAATTAATGGGTCAACCAAAATTTCAAAAAAATGCACCATTCACATTCTAGGACAGGAATCCGAATTTTTCATTCTACCGAACCTCGTTGACTTTGACGGAATATTGGGTTATGACTTCCTTAAGGAAATCAGCGCTACTGTTGATACAGGTTCAAGCTGCATCAGACACCAAAATGGCGTGGAACCTCTTTCCTTTATGGAGTGTGCTCAGGTAAATACCTTGAAGATGGATTATAGTAAAATTCCTGAAGAGGTTCGTTCGGAATTCAGATCAATCTTGAGATGTAATTCTAACGTTTTTGCTGATCCAAACGAAGCTCTACCATACAATACGGCAGTAGTGGCTACCATTAGAACTACGATTAGTGAACCCATTTATTGTCGAATATACCCATATCAAATGTCCGCAAAACAATTTGTTGAGAACGAAATTGACTCCATGTTACAAGCTGGTATCATACGCAAAAGCCGATCACCCTATAACAGCCCTGTATGGGTAGTGAATAAAAAAGGTCTCGACGAATCAGGAAATCAGAAACAACGGTTAGTTATCGACTTTCGTAAGCTGAACGATAAAACTATTTCCGATCGATACCCAATACCAGATATTTCAGTAATTCTAGCTAACCTTGGAAAGGCTAAATATTTCACTACTGTAGATTTGAAATCTGGATTTCATCAAATACTCTTAGCAGAGAAAGATCGTGAGAAAACAGCTTTTTCAGTCAACAATGGGAAGTATGAATTTTGCCGACTTCCATTTGGATTGAAAAATGCTCCTGCAATATTCCAAAGAGCAATTGATGATATATTACGTGGTGAAATAGGTGTACGTTGTCACGTTTATATCGATGATGTTATAATCTTCTCAGAAAATGCGGAAAAACACATTGAAGATATTGACATTATTTTAAAAAAATTGCTTAACGCTAATATCAAAATCGCAGTGGAAAAATCAACATTTTTTAAAAGCAGTATAGAGTTTCTTGGTTTCACAGTTTCTCAGGACGGATTGAAAACATCTGTTGATAAAGTTCAAGCAATTCTTAAGTATGAGGACCCAACCACTTTGCGTTCCTTAAGATCGTTTTTAGGCCTGTCCGGCTACTATAGACGATTTATAAAAAACTACGCTTCAATTGCCAAACCGTTAACGGAAATATTACGAGGCGATAATGGAAATATTGGCACCAACCAATCCAAAAATAGAAAAATAGCGTTGTCCTCAACGGCTAGAGAAGCTTTCAATAAATTAGAAAAAAATCCTGGTATCTGAAGATGTAACCCTCCTTTTCCCGGATTTTAGAAAGCCATTCGAACTGACTACTGACGCATCTTCAGTAGCTATAGGCGCAGTTCTTTCGCAGAACAGAAAACCAATTACTTTCATATCTCGCACCCTTAGTACTACTGAAGAAAATTATGCAACTAATGAACGGGAAATGTTAGCTATAGTATGGGCACTTCAAACGTTACGGAACTACTTATATGGCGTTAGTGATCTCACAATATTTACCGATCACCAACCGCTTACATTCTCCATTTCCGACCGTAATCCAAACACAAAACTTAAACGTTGGAGAAGTTTCATTGAGGAATTTTCACCAAAAATTTTTTACAAACCTGGCAATAGTAATGTCGTAGCAGACGCTCTATCTCGTCAGTACATTCAACATCTCAGCAACGATAATTCCACTGGAAGAACTTGCACAAACAGTGAAGTATCTTTTACTCAGTACATACGGACCGTGTAAAAACCGATAAATAGTTTCAGAAACCAAATATTTTTATCACTGGCAGAATCAACCGAAATAAAAACGACAGCACCGTTCGCCGGCTATCTCCGACACGATATTCAATTTAAGGATTTTCATTCATTATATATGGTTCTTAAAAATGTAATTAACTATCATATAATATTGTAAACGGAATTTATTGTCCGCTTGATGTGCTCGGAAAAATTCAAAACGAATTAGTGGAACTATTTCCATCAGTCCGATTTAGGCACACTACTAAATTCGTTATTGATCTTCTCAATAGTAACGATC
Source organism: Hermetia illucens (assembly GCF_905115235.1). Lineage (NCBI taxonomy): Eukaryota > Metazoa > Arthropoda > Insecta > Diptera > Stratiomyidae > Hermetia > Hermetia illucens. Next base: position 221,499,378 of record NC_051849.1, on the reverse strand, counting down.
AAGTGGAAACCATAGCTATAGAGCATGAAAGAGCACGCCGTTCAGCAAACGAGAACTACCAGCAAATTTTAGATAGCTATTTCTTTCCCAAGCTTAGGCAGAAAATTAAGGCTTTCGTGGGAAAATGTGCTATTTGTGCGCAAGGAAAGTATGCAAGACATCCGAAGAAAGAGATGTTGACTCCTACTCCAATCCCCAACTACCCTGGTGAGATCTTGCACGTGGATATTTTTAACACAAATGGTCTTTACTTTATCACATGTATCGACAAGTTCTCTAAGTTTGCCATTGTAGAACGTATATCCTCTCGATGCATAGTCGATACAAAGAATGTTCTACTCAAGATTATTGGATTTTTTAGGAAACCAAGAATACTGGTTACTGACAATGAACCTTCATTCTGTTCTCAAACTATCGAATCTCTGATTAAAAACAAGTTCAACTTATCTCACTATACCGTACCTGCAATGCATAGCGTAAGTAATGGTCAAATAGAGAGATTCCATTCAACACTTGCTGAAATTTCGAGAACTTTGAATATGGAGAACCACACCGATGACACTGAGGAAATAATATTAACAGCCGCCATCAAATATAATGGTTCAATTCACTCCGTAACTAAAAGAAGACCTGTAGACGTCTTATTTTCCCTACCTGAAAAGGAAATTAAGGAAGTAAGATATCTCCTCCAGAAAGCTCAAGAGAAACAATGTCAAATCCAGAATAAGAAACGGGTATCCCGTGAATTCCACGCCGGTCAAGAAATATTTGTTAGAATAGACAAACGGCGAGGAACAAAACTGACTAGGAGATACGTAAAGAAGATTGTTCAAGAAGATCTAGGGACAACTGTATTACTTGATGGCAAAAAGATTCACAAAGATCATATTCGATAAAAATCTTTTCGGATTACTAGTCTTCACCACAACCAACGCACGACTATTGGACTTCTCAACGGCTATGTATATACCTTTCCGGAAGGGTAACGTCGCGATTTACCAAGAATTTATTTATTTAATACACACCGTGAACCTAACCGAATTCGAAGTAATCGCAGAAAATATTCAGAACTTTGAAAAGCTATTTAAAGTTAAAGAAGAAAAAGCATCTCTTGAAGCTGATTTTAACGAAATTACTAAACTCCTTGCGATTCCACAAACAAAAAAGACCAATTGATTTCATAGGCTCTGCATTGAAATTTATTACTGGCACTCCTGATCATAGTGACTGGACAATACTTCAAGAAAAACAATCTAGATTGCTTATAGCGGAAATTCAACAAATTGAGACCAATACAGAACTCACTGCAAAAATTAACGAATTAACCACTCAAATTCATACGATTCAACGTAATTCCATTAGGGTGGAAAATTCTGCAAGATCCACCCTATTTCAACTAATCTCAATAAGAAATGAAGGAGCAATAGGTCTATTAGATAATGTCGTCTACTCGGTTACTTTTGCACGCTTAAACATTGTAAATCCTATTATTTTAGCAAATTATGAAATAAGAGATTTGATTAATTCAAACGTTACTATTAGTCTAAATGATTTAATGACAGCCTCACAAGTTAAAGTCTATTCCGACGAAAGCATATTAAAATATTTAATTAAAATTCCAAAAATTGAGGAAATCTGTCCATTAGTAAAAGTTTCTTCCGTAGTTCATAATAATACTATTCTAAATCTGCTTCATCAGAATATCTCTACGTGTGAGTCAGGAAACCAAGCATTAAGAAATTGCAAAGAAGCCTTAAGTTTATCTATCTGGCAGAAGTATCCCTTCGACCACTGTTTAGTGCAGATTTTCAGTAACGCCACAGCCACGTGCAACACCACGACAGCCCACCACATTTCACCAATTGTACAAATCGACGAGAATACAATACTCATCAACAATCATACCCCCAGTCCAATTCAACAACGACGAGAGAATGCAGCTCATCCTGAAAACCATCAATAGCAACTTGCAACAGATTCGGGACGAATCTGCTTAAGATGGGGAGTAGTCATAGTCGACGAAGCAGATGCCAACCATCTGCAATTCAATAGATAACAATGTCTGTAGTCCTTCCTGGAATAATATCCCATTAGGTAAATAAATCCCCGACCTTCCTGGAATAATATTCCATTAGATAAATAAATCCCCCACCTTCCAGGAACATTATCATCATGGGTAATAAAAGTCTGAACCCATATAGTAATTAAGATCACAGGTCATAGGGAAACATGTTTTGTATAGTTTCCCTGTGTTAAAGATAAGAACCATGGGTCACAAGGAAATATGTGTTGTATATTTCCCTGTCGACTCATTAGTAAATAAGACGTAGTATTTAAGGAGGTGTAGAAACGGAGATCAGCAGTTCCTCGAGTACTACCAGAGCGTAAGCACTCTGGCCCTCGTGAATGAATAAAAAAGTATAAAACAAATATCGTTTCATTTGTTAACCCATTTGTCAACTGTTATTTGTTAACTCATTAAGGAAGAAAGTGGGAGGGAAGAATGGGAGAGGTTGTTGGAAGGAATTGGAAGGCTAGGATGATTAGGCCAGTTGAGCATGGGGAGGTTGAAATCTCCACAAAGGAAGAAAGGGAGGGAAGGGAATCTGACGGTAAGGAGTTCAGACAAACTGTCAAACAGTTCTTCATAGAGGTGAGAAGGGCTAGCACAGAGGACATATACACAAGAAACAATGAACGGGAAGAAGTTGGGCGGGGAGACATGAAGAGCCACACAATCAAAAGGAAAGCCAGAGGAGGAGAAGACGAGTTCGGCGGGGAGTAAATCTTTTATAGCAATTAGGATCCCACCGCCGGTGGACTTACGAGAAGCATCCCGGTCCCTGTCACAGCGGAAAGTGGAGTACCCTTCGGGGAGCTCGGAGTATAATATGGCATCGTCTAGCCAGGTTTCAGAGATACAGATGGCATGGTGTTGCTGAGCCAGCGCGGATAAATTGAAGGCCCCCAGCATGGTTCTTAAACCCCTGACGTTCTGATAAAACAGACGGACAGTGAACATGAATTCAGTTATATAGCTCGGCGAAGCAGGTGGGTCGCCCTGAAATTTACCCGCGAATTGCGGCGCTTATATGGCTTGATGAATACACCTTCAGGCCAGAAAGAAGGGTTGCCGAGGACATCAACTTCGTGTGGATAAGTAACCTTGAAAGATGCAATCACCTGGTCGGTGTTGTTGTCTTTTGTGAGTTTAATGCAGGACAAACCAACTTTGCTCCTTATATACTCCAGAACATCGTCCGTAGAAGTTGTGAACGCTAGCCTGGAGATGAAGAGCTGTTTAGGTGGGGACGCCACCTTTAGCTTGGGGCCACTGGTATGGATGGATGAAGTGCCAGGATATATGGCGGTAGCGAGAAGCGGAGCTTCGTTGGCGACAGGAACGATGTCAAAAAGTGGGGCGGCTGTGTTTCGATTCGAAACTTGCTGAGGAGGCTGCGGATATTGTCCCGTCGTAGGCGCGATGGAGCGAGACAGGATCGGAGGTTCGGTCGACCGTAACTCGTCGCATGGGGGCCGCTGGATTAGGGGTGTAGAGCCAGTGGAAGCAACCCTGATGCAGGAGGGCATTGCAGGCGATTGAGAGGCCTGGTGCATAGACTCCTGAGATGATGTTGAGGCTACATTGTTATGCACAGTAGGAAGCGCCTTTTCGATAGTCACAGTCTCGTCTAACGGATTCCTGAGCCGTCGGGAACACGCAGATGACGACGTTGATCGTTGCATTTTTGGCACTGCACTAGTGTTGCGATTCACGTTTTCGGCGGAATTCAGTGATTGGGCTGAATCAGGGGGCTTGGTATGGTCGTCCTTGGCAGAAGGAGATGTAGACACAGCTGGATGTACAGTAGATACAATAGAAGCCGCCGATAGAGGGAATCCATTTGACTTCGGTACCAAAGCGGAAGTCTCAACGGCGCACTGAATGGCGGCCAAGGTCGAGGACTGTTTATTGAGCAACTGTATTGCATCAGACAGCGTGGAGCCATGGCAAGTGTTGCAGCGATAAGATATGTTTTTAGCGAACTTTGCTCGAATCGAATACTGCAGTGATACCTAGGCATTTGATGTGGTAAGATTTCCCGCAGTAACCGTCGCAATCGAGGAACTTAGAGCCAGTGACTAGTGTGTTTAGTGTTTCCAAAAGATCCAATGTCTTTGAATTTTACAATTAGTATTTTAACAGTTGATGCATTCTGACCATATTTTCTTTATGAAATTTTCATTATTTTTCAGATCTTTTTCTTCAGTCTTTGACCCGCTCACAAGCGGGGTCGACTCGTTTCATTATTTTTGAGATAATATTCAATAATAAAGACACGTTGTTCTATCGTGTAACGCAGCATTTTTACTAGTCTTCAAGTGTCAGCTGTCAAATTTTTTTTTAAGGTTGCTAGCGCTTAACTCCACAAAAGGCGGAAAATTCAAATAGCGACTCATATAGTTTTTTATGAATTCCATTCATGGATATAAAAGTTAACTTTTCATCTCAAATAAAACTCAATTTATTTGTTATAAATAAAATTGATATCGTTTAATTAATCTTTTTGCGATATAAGTTCCAATTTTTAATTTTTTTGATTTTTGCTTTGTAAAATTTTGGTCAATTTTTCAATAAAGAGTTTATATTTTAGTTTTTTTTTATAAATCACTAAATTTATGTTGTTTAAAGGCGTTTTATTTATATTTCTAACAATGAAAGTGTTTCTCTCGTTCCTTATCCCGAGAACATATCAAATTGAGTAGGCAGCTACGGTTGAATCACCTCAGTGCAAGCTTGCTAAGCAAGAAAGTTATGCAAGTAGGTACCCGTAATGAGTAATCCTTTTTCAACGCTTCAATATTTTCTAAAATAAATTTGTACATGCGATACTTGCAGTCGCTCACCTTGCCGAGGACCAGCAAGGCAACATTTGTATCAGTTTTTCTGCATAAGGATTTGTTCTTTGCTGTTGTTGGAAACACAAGATTAAGATAAAGATGCATCTCTTGCATTTTAGAATGGTAATAGGCGATGACTTAGTAGTTTATTCTGTTTATTTGCAGTCGCATGATAATAGTTGGCTGTTATCTGGTTGTAAGTATCGTGGATCGCGTCCTGCTATGAGTTACCAAAAAGGCACTTATGCGTTACATCGAGGGTGTAAAAAATTCCTAGCGAAAAAATAAGTGGTCCAGCGCTCCTCATGACTCCTCCTAATTAGAGCCTCCTCTAACGTTTGGTTGGTTACGGCTTACTGAAATGAGTATAAATAATAATCGATGTGCAATGAAAGTGGTAGGGTCGTGATATTTGTCCATTCCAATGTCGGTAGCACCACAAAAGGCTCCAAGTATTGAATTTTCGCTAATCGACTTTCTGCGCCCACTTCATGTCGTCAGCGCGCGGTTTGTATCCGGTCAGATACTCAATAACAATTTCCAGACTAGGCCAGAACCTGGAAGGGAAGCAGACACTGAATTTCGCATAAATTGTCCATTTAAGCGGCAAAAGGACGTCGCCGCGACTATGTGTAATTTTAAACTCTACTGACCTTATTTTCTCGAGGGGCCAATTCAGCCAGCCGGTAGTAATGCAGAAGTACGTCTCGTGGGGTGCAACATGGTGGATGCGATGATGTCGTCGCGGAAGGATGATATGGTTCTCCTGCAAGAATAGCACCCAGCGGGGTAGCGCCCAGTACGTATGAGACCACTTGTGAATCTGAAATGAGAGCGTTGCATCGAGTTTTCATTCAGTCTTTGAAATATTCACGAAAAAGGAAGAGTTTCCATTTTATAAGGAGTGCATACCACATGCGATATTTATGACACTTTTTAGATCGTCCGTCCGGCAAGAGGTTCTCTACTTTTCCGGAACATGATATCATTTATAGTCTCTTCATGCAAAATTTCGCTCTGCTCCTATTGCGAATAAATGGACATTCAAAATTCTATTTACACGATAGCCTTGCCCGGATAGTATGCGGAAACGAAGCGGAGACACTTGAATGGTGCTCCTTCTGCCTCAGGAAATTGAAAATTGTGAAGAAAGGACAACAAAGATCATGATTTTTTTATGTGATTCATGTGGTGAGTGGAAGGCATTGTATCTAGAGGAACTTCAAGCCCACGTACTATGAAACTAATTCCATCGTTGTTGAAATGGTCACTTCTGCTGTCGGCATAATTCCTTACAAACTCAGACGATAAGGAAGTGGGTGGTTGGATATTTACGATTTTTTGCTCTGCAAATTTTGTTGTGACGAAATATTGTATATTAGAAACATGGAATGTGTTTCTAGTCTGGTTATTCATTTCTGAATACACAGAGCAGACATTTCAACAACTTTAAGGAATGATACTCGTGGTATTTCCACTGTATGGTATCCTATACTAACCCCAATCTATTTTGCAGCATTGTAAAGCGGCGACTGCACTTATCAGTCATCGGATCAATAGCTGCAAGACATTTATATACCTCATACAAGAACCGTGGGTTGTTGGTGGGGCAGTCAGGGGCCTAAACTTCCAACATGCTGACCTATTGTATGCCAATAGAAGCGATCGACCCCGCACCTGCATGGTAGTCTCCAAAGACTTCCAGGCTAACCTGGTTAACGACCTATGTGATGGCGACACCACATCGGGTAAGCTAACCATAAAAAGTCAACAGGGAGATAAAGATCCCCTACGACGCAGAAGACGTTCCCAGTGGAACATTCATCAGAGCTATCCAATATGGCAAAAGTAGAGGCATGGGGGTAATAGCAGGATGTGATGTCAACGCTCACCACATATGCTGGGGAAGTTCGAACATCAATGCAAGAAGATCGAGACTACTGGAGTATCTAGTAAGAACCGATTTGCAGATCCTAAATGTGGGTAATGAACCCACTTTCTTCAACGTGGTCAGGCGAGAGGTCATCGACATCACGGTGCCATCTCCTGACATCGCGGCTCTGATCGAAGAGTATCAAACGATATCACACTCTCGGATCACAGACGCATTGATTTCGTTCTGGGCATGGATCCACCTCCATCCACTCCATTTCGGAATCCGAGGAAGACAGATTGAGTAATGTATCAAACAGAATTGAGCGCCCGAGTCACGATCCCTGGGAAGCGCATCAAATCCATTGCTGGAATTGAGAAGACAACCCAGATGATCACGACTAGCATGAGAGAAGCTTTCGAAGAAAGCTGTCCACTCAAGATGCCAAAGAAGGGTAAAACACCATGGTGGAACTCGGATTTGGCAAAGCAGAGGAGAACGACAAGGATGCTCCTTAATCGTGCTCTGAAGGGTGAATCAGGCACTAGCTGGAATCGCTATAAAGAGGCACAGAAGGCTCTAAAGATGAGCATAAGATCGGCTAAATGATCATCTTGGAGACGCTTTTGCGAAGAGATTAACTCTCTTGAGGCAACCTCAAAGCTGAAGCGGATTCTAGTCAAAGAACAGAATGGGAAGTACACAGAAAGCGATGAAGAAACGGCAAATCATTTGCTTGAAGTACACTTCCCAGGCAGCATCCAAAATCTAATCTCGGGGCCAACAGGTGCATACAGTCCTCAACCGAGAGACTGGAATCTGGCATGCAAAGTAGTATCACTGGAGCGAGTGTAATGGGCATTTAACTCGTTCCATAGATACAAGTCTGCAGGTCCGGATGGCATCATCCCTGCGCTAGTAATAGAAGGAATGGATGCCCTGGGTCTACACATTCGGAATTTATATCGTGCATGCCTTGCACACGCTTATATTCCAATTAAATGGCGGGATGTGAAGGTGTTGTTCATTCCAAAACCAGGTAAACCCACCTGCACAGACGCAAAAAACTTTCAACCGATCAGCCTAACGTTCTTTCTGCTAAAAGGACTAGAAAGACTAGTAGATCGGTTCATAAGGGATACACACATTCCTAAATGGTCACTTCACCATACGTAACACGCCTACCAGAAAGGCAAATCCACGGAGACAGCACTCCATGAACTTACGGCAAAAATTGAAAAGGCCATGTCCGAAAAAGAATACGCCTTAGGTGCATTCATGGACATCGAAGGTGCCTTCCAATTATGTCTCTCTCGCGGCAATTTGTGATGCGGCAAGACAGCATGGAATCGAACCGCTGCTAATCAGTTGGATCCTTCACACGCTAGAGTGGAGAAAAATCCACATATCGGTCGGCCAGAAATCTATTGAAGCAGGATATCTCAGGGGATGCCCACAGGGAGGGGTTCTCTCTCCACTGTTATGGCTCTTGGTGATGGATACCCTGCTGTGGCTCCTGGAGGACAAAAAAGTCTTCGCACAAGTATTTGCGGACGACCTAGCCGTAATAATTACCGGCAAGTTTGCGGACACAGTATGCGACCGCTTGAATTCAACTCTGTATGTAATCGACAGCTGGTGCCTCCGCAATGGACTCACGGTGAACGCTAGAAAGACTGGACTAGTTATGTTCACTAGGAACGTCAGGTGGGGCAGCTGTACGTTACCCACCTTAGCAGGGGCGGAAATCCAGCTGGTACAAACAGTCAAGTACTTAGAAGTACATTTGGACTCCAAGTTAACGTGGAAGCATCATATCCAGGAACAATATCAGAAATCCTGCAGATTGCTCTGGTGCTGTAGGAATGCGATAGGCAAGACCTGGGGACTTTCACCTAAACGGATACACTGGATGTATACATCCATAATAAAACCCACTTTGATGTATGCATGCATCGTCTCGTGGCCAAGACTGAACTTTGCTAACAGCAGGAAGCTGCTAACGCAGATTCAGAGACTTGGTTGCCTAAGTATTACTGGAGCAATGAGTACTACGCCGACTGCGGCACTTGAAGCCATCCTAAATTTACCCCCCATCCACTTGGAGGTGAAACGGAAAGCAGCCAACGACGCATATAGGCTCGATACCATTGAGGCGTGGAAAGGCGGCAAATCCAACGGGCATGCGCCTATTTGGAAATTCCTTGAAAAACATCCGGTAGCCCTGATGCCGACCGATCATATGGTTTCCAGATTCGTCTTTGAAAAGACATACACTGTCGTAATCACCGAAAGAGAAGAATGGTCGACAAGTGGCCATGAGTCTTTTCAGATTACAGACCTAATAATCTTCACAGATCGGGTGCAGGTGTGTTCTCGGAGAATCCGATTATAGAACTGGTCCGACCCCTCGGAAAAATGACGACCATATTCCAGGCAGAAATATATGCCATTTCATTGGCAGCAGAAGAATATCTGCGACAAAAATGGAGGGGTCGCACCATTCGAATCTGTTCCGACAGTCGGGCGGCATTAACAGCACTAAATGGCAACAACATATCAAGCCAGTTGGTGTGGAGTTGTCATCAGGTGCGGCTGAAACTTGGCTGACTGGACGAAACATTCCTGATGTGGGTGCCGGGACACTCTAACATCGCCGGTAATGAGGAGGCTGACAGACTGGCTCGCCGAGGGTCTGGATCTACAATGGTGGGGCCAGAACCAGCTCTTGGAATCCGACCATCTACTGTCAAGTCTACTCTGAAAGGTGAAATCGCAAGGATTCACGCAACCGAGTGGAGAAATTTGGACTCTTGCCGGCAAGCGAAAATCCTTGTGAAGGAGCCTAAGGCCACTAGAGCGGCATTTTTGTTGTCCCTTAAGAAGTGGGACATGAAAACCCTAGTAGGGCTTTTGACGGGACACTGCCCCTTAAACTACCATATGGAAAAGATTGGGTTAAGGGTTTCAGCTGTATGCAGCCAATATGAGGAGGAGGAGGAGACAGCCCTGCACTTTTTGTGCAGCTGCCCGGCATCCTCAGATCTCAGACGAAGACACCTTGGCAAGGTTTTCTTCAATGAAGATTCTGCACACTCTCTGTCTCTTGAGAATGTTCTCAGATTCGCTAAAGCCTACGAACATCGTAGGCGGGAAGCCATTGAATAGGCAACTTACGGGGATAGTACAATGGCCTGAGTGCTCGGAGCTGCGGCTCTCCCCAGTTAACTAAACTAACTAACTAACTCCAATCCATTAGATAAAAATTACAATGAAGATTCTTCCTTGACCTGCATACTATCATCCATTAGAGCAATTAACTTGTTTCATCCTCCACAGATAAACTCACTGATATCACCCCCGACGACGGTCATTTAAATAAAAAGGAATCCAGACAATTTATCACTCCCATTGAATTTTTCCTATTACATCACCAACTTACACACATATGTATGTATCTTTCATTCTTTTCGTTTTGATAGGAACGCTTGATGGGTACGTACATATATATTTAATTAACAAAACGATTTTTTTGCGTTTTTACTGTGAGGGTGTGTCTGTCGTTGGTTAGACATAAGCTTTTTTTGAGAATTGTACAAGGCCATGCTTTATATATTTAATTCAACGTAGGCGAACTTTAATTTGGTTTATTAGGTCAAACAATATTTTGTAGGAATGCGAATATTTAATCATTTTTTGAGTACGAAAGTGACGCTTCGTCTATAATTATGAATGGAAATGACAGAAGGATACATTTGAAAAATGGTTAGTTGCTTTAAGGATGGGGTTGCTCCTATTTATATATATGCGGCCATATATCCAGATATATGAGGTGTTACGTACGCAACAACTGTGGCCCCACGTTGGGCGCCAACTCTGTTATGATGAGAGTCCAGGGTTGCATCATCATGGAGCCAACGTGGTCAACAAGGCTGTCAACCAACCAAACTCCCCTGATAGATGAACACCGATTGCGCGAGATAATATGAGGAACCGGACGGTACGTGGTGGAGCTAGCCCGAATGCTACGAGTTCGGCGAGATGAGGGCCGAGGTTCTTGGTTCTCAGATATTATCTTCTTGTTAGGACACAGAGGTTTTATCTCACCTGCTGAACCAACACCAACTGCTCTAATACCAAATTCTATCTCCACCTGGGAGTTCTTTCTTAATGAAAAACTGCAGACGGGGAAGGGTGATGGCGAATCTTCAGCGCCAGAAACGGACAAATGGTACCAACTGGTCCTTCAGGTTGGGGGTTGGTAGAGCTAACAATCCTACACGGATAACAACTTGTTATGCCACGAAAGGATCCTTGGGACTGGATTGACAATACAACGAAGGACTCGGTAACTAAAACGGACGAAGGTTTTCTCATGGAACGTGCGCTCCCTGTGTAGATCGAACGCTGCCACAGCAGCTAGCCGATACTCTGTCCCAAAATAAGGCTGATGTAACAATGTTACAAGAGATACGCTGGACAGAGACCGGTTTCCTGAAGAAGAGCCACTACACCATATATTATAGCAGCCATTGAGTAAACCATGTGCTCAGAGTAGGTTTCCTAATCAGCCAAAACATGAAAAGATATCAAAATCATGCAACAGTCAATAGGGATGGGGTAGGGATGGAAACCGTATTGAGGAGGTACGTTGGCTTTCATAGTTTACATAAAAACACCAAAAACACCACCTACACCACGCAGATAACAGAAGTTCTAGAGATGAAGCATCGAGAAATGATCTTCAGAACCACATGAAGAACGTTATCATTGATTCGAGCGCAAACATATTTGGCCCCAGTCGCAAAAAAAGTCGGGGTGACTGGTTTGACGGTGAATTTAAGCTAGCAACGGAACGGTGGTGGTCAAAGGGTAGTATAGGTCCCGGGGCGAAACGTGGATTGGTACCCACGATGGAGCATAAAACCTGGGAAATGCCTGCTGAACCAACACCAACAGCTCTACTACCAAACCCTATCTCCACCTCCACGTGGTGACCGCTGGGAGCTCTTTCTTGACGAAAAGCTGCAGACGGAGAAGGATGAAGGCGAGTCTCCCGCGCCTAAAAACGGGACAAATTGTACCAACTGGTCCTCCAGGTTGGGGGTTGGGTAGGGCTGACAACCCTACACGGAAAACAACCTGTTACGAAGCCACAACAGGAGCCTCGGATAGGACGGATGTTAAAACGACGGACCCGGCAACGACAAAGGAACAACGATTTGCGCATTTTCTCATGGAACGTGCGCTCCCTGTACAGAGATGAAGCTGATAAGCAGCTAGCCGATACCCTGTCCCAATATAGGGCTGATGTAACAGCGTTGCAAGAGATGCGATGGACAGGGACCGGTTTCCTGGAGAAGAGCCACTACACCATATATTATAGCGGCCATCCAGTAAACCATGTGCTCGGAGTAGGTTTCTTAGTCAGCCAAAAAATGAAACCTGCTGTTATCGGCTTTGAAAGTATAAGCGAACGGCTATGCATTCTGCGCTTGCGAGGCAAGTTTAGAAATATAAGCCTCATAAACGTTCACGCCCCTACAGAGGAGACTGCAGAGTCGGAGAAGGATACCTTCTACGAGGCAGTAGAAAGAACCCTCGAAGCCTGTCCCAGATATGATATCAAAATCATACTTGGGGATTTTAACAGCCAAGTAGAGAAGGAGCCCGTATTCAGGCGATACGTTGGCTCCCATAGCTTACACGAAAAAACAAATGATAACGGACTGCGGACTATTCAATTAGCAGGGTCACACGAAATGGTTGTTGGAAGTACCTGGTTTGCGCGGAAAGCGGTCCACAAACATACGTGGGCCTCTCCAGACGGGACCACTTTCAACCAAATTGACCACGTGTTGATCGAACGCCGCCACCTCTCAGCCTTGATGAATGTCAGAACATATAGGGGGGCCAATATAGACTCGGATCACTATCTCGTTGGCATGGTGCTCCGAGCTCGAATAACAATACCACCTAGAATCCCCTCTGACAATCAGGTGAGAGTGAACACTGAAGCCATCCACAACACAACCCTCCGCGACACCTATAAGAGGGAAATGGATGCCGCAATAACCACAGTCAATAGAGGACCTGGAGATGAGGCATCAACTAATGATCTTCACAACCACCTGAAGAACGTTATCATGGATACGGCCACAAATATACTTGGCCCCAGCCGCAAAAGGAGTCGGAACGGCTGGTTTGACGATGAATGTAAGCTAGCAACGGAACGGAAGAATGCCGCATACCGAGTAATGTTGCATTCTCAAAGAACGCGGGCACGCGCAGAGACTTATCACGAACTCCGTCGAGCGGAGAAGCGACTTCACAGACGGAAAAAGGAAGCCTGGGAGAACCAACAAGTCTGTGAACTAGAAAAGTACAGGGAGCAACCGCACCAGGCGCGGAAGTTTTACCAACAAGTCAGCAGGATGAAGCCTTATACACCTCGATGCTCATCCTGCCGAGACAAAGAGGGAAATCTGATTTCCGACAGAATGGGCATATTAGAGCGATGGGTTGAGTACTTTGATGAGCTACTGAACAACCAGAACATCGGCGAGTTGGAGGTCCCGCCAACTGAAGACGACGGACAAATACTGCCACCACCAAGTTTAGGAGAAACAGTCCGTGCAATTCATCGGCTAAAAAATCATAAGTCGCCAGGAGCCGATGGAATTACAGCCGAATTGGTTAAATATGGAGGCGACCAGTTACACCAAGTGGTTCATCAACTTGTGCTCAAGGTATGGGACAGCGAATCAATGCCTGACGATTGGCAGCGAGGCATTATCTGTCTCATACATAAAAAGGGAGATATCACACAGTGCAGCAATTATAGAGGTATCACGTTGCTGAGTACCATCTATAAGATATTCTCCACTATCTTGCTAGGCCGGATAGCCCCATACGCCCAGAACATCATTGGCCTATACCAAAGAGGCTTCACTCCAGGCAAATCAGCAACAGATCAGATTTTCTCTCTGCGGCAGGCGATGGAAAAACTGTTGGAATCTGGACAACAGTTGCACCATCTGTTCATCGACTTTAAAGCCGCCTATGATAGCATAGCCAGGGTAAAACTGTACACGGCCATGAGAGAATTCGGTATCCCGACGAAATTAATAAGACTGACTAGGCTGACCCTGACCAATGTGCGAGGCCAGATAAAAGCAGCAGGATCACTCTCAAGACCATTCGACATCAACAACGGTCTACGACAAGGGTATGCGCTATCATGCGTCCTCTTTAACCTGGCCCTCGAGAAGGTGATCCGTGATGCTGAGGTGAATGCTAGAGGTACGATCCTCTTCAAGTCCACCCAACTACTGGCCTATGCTGACGATATCGACATCATGGGAAGAACCACCCGAGACGTTCAAACTGCCTTCATCCAGATCGAGCAGGCGGCAATGGGGGCGAGATCTTGGGCTGCACATCAATGAAGGCAAGACAAAATACATGGTGGCAACGTCAGCACCGAAGACGAATCAACCAACAACATCAAACCGCACTGGTCAAACACAAGCACGAACAAGAATAAGGATAGGGGAATACAACTTTGAGACCGTTGACAATTTCTCCTATCTAGGGTCGAAAATCACAACCGATAACAACTACGATGATGAAATCCGCGCACGGTTGTTGTCAGCCAACAGAGCCTACTTCAGCTTACAAAGACTGTTCCGCTCGAAACGTCTCGCCATAGGGTCAAAGCTCTTACTGTACAAGACTATGATCTTGCCAGTCCTCATGTATTCCTCGGAAACTTGGGTTCTTAGCAAGAAAAATTGCGAACTCTTGGCCGCGTTCGAGAGAAGAATCCTCCGAAGAATTTTTGGCCCCCTACATGAGGATGGACGATTCCGTAGCCTACACAATGACGAAATCTATGAGCGATACCATGACTGTCCGGTTGTGGATAAAATCCGGCTCAATAGGTTACGGTGGGCGGGTCACTTAATCCGTATGGATGAAGATGATCCCACCCGGAAAGTCTATAAGGGCAATATCTATGGTAGGAAAAGAAGACGAGGTAGACCCTGCCTAAGATGGAGCGATGGCGTGGGCCAGGACGCCAGACAGCTTTTAGGGATATCGAATTGGTGGACCTCGGCGCAAAACCGGGATGTCTGGAGTTCCTTATTAAGGCAGGCCTAGACCGGATACCGGTTGTTGCGCCGTTGATGATGATGATGAACGGAACGGAAGAATGCTGCACTCTTTAGGAACGTGGGCACAGAAAGAAAAAGGAAGCCTTTGAGAACCAATAAGTCTGTGAATTGGAGAAATACAAGGAGCAACAAGTTTTACCAACAAGTCAGCAAGATGAAGCCTTATAACATACACCTAGATAATCATCCTGCCGAGACAAAGAGGGAAATCTAATTTCCGGCCGTATGTGCATATTGGAGCGATGGGTTGACTACTTTCATGAACTACTCAACAACCAAAAGAACATGCTGTCAGACGCGTCCTCGTTGGAAAAACCGCTTACGTCCAGTGAACGGACAGTGACTGCGAATTTCAGCACAGTAAGTACCAGCCGAATGCCTTTACGTTAATAGCAAAAATGACAGTGAGGATTCCTGAAAGTGAAAAGGAACACGGTCCTTTTCAAGAATCTATACCAGGAGGCCATGAACAACACTGCCGGTACTGCTGAAATGCAGGAGGCAAGGCTAAGTACCAGGTTAATTTCGCCAAGAACGAAGTATCACTATAGTTTAAGCGACCTAAACATTTCAGGGTAGTGTTGTTGGGGTAGGCCTCAACTGGACTAATAGTATTTATTTTTAAGCTTGTTTTAGTAAAGGCCGACTAAAAGGGGTAAAGACTTGTGGGCTAGCAATCTGCAAATCTGGAATATTTTTCATGTTCCATAAACGGGTGTTACGCATGAAAGGCAGACTCTTGAATTTCTTGGCAACGATCTTTTGCTTTTGTCAACAGTATGTGATTGCTACTATCCGACAATTGGAATGTGAACGCGAATTGATGAGTGTAAGGAACTATCATATATGCTTTTTGATCGTCGTAAGATGTTAAGAATGGGATATGCATTAGTTCCGGTACCTCGGCAAGTGACGGGAAATGCAGCGTATTGTATGACATTTATGTGACAAAAAGGAATTAATTATCGCGTCAATGAGTGATTTCAGTACTGGACACCGCTTCAAGAAATAGTTTGTAGGCGATTGTAAGAATTTTGATGGCTCTCAGCCTACTGTTAAAGTTTCTTATCCATCATAACGCACTGCTTAAGAGGTTCTTAACCGGATAATATACGATGAAGTTTTACTTTTTGTGGATGCAATGGTTAGTCAGCCAAATAGCGTAATGGAATGTCCCCTCCCAAGAAAAATGAAACCATTTCTGCTAGTAATCCACTCAAGTGAGGTAAAGCCGGTGACCTTGATGATCTCTCCGTCAAACGACTCTTTGTAGTCCTTGCAGCTTCCGTAAGGCTAGGGGTACAAGAACCGAGTATCCCGCGCGAAAATCAAACCAGCAACGGCTTTTCAATACCAAATGAATTTCAGAGTTTGTTCAGTGAGCTGGCTGGGGCTCATTTACAGATAGCACCGATGGACGGCAATTTCACCAGTGGCAAACTCCACTTTCTTATACGGCTGGTTGGCAGTTTAGCTCCTTTTGTGAAGAAATTTTCGGTGGTATCAACCCGCCTCAAGACTACACGTCTCTATTAGAGTAGTTTACCTCGGGTGGGTTTAGTTTTTGTGATTATTGAGTCTAGGCACGTGAGTAACATCTCTGTCTTCTGTCAGGGAGATAATATTTGAGAACCACAAACCCCAGCCCTCATCTCACCAAACTGATAGCATTCGGGTTAACTTCAGCACGTGCCGTCTGGTTCCATATATTATCTCGCGCAGTCGGTGTTCACGATTGGCAAACCTGTTAGGGCAGTTTGGTTGGTTGACAGCCTTGGTGACCGTGTTGGTGCCAAGGTGATGCAACGTCTTACCCTCATCGTAACATATAATAGTTTGAAGCAGAGTCGGCGGTCTCCTGGTATATAAAAATAAAACTAGGTAGCTTTCTCCGACTACAATATATTTTAATAGTTAGTAAATACGTATTTCGAGAGCAGCTACTTACTCTGTTCCTCAGTACTTAAGCTACCTTGGTAGTAGGTTCGAAATACGTATTTACTAACTATTAAAATATAGCAGATTTGATCGTCGTGGCTGTTATTGGTTGTGATTTTTTACGCTAGATACCCTATACGCAGGCCTAAATATGCCGAGGACCCCATATCTACATTTTCACTTATCGAATATTTACTTGCTTCGATCATTGCAATAGATTTTCATTTTCCACTCTGATGAAAGTTTCCGCCCTTTATTCAGATTTTTAAAATAACTATGCCATTTCAGCAATATGTAATGTGTGTAACACTTTTCTAGGAAGTGCCCATGGCTTCAATACATAATTTCCTGTAGTATTCCAGCTTGCTTTTCTATATAGTTCGCTTCAGGCTACAACGAAAATCTGGGTATTGACCTTCCAGTTCATGTTGATTCGGGCTCTTTTTGTCTTTTCACAAAGTTTCCTTACTCGGAGAAAGATGACTTAATTGCCTCAATGAGTTCGTAGTTCGATTTTCTGCTGGAGAGCAAAAGCTGCGTTGGCGTGGTGGTGGACGTGCAGTACTAGTTAAGCGTTGAGGTATTTGTCCAGCCTTCTTCACCGCTGTTCCTTTCGTTTCCCCACTTCCTTCAAACGGAACCAGAGAATCAGCCGAGAACGGTAGCTGTGTTGTAAGAATGGGCTGCTCATCAGTGTATTCACTGCTAAACCACTCCAATTATCTCATTCATACGATGAAATCGCCACCAATTTTTTGGGGATGATTGCTATGAAAAGTATCAATAATCAACTGTCAACACGCTTACCGGGCAGGACGGTCAATTGAAACGGCTCTGTATCAGCCGACAGAGGTACTACGGGACGCCATAGAAACAAAAGAAATTGCACTGTGCGCGTTTTTGGATATCGAAGGAGCATTCGACAACACATCGCACACTGAGATACAGGATGCCCTGAGCTGCAAAGGAGTGGGAAACACCCTGGCACTCTGGAAGGGCAAAATGCTAGAAAGCAGACAAATAGGGGTCAAACAGGTACAAATTCTATTATCATGAACACCACTCAAGGCTGTCCACAGGGTGGAGTACTATCGCCGCTGATGTAGAGTATGGTAGTGGATGAACTCCTGGACGTGTTAACAAATACTGGAATACAAGTTCAGGGCTACGCGGACGACATTGTTTTAACCTGTAGGGGCAAATATGAAGATACCCTATGTGATAGAATCCAAACTGGATTAAGGGTTACTAGTGCCTGGTGCAGGAAGGTGGGACTGCGGATCAACCCAACCAAAACCACCATAGTACCATTCACTAGGAGGCGTAAGCTGGATCACCTGAGAGCCATAACATTACATGATATGGAGGTGAAACGAGAAACAGAGGTCAAATATTTGGGAATTACGCTAGACCAAAAATTACTCTGGAAGACACATGTCGGAAACACTTATCGGAAAGCCACGAGGGCTCTGATGACTTGCAGATCCATAGCAGCAAAAAAAATGGGGTTGCAGCCCGCAGATACTACTTTGGATATATACTGCAATAGTAAGGCCAATGATTATCTACGGAGCGGTAATCTGGGCAGAAAGAACCCAACTCAGCACACAAGCCAGGGAATTAACCCCTCTCCATCTGCACATACAGATGCAGGCGAGGAGATCAATATTCAGGATGGCGGGTAGTATGAGTGAGGTGAGGAGCTGCCTAAATCGAAGGAAGATTGATATTCTTTCTAGGCGGTATCCCGAATTACTGATACCGAGGGACAACATGACAACGAGGTTTCACTTCGATAAGAAGTTTGAAACACGTTGGAGTAATAAGGCAAACTGGGAGAGCGTGGCTGCGACATACGGCTTAAACCAGAAATTGATTACTTGGTACACTGACGGATCCCTTACAGCAGAGGGAGCGGGTGCCCGTGTCATTGGTCCAAGGAAAATGTACTTTGAGCCAATGGGCAGGTACACTAGCATATTCCAGGCGGAAATATACGCCATAGACAAATGTGCCTCCTTTAATCTGCAAAGGAACTATAGGGGGTAGAACATAGCTATTTTCACCGATAGATAAGCAGCGATCAAGGCACTTAGGTCCAACCAGGTGAACTACAAACTGGTATGGCTCGTCCAACAAGGTCTGGATACTTTGGGTTCCAGCCCATGCTGGGTTGGAAGGCAACGAGGCAGCGGACGAACTAGCCAAGAAGGGAGCAGGGGCCAGAACCCTTCTTTGGAATCGGAAACGGTTTCGTGGCTATGAATCTAAGAAATGAAGAGAAACGGTTGAGGGAACTATATTGGGCGGGCCTGCAAGGGATGGAGCAGTCCAGGGTGCTTATTGGGGGATACGAACCAATGCGCACAAAGGATTGCTTAAACCTCACCAAAAAGAACCTCCGAATCATAGTGGGAATTCTCACTGGTCATTGTCGGCTGAACTATCACCTACGGAAGCTAGGGATATCTACGGACACTGCCTGCAGGTTTTGTGAGGAAGAGGACGAAACCTCTATACACGTCCTGGGACAGTGTCCGGCACTTGTGCAAAGTAGGTCGAGACATCTGGGAGAACACTTAATACCAGATGCAAAGCTGAAACTTGGAACTGGAAGTGGGGAACATACTAAAGTTCCTAACGGTTACAGGCCTGCTTGAGATACTATGATCAATAGGTACACTATAACCAGTAAAAGGGGCACAATAGTTCTTCAAGGACGCGGTGCGACTTTCCCTTAACAGAATAATAATAATAATAATCAATAAGTTTTTTTAAAGAGCGAATTATGCCGTCTCAATAATACAATTGATTTAAGGAAGGCTGTTGCCAGTCAGTTTGGTATCACCTTCCCCCAGTTGATACCAAAGCATGGATCCGTTGATAACACGTCCAAGCTCAGATGATATACCTGTGAAATACTTTGGTACTGAACGTTCTGAACCTAGGGAGAGTTCATATCTATAGTACGTCGCTCCTGATGGTTGGTTAGATTATTTATTATGGAAAGTCGATTAGTCCTTAACGTATATAATAAAGTTCCCGATTCACGATGACGAAGCTAGTCACTGACGATTTAAGCCTTCAAGGATTTTGGGAAGGCTGTCTCTCACTTCAAATATTTTGACAAGATGTTTTTTCGCAATGATGCCCATTAGGGAAAGTGGTGCTTTATTATGGAAAACGACCAGCAATTCACGTGTAGCTTTTTCTCTTTGCTTGAAGGGTCGAAGCCCGGAGCGCAATGACCTGTGGAAGTTCATCCTGAAGCTCTAAGACTTTAGCCTTCCTACTGAATGAGATATATTTAACATAATATCCTTTTCATACCCACCAGGAGTCATTATCAATCAAACTACATAGGTTGATTCGGGTCTGATAATAAATGGAGCCCATTAGTTGCAAAATCAGTTTTACTAACAACCACTTTTCTGGCCATTCACTTACCTGATTCGTCATTGCTACAAATATCGAACACAGGAACAAGTACGCACTCCACGCAAAGTCTTGTTGAATTTCATGATTACTACGCGTTAAAAATTTATAAGCTAATGTAGCTAATAACGGAACAGCAACCATAAAATTGTCGCCATTCGTCTCAATAAAATCATGTCTTGTGATGGACGTAGGATCCAAGTGGTGTTCACGGAATGGTCTCAGGAAAGCCTGCAAAATGGAAGAAAACAAATTCAAAACTTGATTGATGCATTAAGCAATTAACCTATTGCAGCCTGGCCTACTTCAAAAGGACATGACCTTGAATCAATGCTTACCTTTCCAATTATGGGTAAATCAACCGAGCCCCAAGTATCCGCCGCCCAATGCACTAGACCCGACCCGAAATCCGCTGTAATAATGCCACAGAATGCAGCCACGAATGCCACGCTTATCCTTTCCGTGCGAAAATGTTTAATTATTAGAAAAAAGTCGAGAACCATTAATGCTATGCATGAATACACGCAAATGATTTCCTGTGCACGCTTTCCTGTAAATTGAAAAGAAATGAACGTTACAGCAAAATTGTGAATTCCTTAATGTTGGTAAATACGGGCACAGGGAGCCAGGTCCTGACTGCAATGGAAGTGAGGGGGAGAAGTGCTCAAGTGCCCGGTTTAATGTTCAATGTATCGGCGACTGCTACAAGGACTCTCAAATTAAGTGGGCGGCAATCAAGAGGAGACACTTTGTCGCCTGAAAAAAGTTAAGTAAGGACAATCTACTTTAAATGCAAATATCCACACCTCGGTATGACCTAGTGCTCAGTGTACGAGTATAATTGCCGATAATGGCTGGAGAGATAAGGATGAAAGCTATCAACTTAAGTCTTCAGTTTCGTAAGGATAATTGAGTTAGTTTTGAAGTAAGTGATTGGTACCTCCCTGCGCCTGCTGGCGTGGGAGCATAGTTTCCTGTTTTTATAGACAGTTTTTTTGGCAAGGCACCTTCAACCGTAATTGCTTCATTGGCGATGGAAGTTAAGGTTTACTGAGGTCTGTGTTAATAATTATCCAAGCATAAAGGGCTTATCCCTGTGCAGATATTATGAGCACTGCTTTTGCTATTATGTGAAGTTCAAGTAGGTGTTTTCATTTCAGCACTTCCTAGCAGTTTTAAATTTGGGATTCACTGGTTGACTAGGCTATCCTTAAATTTCAGTTTTATTGCACTAAACAAAGCTTTGAACGGCTTTCATTGTGGTAGATTCCATGTAAGCATCAGCAACTCCCATCGAAAATCGAACCAAGAGCAAGGTCATTCATGCAAATTCTGTAGTCGATTCTCTTCCCAAACGAAAATGCCGACTCCCACAGGGGTAAGTAATAATGTACTCCCACAGACTATGGAGAGCCAAGAAAAGCAACTGCGGAGGAGTGGGAGCAAGTGGAAAAGGTTTAATCCATACTATCGACCAGTTTGTAGTTAGAAGGTGTCTTGTACTACAGAGTGTGATGAGGGAGCAAGTTTTCTATAAAACCCTTGCAATGTAATTTCCACCGAAGACTTACAATTGAATGCTTTTCCAGCAACCATTCACCGCTCTTTCTACAATTTTACAAGGATCTCAACAATTAAAATTAGACATATGCCTTACTATTTTCCGAAAAGGAGGAAATCACACTATCTGTTGCCAATCCTGCGTCAGCAATATGAACTTCTCCCCACACCGTTTTTCCACCATATAAATTTTAGCATGTGCTCCTTAGAATTTCATGAATGAATACGCTCCTTGTCGGCCGAATGAGTTTCCGGATCAATGCAAATAAGTTATTCAACGACTCGAGGCAGAGAAATTCCTGAAGCCTGATAAACAAATATTTGGCCTTACAACAGTGCGTATCTCGCATTCGCCCCCATGCCAGCTTTTCGTGCTTACTCGAAGCATACATATGCGTTCCCACGTTTCCATCGCGAGGATATGTGGTCATTAATCAATTATTAAAAGGTCGAATGTGCTCTCCAGCTTTACATTAGACTAACTGATTTCCACTGATAACATCATAATTAGAAGTTTATCGAGTGGCCTGAAATAATGAATTTCAAATAATGGCGGACGGTTAGAAACAGTGAAAGTCTTCAAATTGCTGATAATGGATTGCATGTCGTGGTTGTAACGTGGCTAATTATCGAGTGTTTGAAATACAAAAGGAAGGTGACTTCATTGGGACAACTAATTGTTTCCGATGTGGAGTGAAAGAACTTTGCTAGGTTACTTCAGCAAGAGAAATGTGGCGATAATTGTGGGGTTGAATGAGTTTTTTCACTTCAAAAATTCGCACAGTTCAATCAACTTCATAGAAGTGCTGACAAACGGGTCACGGGTCAGTTTTTTTGGCAATGAACTCGTAATGGGGAATGTTTTGTTTGATAAGGGCGAACACTTAACTGGACGGACGAACGGACGTGGAAATCAGTAGGGTCAGTTGATTAGTCGACAGTTGAAATCAAACCATTAGTTTGGCTACCAGGAGGTAAATTTTAACCAAAGTATGCCATTTAGCGGTGGTCAAAGGGTAGTATAGGTCCCAGGGCGAAACGTGGATTGGTACCCACGATGGAGCATAAAACCTGGGAAATGCCTGCTGAACCAATACCAACAGCTCTACTACCAAACCCTATCTCTACCTCCACGTGGTGACCGCTGGGAGCTTTTTCATAACAAAAAGCTGCAAACGGAGAAGGATGAAGGTGAGTCTCCCGCGCCTAAAAACGGGACAAATTGTACCAACTGGTCCTCCAGGTTGGGAGTTGGGTAGGGCTGACAACGCTACACGGAAAACCGATGTTACGAAGCCAGGAAAGGGGCAAGATAAAATATATGGTGGCAACGTCAGCACCGAAGACGAATCAACCAACAACATCAAACCGCACTGGTCAAACAGGAAGAATAAGGATAGAAGAATACAACTTTGAGATCGTTGATAATTTCTCCTATCTAGGGTCAAAAATCACAACCGATAACAGCTACGATGATGAAATCCGCGCACGGTTGTTGTCAGCCAACAGAGCCTTTTTCAGCTTACAAAAACTGTTCCGCTCGAAACGTCTCACTATAGGGTCAAAGCTCTTACCGTACAAGACAATGATCTTGCCAGTCCTCATGTATTCCCCGGAAACTTGGGTTCTTAGCAAGAAAAATTGCGAACTCTTGGCCGCGTTCGAGAGAAGAATCCTCCGAAGAATTTGTGGCACCCTACATGAGGATGGACGATTCCGTAGCCTACACAATGACGAAATCTATGAGCGATACCACGACCGTCCGGTTGTGGATAAAATCCGGCTCAATAGGTTACGGTGAGCGGGTCACTTAATCCGTATGGATGAGGATCATCCCACTCGGAAAGTCTCTAGGGGCAATATCTATGGTAGAAAAAGAAGACGAGGTAGACCCTGCCTAAGATGGAGCGATGGCGTAGGTCAGGACGCCAGACAGTTTTTAGGGATGTCGAATTGGTGGACTTCGGCGCAAAACCGGGATGTCTGCAGTTTCTTATTAAGGCAGGCCTAGACCGGATACCGGTTGTTGCGCCGTTGATGATGATGATGCCATTTAGCATTGTTCCAACAGTAAGAACAATAATAAATGCCATTTTTTTGGGGAAAACTATGATATAAGTGTGCTATTGTTAAATCAGTTCTGCATCGGGTAGTGTGCATTGAACCGGTATTAGTAGACCGCGTTGCCTCGAGCGAGCGCTGATCCGTCCGTGAGTGCCGGGATTAGTTAATCGTAAGTCAGGCCTCAGGGAACTGGCGTAGGGGTTTTGTCCTCGAGGGTATATCCGTTCCTGACTATTGCGGCCCGCTCCCTTGCACATGATGCATTGTTAAACAACTTAAATGGCGAACAAAAACAAATCAAACGAGGAGATAGTGGAAGTCTAGAGAGAGCTGGCTGCGTTTATTCACAGCATGAAAATGCACCACTCGCCCCAGCGCCCAGCAAAGGACGCAACAAGGGCTGAAATATCCGCAAACAGAGGAAAGGACGCGCAAAGTGATGCGGCACCTGCAACGGAGACAGGAACCCAGAAAGTTAGAAAGTTTGAAGTTACCTCTGGCGTCAATCAACTAGGTTCCCATTTTCTCACAATTAACCTGCGACCAAGCCTTCCTTTCCTTTTATTCCATTCTGTCTGACCTCCTTTCTAATTATGTTCCCCCACCCCCAAATCCCTGAGCTCCTGCCCTTTATGGTTCACCATTGAAATCCGTAGAAAAATTCGTCTGAAGCAAGCTGCAAAAAAAAAAGTTTTTTCTGCCGGAAGGCGTGCACGCAGATTTTGAACATTTCAGCGCTCTGCAAGCTTTAGTTAAGTCGCTGATAGTTAAGTCTAGGAAGCATTATCTGGACAGTGTTGAAGTTGAATTGGTGCGTGGTAACTTGAAGCCTTTCTAGTCTCATATCCGTAACGCTCGCAATGTCTCCTAGTTACCTCTCACTTTTATCAAATTCCGCGGCTACCTCTCCCCAGTTATCCTGTGATTTGCTTTGCAGTTACTTCTCCTCAGTGCATAACTCTTCTCCATCTTTTTTTTCTCTCCCTTTTTGAGTACAGCTTCCTCCGAATCTCCTGCCATTCCCCTCCTTACTCCCTCTTTGGTCGAGTACCTCATTGACAACTTTGGTGCCAATGTCGGACTAGATCCAGACGGTCTTCCCAACCTATTCTTGATTAAAACCTTTCACTTCATTTCCATTCCTCTCTGGATTGTTTTCAATAAGAGCCTTGAAGAGTGTCATTTTCTTAGTCTGTGGAAAGAAGCCTTTATTTTGACATACACAAAGGCGATAGCCATACTCTTGCTGAGAATTACCGCCCTATTTCGGTCCTCTCATTTTGCTCCAAAATCCTCGAGAGGTACGTCAATACCTGGTTGACCACCCCCTTCGGCCACCTTATAGCGAAGGAGCAGCACGGCTTCATAAAACGTCAATCCACTGCTTCCTTTTGAACTCACCAGCTGCACCAAATGCCTCAATACTCGGCAGGAATCCATGTCATTCGCACCATAAGGCCTTCGATTCTTCACTTGCCCTTGCTTGTTATACGCCGATGACCTCAAGCTACTTTCCTCTGTTTCATTCCCAATGGATTCCGCTTCCCTGCAGGCAAATCTGGATACTTTGGTACATTGGTACACAGTTAGCAAGTTGATTCTTATTGTCAGCAAATGTCATTCGAAGTGTTAGTCGCTTAAAACCTCTCTGTCTGTCTGTCTGTCTGAACTCTTTCCGTAACCTTCGACAATAAACTAAAATGTCAGGTTTCATAATGCGTTCCTATACCGATTTCACCTCGGTCCAACCCTCCATAATCCTTTTTAACTCCCTCGTGAGAAGTATCGTTGAGTATTGTTCCATGATTCCTACTTCCGTAATTGTGATTATTTTGCCCTAAAGCAGATACAGTGTAAATTCACCCGCTTCCCCGTGTTGACTATCTCCTCCCCCTCCCCGTCGTACCTTTCGTCTCCCTTATCTACAACAACGTAGAATCTTCCTCAATCTTTGTACACTCTTCGTCATACAACACGCGTAACGCTGACATTTTTGGTGTGCCCTTATCGGTGCTCGAAGTCTATTTCCATTCCCTGATCCCGAGACTATGTCGGAGTTATAATGCACTACAGCTTGGACTCGTTTTCGCGCCTTAGTTTTAAGTGTAAGAACGTTGTGAACACTGCGGGCTCGGGGCGGTGTCCAGTCTTCAGAGAAGAACTGGGAAGAGCCAGGACGCTAGCACAGTTCGCTGCGCAGATCAAAACTGATGTAGTGCTCATCAGTGAGCAGTATCGAAGCAAGGACCCTGCGTCATGGCACCCTAACATATCAGGTAGCGGTGCCATTTGGGTTCTTGCCCAAGGCCGAGGGGACGGATTTATCTGGATTTTATCTTACGCCGGATGCAACGATGCCGGACTTTCGACGCAGGCTTGATGATCTGGAGGACGCTATCTTAGGCACAGAGGGGCGGATCCTGGTCGGGAGTGACTTCAATGCCATGGTACTTGAATGGGGCATACCTCACCCAGACTCCAGAGGGAAACAAATTGTAGAAATGGCGGCAAGAACAGGACTGGTAGTTTTAAACGGCGGATTCACCACAACGTTCCGGCGCCCAGGCTGCGAGGAATGCTTTCAAGATGTAACCTTCGTGTCGGAGTCAGAGGCGTCACTGGTGGACAGGAGGGGCCGCTAGAGGGTACTGATTTGAAGGCAGGGCGGGGGAGTTGGGGGCTAGCCCGAAGTAGTGTGATAAACGGCTTCAGGCTGGCTCTCTGACGATAGGAAGGTGTTTAGATCGTGGCTAGACGACGTAACGTTGCGGGACTACAACACTCTGTGCGTAAATGCATTCACCTACCCCACCCCTCCGAGTTAGGATTTTAAAAAATGTGGTGCCGCTTCGGTTGATCCTTGGAGGCAGTTTGCCCGACGGAGTCACTTTGTTTATTGCTCGGACGCAAATTTTATAGATCAGACTTTGGACTCAGTAGGTGGTTACCATTTGAGCTTTATGTCAGCAATCCGAGCAGGAGAGGTCCGCTTTAACCTATATGCTAAAGACTGGTTTCCAATGCCCCGACAATTTTCGAGCACAATTTCCTTCCCTTTTTCCAAATTACTATAGTTAACAGTAGTCGATTGACAATTTGTATGAGACCAGTTTTCTACGAGCAGTGGATGCTGTTATGGAGGTCGTAGATGCGTTTAATCGAGCCGGGGCACACAGCCGCCGATCTCGACGGATAGTGCTCCTCATAACGCTTGATGTCAGAAATGCCTTCAATTCCGTAAGATGGACAGATATGCTAGGCACACTAGAGAACTCCTGTCACGTGCTAAGCTATCTCTTGCGGATATTGAGGGATTATCTGAAAAACCGCTCCCTGTTCTATGAGACGCTAGACGGCCAGAGGAGGATGGAAATCACGTCGGGAGTAGCGCAGGGATCCATCCTAGGGGCGACCTCTGGAGCGCTTCCTACGATAGTCTGCTGAGACTCGATACGCCCGAAGAGTCGCGCTTGCTCGGTTATGCAGACGACGTTGCGGCACTTGTTGCCGGACGCACTGTTGAACAGGCGCAAAGCAGACTTGGCATATTGATGCGACGGATAAGCGGATGGATGACTGCTCACGGTTTCAAACTTGCGCTGGCAAAAAACCAAAGTAGTCATCCTGACCAGAAGGAGAATCCCGACCTTGCGTCCCATATCGATCGACGAGTTGACTATACAGTCAAAACCAGCGATTAAATACTTTGGTTTAATGCTCGACTCGAAGATGAGCTTCTTCGAGCAAATCAAAGCAGCCGCGGACAGGGCTGCAGCAGGAGTCGCGGCCTTGAGTCGGCTAATGGCGAATGTCGGCAGTCCTATATCAACTAGGAGACGTCTCCTCATGGGAGCAACGCAGTCCGTCCTTTTCTATGGTGCGGAGGTATGGGCTGATGTCCTTGACAAGGAGGTGCATCATAAACGCCTCGCTCAAGTGCAGAGGCGGGGAGCTTTGCGAGTGGCGTCTGCTTATTGCACCGTCTCCGAACCGGCTGTGATGGTGATTGCGGGAGTGATCCCCGTTGCCCTCCTTGCCAAGGAGCGCAAAGCTATCTATCGCCGTAAGGGCGAAAACTTAAGAGAAGTGGTTGCCCGTGAAGAGTGTCAACGCACCCTTAACGAGTGGCAACTTTCTTGGCAAAATGAGCCAAGGGGCAAGTGGACTGCGCGGCTCATCGACAAATTAGACCCATGGTTGAACAGAAAACACGGTGAGATTGATTACTTCCTTACCCAACTTCTAAGCGTGCATGGAGGTTTTCAGTCTTACCTGCACAGGGTTGGGAAGGCGCGATCTCCTGATTGTGTGTTCTGCAATAGAGTGGCGGATAACGCTGAACACACCTTTTTCTCTTGGCGAGAGGTGGGAGGGCCTCCGCCAGCAGCTTTATGCAGACACAGGGGAGCTCTCTCCAGACAACATTGTCAGAGAGATGCTGAAGAGCGCTGGCAGCTGGAATCGTATTGCGCATTATGTTCGGGCTCTTCTTACTACGAAGAAGATTGAACTCGACCGGCGGAGGGATCGGACGGTAAGGGGTTCCCTGAACTGAACGTTGGTGAAAGGAATTCCCTGACTTGAAGGCTCCCAACGCCGGGAGAGCGGGAGGGCTAGCCCGAAGTAATGTGTCAAACGGTTCCAGGCTAGTTCTCTGATGACAGGGAGGTGTTTAGTTGGTAGTCCGCAGCGTGCTGTTGCGGGAGTCCAACACTCTGTGCTTAAACGCATTCACCTACCCTACTCCCAAAAAAAAAAAAAACTATAAAATGCAGCTATCTACCCTTGATAAAACGGTGAATTATCAAAGAAGACAAAATTAGCATCCTGTTTTGTTAGCCCATCTGATTGACCTGAATGATTTAATATTTCACGTGCAAAACATTGACCTATAAAAATATTTATCAATGGAGCATAAATAGTTGCCATCAGCATACTATATATATTCGTGCCCATACATTTTCGAAAATAACTCATCAAAATTTCGCACAAAACACATTCATGGATTTTTACACACGCCACGTCCTGAACGCCATCATTCAGCATCGCGTCCATATCAATTGTCGTAGCCTTGATATATCTGAATCCACAACATATATTATTCCGGAAGAAAAAAAGAATCATCACCAGCGACGTTTAGTAGTTTGGCAATAAGCCAAATATAATATCATATCTTACGGATGACAATCTAACTTAGAAAAGTGAGCGCTGTTGAGTGAGATTCAAGAATATTATTTCACACTCAAAATATTTTCGCTAAAGGAATTTGATCCAATTTTAATAGAGGCTGATATGCGGAAAAGATAATGGTATTTATGTAGAGATGAGTCTGTCTTTCGAGTGTGGAGAGGGTGTGCAAGGGTATCGATGCAAGGTACCATTAAGCCTCTCGATCTCGTTGCCCCGGGTTCGAATCCCAGTTATCATGGATTATCACTTGCACAACGTTAAGTGTGACGATAATGAAACTGAAGTACAGTCTGATTGGAAATGAGGTGGAGGAAAATAACAGCAATAATGAGGAGACTGTGTAGATGCCCCATACCACACAGGAGGCACACATCTTGGAACCAAGGCTCTAGAAGAAAATCCGGGCTCAAAGTGACAATTACGCCCAACCAAAATTCCGCCTTAAAGGAAGTGAATTGATCAAGTCAGCTTTAAAGCTCGACCAAGAACCTATAATCAGGAATGCTTATTCCGAATATCTATCGAATATTGACCTTTACAGACAAATAGAAGGAGGCATTTATCATCTCTCTACACAAAAAACGGAAAGATTCTTTGCTTGAAAAATACCGACCAATTTGAGAAGTATATCAAAGGGGCACCTTTCGTCCGGTTTTAGACGCGTCATTTGCTGGTAAAACCTCAAATGAAAGGAGCACACACAATTTACACTAACTTCCAAAGGTTTTCATGCCATTGGTTCGTATGGCTTGTAACGACCCAATTGGTTTGTCGATGGTCAGAAGACCATCCTTATTGGCCGGAGACGACTAAGAGGGGAGACTAGCCCAAGAACCTAAAAAAATATCGATATTGACTGTGAAGGTCCATCCACAAATATTCAAGCTTATCGAAGCGCACCGTGGACACATGCACCCGTCTCAGTCAGGCTCGGGAATGTGGGGGGGGGAAGTCCTTTAAGCATCGGATCGGCTTGTAACGACCCAATTGGTTTGTCGACGGTCAGAAGACCATCCTTATTGGCCGGAGACGACTAAGAGGGGAGACTAGCCCAAGAACCTAAAAAAATATCGATATTGACTGTGAAGGTCCATCCACAAATATTCAAGCTTATCGAAGCGCACCGTGGACACATGCACCCGTCTCAGTCAGGCTCGGGAATGTGGGGGGGGGGAAGTCCTTTAAGCATCGGATCGTGAAAAATACACAAACATGGCGATTCACGTGCACCTATCAAAATACCAACATGCGAGCTAAACCTGAAAATAAAGCGGTGAAACTCTGGACGCAAGTGGATTCACGACGAACTACATCCTCGATCCTTGTTTCCCCTGCCTCAGCTGTAGAGTAAGGTCCAGCCTTTGAGTTTCCCACCCAACCTTGACACACTCAGGCTATGATTTTGCAGGATATCCCTTGCTGTAAGAGTTTTGCTGGGCTAAACGAGCTGCTCAAATCAAAAGGGAATTAGTTTAAATTCATTGCCATGTGTAAAAAGAAATAAAATAAAAGAAATGAGGAAAACTTAAAGAAAATATAAATAAAACAAAAAAAAAAAATATAAAAAATAAGAAAATAAAGTAAAAATATAGAAAAAAATTAGAAAATAACAATCAAGTCACAAAAAAAATTAGATACATGCCCCCTTCCCTCGAGAGCCCGCGGAGATGGTATACGGGGAGAATCTGCGACTTCCAGCCGACCCTGTGCTGGATATAACAGAAGAGTTAACCGACTGCGACATGCTGCGTCTAGTCAGGGACGGGATTTCAAAATTGCGGTCGACTCCATCTTCCCGACATAAGGCGCCAGAGGTTGACAACCCCAGGGACTTCGAGACATGCTCATAGGTCCTCATTAGAGTAAACGCTTCTCGGAGACCACTGCACGCACCATATGAAGGCCTCTTTAAAGACTTGGAGCGAAGGGAGCACTCCTTCAAGTTTGAAGTCTAGGGTTGGCCCAAATAGCAAAAATAAAAGAGTTGCTCTTCCAACCAGACAAGAAATATGTCATGAAATTTCACTTGAGCGAGGAGTCGTCAATTAACCGGATTATCAAAAGAATGAAGAACTCGCACACTTCACCTGTAAGGCACTCCATGAACTCAGTAGTCAGGAAAAGCTTAGTTACTGAGGATGTACACCCAATTTATAATGAAGTTTTGACCACAGTTAAAGTCGCTATCATAAGAACTTTCAACAAAGGACAGATAACATCTTGTTCTTTCTACATCAAAGAGGATTTTCTGAAAACCTCACCAACTCAAGTCGGGAAAGCAACCACAACCTGGATCGGGCAGAAGTCTTCTGTAGAAGTCTTTTGAGATAACCCAGTCGTTGCAATTTAGAAGTACCATGGCTCCTATGGATCTGAGCCTAGTTCCACGATTCTTCAGCAAGGGAATAACTTATCTGATCCCCAGGGAACAGGGTCCCTTTTGCCCTTTAAAGTGTCATCCAATTACTTGTTTTAACATCATTTATAAGATTGCCGCAGCTAGCAGCAAAGGCTCCAGATCTAGATTTGCGCTAGCTCATATTTACCATCTAAGGACTACTTCGTCACGGCTTAAAGTATTGGCGACAATCGAATACATTTTCCCATGGTTGCTCAAACTTTGCGTTAAAACGCATCATCACTATGATGCTGGCCTTTGGTTGTTGCCTCAAATCGATTCTTAGGTTGATCACCCCTTCGTCTGATTGGGCAGGAAGAACGGTCGTGGACTTTTTTGCTAGATATGATTTATGTGACTTTTCTCCCAACCTCCAGGTTTTGCTAACAAAAACCGTGCAAGATCAGACTAACAATATGCAAACATTAGGGAAGATCACTCTCAGGACTAACAGGACAATAACTTCATTCAGAGTGTCGTGGCGGCGGACGCCTATATCGCCTTACCAGGTAAATAATTCGTCTATATCACCTTACCTTAGTGTCCGGATAGCTACGTGGTTAGAGCACAAGGCTGTCATACGGAAGGTCGCGGTTCGAATCAGTGAGATTTGTATCGTGATTTGACGTCGGATACCAGTCGACTCAGCTGTAAATGAGTACCTGAGTCAAATCAGGGTAATAATCTCGGTCGAGCGCAATGCTGACCATATTGCCTCCTACAGTATACTGTAGTGTACCGTTACGGTCTTGAATGAAGTGCTCTAACACACTTCAAGGCTCTGATCCACACAGCCATCTGTTCGACAAATGCAAATCGAAAAATGGCTGCCAAAGACAATTCACATGTTTACCGTGCATTGCCTTCCACTTCCATTCATCGATCCGCTCTTGGTCCGACTTCATCCCACTCAGAGGATTGAAAGATCGATCCTTCAAGTTAAGTGGAGTCAGTCCACAGTCTGCCTTACAGACAGCCGAGTGCAAGGGACTCGCCTGCTCTTTGCTGTAAAAATAAGCGCGCAGCGAGTCAACTTGGCGATGATGTTGTGCCGCCACGTCAACCACGCCCTTACCTCCGATGTCACGAGACACGTTCATCCGTTCCACGGCAGACTTTGGATGATGCATTCGGAATTTGGACATAGTTGTCCGTATCCGCCGCTGGACATTTTCGAGATCGGTCTTCGTCCACGGCAATATTCCGAATGCATAAGCCAGTGAAGGGATAGCGTATACATTCAACGCGCTTATTTTATTCTATCAGATCACCAACTCGAGCATGTGTTCCTTGCAGAATTCCTAGGTACTTGTAGAAGTCTGTCCCGGTCATAGCTTCGATGTGGAGGTCACCAATGCGGATGGCTTGGATTCGACACTTGTCTAATCCAAACTGCATCCGAATATCACGGCTGAACATGTCTATTATTCGCAACAGACTTCTAAGATGGTTGTCAGTCGCAGCATGCAACTTGATGTCATCTAAGTACATCAAGTGTGTCAGTTCGCACTTAGCATGTAGGCCATATTTTATTGAAAAACCATGCCCTCTAGCATCATTCAGTAGCCATGAAATGGGGTTCATGCCATACAAAACCAAAGGGGACTCAACGAATCCCCCTGGAAGATGCCCCTCCGTATACGAATGGGCTCTGAGATATTAGCACCCTCAGATGTGCGGACTGATAAGGTGGTATACCACCCTTCCATGGCTGTCGCCAAAAACTTTATTAGTTTTGGATCAATGCGATACAGATGTAGGATATCGATTAGCTAGGTATGCGGAACACTATCAAAAGCCTTGGCATAATCGAAATAGCAACTAAAGAGGTGTCTTTGGCCTCTAGTTGCTTGTCCTACAACTACCGGGTCGATAATGAGTTGCTCTTTGCAACCCCTTGACCCAACTCGGCAGCCCTTCTGCTCCTCGGACAGAATGTTGTTTGTCTCGAGGTGCGCATTGATCCTTCCACTAATAATGGACGTGATGAATTTGTAGAGGGTTGGTAAGCAAGTAATCGGTCTTGTGTCTGCGGGGTCCTGCACCGTGTCATTCTTAGGGATAAGGTAGGTAATCCCCGCAGGAAGGGTGGAAATTCCTCCGGCCGACTCATGACCTCGTTTATACTGCGTGCCAACCGACTGTGTATGCTGGTAAATTTCTTATACCAGAAATTTTGCACCCGATCCAAACCTGGGCCCCTCCAGCTCTTCGAGCTGTTTATGACTCGTCGAATTTCCTCTTCGGTAATATCCACAAAATTCATGCCAGGCGTATTGGCATGGCGGGTGCCTTTGGCGGTGATCCACTCAGCATGCTGGGCGGGTAACCCCTAAAGTCCACCCCAATACTCTTTCGCTTCCGTCTGTATTGTCTGGGCGCTCTGTTGGGATTCGTTGAGAGATCTGAAAAAACTCCGCTGGTTCCTCACGTATGTTGCATTCTGGACACGTCTGGAATGACTTTCGCCATACCGTTGTAACCGTTTGCATGCGACAGGAAGTTTCTGTTTTAGTGTATCCAGAATTTCAACTACGGGTGTCTCACTGAGGATGGCATAGTTGCGGTAAACCCTCTGCACTTTATTTCTCACCCGTCTGCTGGCAATGTCAGTGCTGATCTGAATGAGTCTAGCAATGTCCTTAGTGAGTCCCGCCGACGTTCCAGACGAATTTTCCATGGTGGATCTCTTTGGTCATTCAAACCAATAACACGAAAGCGAATCTTCTGACCGTGCAATCTGATAGCCGCAACTGCACTACAATACACAGGTGATTGTAGTTGCAGCAGCGACATATAGCACACAGGCGAGATGCAATCTCATCATTGGGAATAGCTGGAGATGCATAGAGCCTGGGAATACCTGGATAATGCAAAGGATCCATATCCGAGAATTCTATACACGCTCTTTGGAATTCGTCCCGAATCTCAGGGGAAACTTCAGCTGGACGGTAGAGAAGAGTGCTTCGCCGAGTACTGAAACTGTTGCCTGCAGTGCGCGAATTGCGGGAAACGCTCGACGAATCTCTGGTGCAACAAGGTGCGGTAAGATGTTGTACCCGCCCCGCCGTTATTTCGTAGTAGGAGCGGATGATGAAGAGGTTCATTTCTTCAGTCCATTTCATCCGTTGCCTACGCGAACCTGCTGAAGTGGTCGCCACAGATTGTGACGAAACAGCTGCAGCAGGCGGAGCTGTGCTTCTGGTCGTCGTGGCGCCTAGACGTCGAACCGCCCCACGACTAGCGGTTTCGACGCCGTGCTGTCCATTACGAGAGCCCGGCCCAGTCATCAAGTCAGACGACTCCCGCCGAATATCCGTACAGGACCTCAAATTTCTTCTTCTTCTCATTTTTGGTGGTGCATTTTATCCCTAACTGCCAGGTGTTGGGATAGCTTCCTTAGTGAGTAATCTGCAAGACCGCAAACTTCCTGCACTTTTCTCGCCTACTCCCTGAGACGTTGCGATGGCGTACTGCCATTCAGACTGACGCTATCCATCCCTCCTCCTTTCACAACCGGGCTTGGGACCGGCTATTATTAATATTATATCGCCTTACCAGGTATATAAAGGATACATTTAAAAGATATGGGGGTGGTCTTGGGAAAGTGATAACGAAGCGGACGGAGATATGAACTAATACCAGGAACAATCCTTCACTGAACTCTAGAGTTGTTAAGGGAAGTATCCATATTTATTGTAGGCCTACCAGAAATAGGTACCTTAAAGGACATCCTATATATTTTTAATTGAGGAGTTTCTGTTGCCCTCACAATATATGGATATAGTATAAGCTGCTGGTTCAACGCTCCCAAGCGGAGCAGGTTGCCAAATAGTGCCTTGAGGGCAAACTTGTTCTTTGAGCTTCTGGGAAACTTGTGGGGAGAGCTGAAGTTGACTTGATATGTGCCATATATGGGTATACGGCAACGACATTTTATATAACAATTATTTTTGGTGGGTTTGAAGTTGGGTACAGTGCAAAAGAAGAGAGAATGACTTATGTGGGTGAGAATCCGAATGGAAGATTCTCGTGTTTCTAACTGTATACAAGTTATACGAAGTAGTACGTCCTGCAATAGATGCAAATTCTGGATAACATTTGTTAAAGATAAACATTTACCTGGACTGTAGAGATTCGCTAGCTCTTGTGCACCTTTATGCTGCGGACCCCATCGCGGTGATGTCTTTTCTGCGGTATTGCTTTTTATTGACGAGTTCCCATTGGGGTCATCTTCTAACATGGAATTTTCTAGAATTTCTTGATCTGTCTTGATTGGTGTCTGTAAATACAGATCAGAAAAGTTTCAATTAGTTTCGAACAAGCAATAAAAGTAAAACAAGTAATAAAGAATTTAAAATTTTAAAGCTAACAGAGCGTCTGTAAAAGGTGTCTGAATCAGATATCACTTAATACTTATCATCATTAATAATTGATAAGTAATAATCGGTAAAGTATTGGGTTTTGTGTGATAAAACTTTTCTTGACAATACCGTGAGACTTTCCGTATCTATATCGTGCGACTTATGTATGCACATATGTATGTTCACCTTGTACATATCAGTCAATACTCATGAAGATATTCTTCCATTTTATTACATAAATTTTTAACAAGTCATTTCTTACAATTAGTTTATATTGTTAGCTACGTGGCAAATTCTGATAGGTTATTCGTGTTAAAAATGCAAAAAAAACTTAGCTGGGAATTATGGGAACAAGAACATATGAAGAACGTGAAGCTAATTTTCCGGTGCGTGGCTAAAGAATGAATCATTAATGGATCACCTGATGGGAAATACTAAGAAGGGAGTAAAGAAAATGACAAGGTATGTTTCCATTGAATGGGGTTTGAATACGTATGGAAGAATTGCGGTTGAGAAAGGTGATATCGGAGACGTCGTCGCCTTTGTTTTACTATATGGCCATAAATCGTTTGGTTAACATATGGCAACATTCAGAGCAATTTTTTCATTATTCTATTATCTTACTTAAACTTTGGCCACGACTTCAAAAAATACCACGAAAACGATATAAACTCCTGAATATTACAGTAGTTAACGCGGGATAAGTGCTTCAAAGCCTGCATTTGTTTGCGAATACATGTTCTCTTCAGATAGGCATAAGGAGGACTCCAATTAAAGCTGTAGTGCGCCATTTTGATACCATAAATTCCTAAGGCCGTGATTGATGTGCGAGGGACAAAGGGAACAGAGCCAAGCCGGTTCAAAACTTCAGAGGCGGCAGAGCCAGTCCATGAAGTTAATGAAGAACAACTGCCCCCCCCCCCCCCCCCTTTTCTTCCAGGTCTCTAAAGAATTGTTTACTTAGCTTCGCTCTAGTTAGAACAGGGCAAACGTAAAGAAAGTCTCTCAGGGCCTCTCTCTCCCCTCCGCAATTTCGACAATTCGATTGTAAGGTATACCGAGTCTGGTCGTTTTGTAAGCCAGCGCCTCGCGCAACAGCCGTAATCCTTTATCGGTTTACGTTCCCCTGGAACAAAAGTGTTAATGATTGGGTTGAGTTATAGGAAGCCAGTTCCTCCCTAAATTATTGTGGATGTTGAACCTTCGTGCCACCCTTTACAGTCGTCATCGAGACGCAGACTGTATCCGCCAAGGGATTGTCAAGAACGGAGCCTCGCCTAGGTAGTCCATCAAACTACTCAGTTCCGTTTCTGTCCAATGATCGAGAACCCAGAAAAGGGTAATTTTAAACTTGTCACCCAGAATGTTAAGCGTGTCTCTGCACTGCGTTGTAATATGTCGTTACTGGCACAAGATATTGGCGACAAGCCTCCACTATTTTCAATACCTTCATTTGGAACACAGTGGTGTATTCTGTAAGACCGTACCGTAGGACAGGGGTATTTAGGTATTTACCTATTAATTCAATTTCAATTCAACGAGTCCTGCTGCGCCACATCACTCCGTCCCCAGATGAAACCTAGGGGGTTTCAGCGACTGAACTCGTAACTGAGTTTTCCATCAGTCCGTGAAGCGAACGCGACGTTGCCTCGGGGTGCACACGGGTTTCAGCCTGGACAGGGAGACCGCGTTTTTGCGTCTACCGATTTTGAGCTGGAAGAAATGTTCTCCCCGCTCGAGAATGCGGTACGGACTTTCATATGGGGGCTGCAGCGACTTTCGGACGGCATCCGTCCTGACTAGGACATGCGTGCACGTGTCCAGCTCCTTGGGCGCACAGGCAGGTGCGGACCAGTGTCGGGTGAGTGGTATGGCTTTGATGCGTCCGAGATTGTTCCTCAGCAGACGCACCAACCCCGACTCGGCGAGACCCATTCTCTTGTCGAAGACCGGATCGCTTGGGAGTCTTGGGTTCTCCCCGTATACCAGCTCCGCGGGGCTGGCAGCAAATTCCTCTCGGCGGGGTGTACGTAGGCCGAGTAGGACGAGAGGCAAGATTTGAGTCCAGCGCGGATCGTCGCGTGCCATCATGGCGGCTTTCAGCGTCCGGTGCCAACGTTCTAGCATCCCATTGTGGATGGTATGTAGTAGTCCGCTGACGTTTAAAACCCAGGAGTTTGCCTAACTCCGAGAAAAGGGTGGACTCAAATTGCATTCCCTGGTCAGTGATGACCCTTGCAGAGACGCCAAAGCGAGGTATCCACTCTCGACAGAGGGCTTCGGCACAAGATTGCGCCGTAATGTCTTTCAGAGGTATTGCCTCAGGCCACCGCATAAACCTGTCGATGATTGTGAGACAATACTTGTAACCGTGCGAGTCTTGCAAAGGCCCTACTATGTCGAGGTGTATTGTGTGGAACCGCTTGGTGGTGCGGGGGAATGAGCCCACTTCTTTCCTTACATGCCTGGAGACTTTACACTTCTGGCATGCGATGCACTCTCTGGCCCAGGAATTGACATCCTTATTCATAGAGGGCCAGAAGTATTTCTCGGTGACTAGCCGATTTGTTGTCCTGATGCCTGGATGCGCTAAGTCGTGAACTGCGTGGAACACTTCCTTGCGAAAGATGGCCGGAATGTATGGCCCAGGTCCCTTTTCCGAGTCTTCGCAGCAGAGAGAGAGATTCGTACCGAAGATGGGCAACTCCCGAAATTTGTATTTGGGGTTGGATTTGAGGCTCTGAAGTGCTGTGTTATCCTCCTGCGCCTTGGCAATAGCCGAGAAGTCGACTGAGGCGGGGATATTAACCTCGGAGACACGAGACAAAGCGTCAGCAACTATGTTGTCCTTGCCGGACACGTGCTGGAACTCTGACGTAAACTGGCTTATAAAGCTCAGGTGTCGAAGCTGACGAGGGGACGTTTTGTCGGGCTTTTGTTTCAAAGCATACGTGAGAGGCTTATGGTCCGTGAACACTGTGAACGGACTGTCTTCTAGGGAGAAACGGAAGTATTTGAAAAACAGACCGGCGAACATCAACTGGGCCAATTAACCGCGCAATTTTCTAGTTGATTTTTCTTAGTATACCAAACGTTTGTTTTAGCTGGCTCCGATTTTCACTTGGTTTTGAACTGGGCGCGTTGTTTGTTTTCTCTATTTATCACATCGGGGTCACCACTTTAGGTATTTACCTATTAATTCAATTTCAATTCAAATACTATTAATTTTATTTCAACTTTAAATTTTTGTATAAGGCGACGTCGAGCGTATTTTGTACTGTTCGCAGTCACAGTTGGAGGCAGAAGATCGGTTCGTCTCCATGCGGTTCTTTTGCCCCCAACCAACAGCCATTCTCATCGCTAGCTCTTCACTCCCGTGGCGAGCTCTACAAAACGTGGAGAGTTACGTGCGCCATCCATCTGCTCGTATTCGCAACATTCGAAATAAATTTCGAATGCCGCGAATTCTGCTGTGCCACAGGTACACTGTACTCATATGGAACCGAAATACTTCACATCTTTGATCAGCCAGTAAAGAATATTGTACCATAACCTCTCAACACATTGCCGATCTTCCATTCTGCCTTAGTTCGCAAGCCCTTAGCGAAATTCCTTTGTAAGTTCGGCTTGCGTCTAGTATAGTTCGCTGGGGATACCCAGAGTTTCCACGGTATTTCGTCAAGGATGTTAACAGGGCCCCAGGGCTTCACTGCACAACATCCAGACTCACGAAGTCTGGCGGCACTGCACGGTACGATATGAAGTTCTAGTAGAAGGAGCTATAGGTATCTGTCGACGAAGACTGTAAAACCTCATTAAGAGCTGCACATGCTATTCTTGGGATCTAATTTAGTTTTATCCTATTGCATTTCTTGCTAAGCGTGGGGCACTTTATGATAGAACTACAAAAAACCTTCCTCGGCCGAAGATCCAATTTGCTCACGACAGCCTTTCTGCAGGCCTTGCTGTAGCTCCGTTTCGATTGGGCTTTGATTGGCCTACAGACATACCTTTCCAATCGCACCCTCTAAAATCTCTTGTTCTCAGCAATATCATCAAGCTGTCAGCGTATGCCATAATTTTTACTCCATTCCTATCCAGCATCCATATCAAAGCGTTAGAGATATGGCGCTACCCTAGGTTAGGTTATTATTATTGAGAGGATGGATGAGGACGAGGGGATGATGTCGTTTGAGGTGAAGGCACTGTTTTCCAACACACCAGTGAAAGACCCAATTTTCGAACTCGAGAGGTGGCTGAGCCAGTTCAAATCTGGCCCGGAATAGAGAAGAAAAGTTCGAATCTATGTAAACCTTGTCAGGTTCTGCATGAACGAAAACTATTTTACGTTTCAGGATAGATTCTACAAAACTACTTCGGGAGTAGCGCTGGGAACCTCCTCTCGCCGTTACTTTTTGAAAGGTTCACGTTATCAATCGAAGAAGAAGTTGATTCGAGGGGAATAATGGCTGAAGTATGGTTTAGGTATGTAGACGAGGTGTTTGAGATTATTAGAAGAGACGATATCGACATGGCCATCTCCTCTATAAACAAGATTCATCACAAAATCGAGTTTACACCAGAGGTAGGAAAGTATGGGACTTGCTAGATCTGAATATCGCCAACCTTATCGGGAAGCTTAAGTTCGAGATATACCATAAGCCTACAGCAACGCAGAGACCGATACCAGCAACTTCAAACCACACATTGCAGCCTATAATTGCATGATTCACCGACTGATCACATACCCTTCTTCGGAATGCGGCTTCAATAAGGAACGAAAGCATATGATTGACACCGCTATTAGGAATGGGCATAATCCTCAGACTATTGGGAAGCTCGTAAGGAAAATCAAGCAACACAATAGGCGTGGCTATACAACACTATTCTCGCAGCATAAGGAGGCAACCACGAGACGGATAACTATCCCATTTCAACTGGAAATCGTAGGTTCAAGTCGATGGTCCTCCTTGCGAAATTTACTGGGAAGCGTCAAGCATCCTTTGGCAGCAAAGGAAAAAAGCGGGATCTACCGAATAAAGCACATCAAATCGGCCTTGAAAGATAATCCACTGCTATTGATCATGGACAATCACGTATCACATGTTTCGATTGATGCCATTGATCTGTGCATTGATAAAGGCGTTATTGTCTTGACACTGCCGCCTCATTGTGGCCACCGCATGCAACTTGTGTACTGGATGTGTCAGTTTTTGGTCCCGTCAAAAAGTCCATGATTGGTGTCTCAGTAATGCCGGGCGAAAGTTTGAGATATACCATGTTGCCGGAGTGATTGATAAGGCCTTGATTCAGAGCTATACCGTCTTGAATATCCGAAAAGGCTTCGCATCAACCGACATTTTTCCTGCAAATTCTGACATATTTACAGCTGACGATTATCTTGCGGTAGACATTAGCAGTGAGAATTTAATGGCCAAAGAACTCGATGAAGAAGGAGACGTGTGCAATATGGTTTTCCCTAGACAACGATATGGACATTGGTTGCACTGGAGAGGTGTCAAGAGTAAAGTCTGATTGTTTAGGATAGTGAGGGATCCTAAGTCCACAACCACTTGTTGTTGGACCGGACCAAATGGAGAGCAACTTACTCCCACGTCTCTTTGGTCCGCGGATCCCTCGTTTGGGGCATGACACCCAAGCATTGCGAAAATTAGAGGACAAACGGTTTCGATGCCACTCACGGTCACGCTGCTCCCAGCGAAGAGGTGAGGCAGCGTCTGAAGAGTTGCCTCTGCCCTGGACGAAACCGTTTGTCCTATAATTTTTGTAAAGTCTGATGTTGCAAACACATCAACTGCAACAACATCTGCATCTTCTACGTTCACTGTAGCGTCCACGTCCTAATCACTTCGGGCAGCATTAGTTGGTATTGGGCCAGTTGCTTTTTGCTGCTCCCACACCATTCCTCTATATCCAGGAAGGCAGGTATAGTTTAGATGGTGTTCAAGATGCGTTCTGGGATTTTCAAAACGAAGGAAGTGAGGCTGATTAATCAAAAATTTTTCATGAAGTTATCGACCACGCCTGCTCGATTTTGGTACGAAAATTTT